>NW_024423897.1:50287373-50510006 GCF_017311325.1 Ursus maritimus
TACCTTGTCACAAGACATAGACTTCTTAACCTTAAAGTTAGGAAGTAAGAAAGTGCACAAAACATACACAACTTGCCATTTTCTAGGCTCCCTGGAGCAACTTGAACGTTTTTCTGCTGATCTGTGCTAGTCTTGATTTCTCTTAAAGTGAGCTGTATCTTCTCAGGGTCGCTGAATGTGAATTTACCTCGGGTATTTTAGCTGTGTTTCTGGTGTCTGTTCCAAATTTCTTTATCCTGTTCTGAAGTTATGTGAGCCCTCAAATAAGGAGGGTATATTACATTGTGCTTGATTGAGCCATAGTCCAATAATCTTAGGACTGTGTTTCCCTCCTTTTACCAACGAGGGACATGTTTTTAAAATCCTCTTAATTTCAAATTGTATTTATTTACTTAAAAAACAGTTAATAGCCTCGGAGCTCAAACGTTTAAAGGTAAAAAAATGATACACATTTTGGAGATCTCTTTCCCATGCCTGTCTGGCCACACGGTTTTCTCCCAGAGGCAACCAATGTTACCATTTCCTCTGTATCATTACAGACTCTGCAAATTTTACAAAATAGGCAATATTCTACACAAATTGTGGGATACTATTTGGGCTAGTCCTCTTCTTGTATGTCTTGGCGATCACTTCCTTGTTCTTTTTCAACTGCATAGAATTCCATCCTAAGGATGTCATAAATTATTTAACCTTTCTCCTACTGATGGACTAAGATATTTTCCAAACTTTTGCTATTTTAGTGTTCTAGCTAATGGTCTTGGCACGTGCATTATTTTGCATATGTGAAAGCATTTCTGTAGGATACATTCCAAGAAATGGAACTTTTGGGTTCAAGAGAATGTGTGTGTGTCATTTTTAAAAAAGATTTATTTACTTACTTGAGAGAGAGTGTATGTGAACAGGGGGAGGGGCAGAGGGAGAGGGAAAAAGAGAATCCCCAAGTAGTCTCCCCACTGAGCAGGGAGCCTTCATCCTGAGCTCAGTCCCAAGACCCCGAGATCATGACCTGAGCTAAAATCAAGAGTTGGATGTTTAACTGACTGAGCCGCCCATGTGCCCCCGTGCATGTGTAATTTTGATGGATATCATTATAGAATTTCCTTGGAGTTCTACAAATTTATGTTCCAGCCAGCAATGTGTATGACTTCCTGTTTCTCTATACCCTTGCCAACAGTGTTTTACCAAACTTTTTGATCTTGCATATCAGGTAGGTGAAAAACGGCATCCCAATTTGGTTTTAATTTGCACTTCTCTGGGTTTGGGCATTTTTTCTCATGTTTAAGAGCTATTATCTTTTTGCATTATCTATTTATAAATAACTTTGTCGATGTTTTTAGTTGTGCCATTGGGCTTTTTTTGCTATGGATTCGTAGGAAGTCTTTTTATATTAACAGCTTTAGCCTAATTTCTGTAATGTACATTGCAAACATCTTTTAATAACATCCATTAAAGGGAATGATTTTTACATAAAGTAATTGGAAGGCATATTTGGTATTATTTTGGAGTGATGTCTTCTATCCATTTTTTTAAACTCTTTTCTTTTTTTTAAAGTACGCTCTGTGGGGTGCCTGGGTGGGTCAGTCGGTCATGATCCCAGGGTCCTGGGATTGAACCCTGCTTCGAGATCCCTGCTCAGTGGGGAGTCTGCTTCTCCCTCTCCCACTCTCTCTCCCTCCGCCCCGGCTCCTGTGTTCATTCTTTCTCTCACTCACTCTCTCAAATAAATAAAATCTTAAAAAAAAAAAAATAAACTCTGCACCCAATATGTAGGGCTTGAACTCATGACCCTGAGATCAAGAGTCACATGCTCTACTTAGCCAGCAGGGTGCCCCCATCCATTATTTTATTTATTTATTTTTAATGAGTCTGATGGAGAGGCAAACAATGGCCAGGCATTCGGTCCAGTTAAAACTTTCTGCTTATCTGTTTTTTTCTTCTCCTCTTTGTAGTATCTACATTCCATGCATGTATTTTCTTTGACAGAAAGAGAAGAGTCCCACTTTTAAAATTCTGAAATACTTATTAGTTGTAATTTCTGATCCATTTATTAATTTATTTAAAATGTTGGTGTTTTATCCCCCCTCTCTTGCTTTTGGGGTTAAAATGATTTTCAAGGTCATCATTTTCTTTAAATAGTGTGCTTCTTATCAAGTGATCTTAAATTATGTGAAGCTCTAGGATTCTGTGTCCCAGGGACTCTAAAACTCTGTATTTTTTTGTAAGAAAAAAAAGATCAATGTTAGGAATATGAGGAACCCAAATCTTTTTTTTTTTTTTTAAAGCAGCATGCAGTCCCACTTCCATCATATATCAGGTTTACTTTTTTTTTTTTTAAGATTTTTTTTATTCATTTGACAGAGAGACAGCCAGCGAGAAAGGGAACACAAGCAGGGGGAGTGGGAGAGGAAGAAGCAGGCTCCCAGCGGAGGAGCCTGATGCGGGGCTCGATCCCAGAATGCCGGGATCACACCCTGAGCCGAAGGCAGACGCCCAAAGACTGAGCCATCCAGGTGCCCCGAGGAACCCAAATCTTAAGCAAAAGTGATGATGTTTTTCTTTAATTGGTGTTACTGCATTTTTGTGGAAATTAACTTTTTAAACCTTTTTTGAATGGTTTAGTACCTGATCCCAGCAGTAGCTTTCAAGATTTTGAGTCGGGGTTCAAAAGCTCTAACATTTTTTATCTGTCCTTTACCTGCTGTGCACTAGAAACACAAAATCTGAGACATGGTCATAACAAATGGGTATAACACAAGGTCGCATGAAGCAGGTATGGTGGAAGAAACAGAGAAAGCCTCGTTCATTTGATGGAGCGGGAAGTGACAGCGTAGTGATGTAGTCTTTCTAAGGCGATCTTGCTTGAGCAAGATCCGGATGGACAGGAACGATTTGTGTAGATCGAATATAAATATAAGGTCAACAGCATTCCAGCCCTAAGACATGGTTCTTAATATTTTGACCAATATACTGAACAGGTGCAATCAGGTAAAGGTTGGTAGAGAAAAGTGGGGAGATGAGACTGGCTAGGTGTTTTGGACACATATTTGGGGGGCAGTGTGGTCATCTTGAATGTCAGACCATGTGTTTGGACTTACTTTTCTTATAGGCAGTGGGGACAAAAAGAGTCAAAATGTCCATGAATCTTTTAACGGGTAAGTAAATTGTGATACATGCATTCCTACCATAAAATACTACATCACAGTGAAAATAAACTGCAGCTGTAGGCAACAATGAATTTTGCAAAGGTAGATGAATTTTACAGACATAACTTTGGGCAAAAGAAGCATATAATATGTGCAGAATGATCCAATTTTTAAAAAGTTTTTGAACATATTAAACAGTATTGATTAGGACTATACACATAGATTAGAAAGGCATTCTTTCTTTTTTTTGGAGAGGGCGAGATAGGTGGGGGGAGGGGCAGAGGGAGAGAGAGAATCCTACAGGCTCCATCATGATCAGCGTAGAGCCCCACATGGGCCTCGATCCCAAGACCCTGAGATCATGACCTGAGCTGAAATCAAGAGTTGGACGCTTAACCGACTGAGCCACCCGGGCGCCCCTAGAAAGACATTCTTATCCCTAAAATCAAGGAAGTGTTTATCTCTGAGCGGAATGAGAAGGTATGACCACAGAGAGGCACATAGAATGTTCTGGGGTGTGGGCAGTATTCTATTTTCTAGCTCAGGTGGTAGTTACATGACATTCAAGTTCTGATTATTTTAAAACTCTGTGTGTCTGTGTCCGTGTGTATGTGTTCTTATCTATGACATATTTTATGAAAAATGCTGGAATACTAAATAATACTTAAAAAATGGCATTCACTCACAGCTCCAACGAGTTTGATAAAACACAGACCACAGATAGCGCCCATCTCAAGAAGCAAGATTTCCACAACCTGAAACAGATTGAGCAACGGCCCAGTCGTCTTAGGGCTGTGTCTTTCTCATCTTACCAACAAAGAACATGTTTTTAAATTTTACTTATTTTAAGAAATCACTAATACCGCCTCACAGTTCAAAAGTTTAAAAGTACAAAAGGGTAAACAGCTTGAAGNTTCCCACGCCTGTCCCTGGCTACCCAGTTTCCTTTCGGAGGCAATCAGTTACACCACTTTTAAGCACGACATAAAGTAGGATGGACCCAAAGCAGAAAACACCCATTTATTTTTGTTTTTAAGGGGTTACCTTTTGGCAGTATACTGCCAATAAAATGCACACAAGCATACAGCCAAATGTACGCACTCGTGTAACCACATAGCAACCAAGATCTAGAACACTCCATCACTCCAAAAGATTTCTTTGAGTCCCTTACCTGTCAGTACCCACCTCCGGGGATCGATCTGCTTCCTAGCACTATAGATTTGATTTGTCTTCCCTGAACTTTCATATAAATGATAGCACATACTATGATGCCTTTTGTGTCTGGCTTTGTTTACTCAGCATCGAGTATGCAGATTCATCCCTGTTGCATATAGCCATCATTTGTTCCTTTTTATTGTGATCTAGGACGCCATTTAAGGGACATGCCATGATTTGTTTATGCATTTGCTAGGTGATGTTCCTTTGGTTTCTTTTCAGGGTCGGGTATTATGAATAAAACTATTAAAAACTTCAGGCACAGATCTGTTTTTGGTGAGAGTAGTGGCGAGTTCTGACCTGTGTTCCATCTGGCCATGTGGCAGTTGCCTTGGATAGGCAAGGGTGGAGCCAAATGCCCCTCTTCTTAGCCTCCTTGCCGGTCAGAGTACTGACATTGAGTGCCTTACAATGCAGCCACCCTCTTGTGTCAGATTACCCCTGCAGCCTAGAGAGCCACTCTGGTGTGATTTAGTTCTGGACCCACATTTGCAGACTGTGGCCTGCAGAAGAGTCTATGCATAGGCTGTTTCCTTCAGGGCATGTGGCGTTGCATGATGACATTACCCGCCATTTGTAAATGGCAAAACCGCAAGAAAGTGGTTTGCTTGAGGTGACTACACAAAGATGTACCTGGCAAGAGACCTGTGGGACTCTGCCTTCTGTGTTTTCTCAGGCTGGGCATCTGTGCTGTCTGCCATGCCCAGGACCCACCTGGAGTCCTTGTAGCACTGTCCTCAAGAGTTGTTTTGGAAGGTTGCAAAGTCCAACTCCCATTTGGTTTCAGGAGTCCCCATTATACCGTTGCTGATGGGTTCTTCCAGCTTGGATTGGAGTAGTGGCCCTCAAAGAGTGAACTCTGACGGGCTTCATCAAGGGCACCTCCTGGGCAGTTGTTAGAGACGAAGATCATGGGCTCCACTCCACGCCTACTGAACCAAGATCCCTGGAGGTGGGACCAAAGCATCTGAATTTTCTCCAGCTCCCTGGGTAACTTGACACACACACAAATTTGAGAACCACTGCGTTTGATCCCGCTTTCTGGGATCACAAGCCCTCTTCTCCATAAGGCAGCATTTCCAATGGTGACAGCTAAATAGTAAATATTTTCCTTACAATGAGTTAAGCCCACCTCTCGATTATCTCTGCAGCTGCCCAAGATCCACACCCCCTTTCTGAGACAATCCTTTGTTTCAAGATGCATTCTCTTCTTGCGCCTGCTAAGTCCTTTTCCTCCGGTTGAGAACTCCTGGGCTTCTAACCTTACTGTTTTCCAGACTCTTCTGGACATGCTTCAGTTTATCTGTATTCCTCCCGAATTCAGCATTCCTGAGTTGGTCTGACCAGTGTGTACTTTCTCCCCTCCTCCTGGACAGTATTCACACAGCCTGAGATAGAATTTCTTTGTTCTAATTGATAGTAACTCCCTTTGACAGCCACTATTATTGACAGTTGTTAGACTCTTATATTTATATATTTAAAACAATATATATATAACTATACAATTATAGTTTGTCACGCTATACTAAAATTACTAAGGACATTCATATTTAGCACCTTATTTAAATTGTACAGCAACTCGGTAAGACAGGTATTGTTCTCTTTTTACACGAGAGGAAACTGAGGCTTGTAGGAGTTTAATTGAATTATCAAAGGATGACTCTGACCTGTACTATTCAGTAGAATATTTGCAGTGATGGAAATACTCTACATTTGTACTGTCCAGTATGGTAGCCTTTTGTGGCTGTTGAGTATATGAAGTGTGGCTAGTTTGACTCAGGAACTGTATTTTAAATTTTATTTAAAGGTAAATTTAAATAGCCGCATGTGGCTAGCGGCTGCCGGATTGAGTAGCACAGTCCTTGACCATAGTCACAGGGTTGGGTTTTGAAACCATGCCCTCTCTCCACAAATTTAGTGTTGTTTTCTTGTTTTACTGTGTCACTCTAAAGAGAAGATGGATTGTGGGAGCCAATGATTAGGGCTTACATTTTGCAGCATTACAGAATTATACTTAATGATTTCAGCATAGGACGAAAATAATTATGTTGGAAGAATGTTGCTTCTGCGTTAGGAGGGATTTTTTTTTTTTTTTTTTTTAGCTTGATAGCCAGTCTAGTTCCATGTTGCTCCCCTTATCTCTGTTCCAGCTGGGCAATCAGCAGCTGTGTATGAGTGTCTGCTCTAGGCCACCTGGTGCTGGGCCCAGAGGGTATACCAGAAGCCCCAGGTCTGTGCTTGTCTCTGAGGGCTGCTCTCTGGTTTAGGAGGCATGGCTGGTTCAGTGCATTGACTGAAATAGTACACCACAATTCTAAATTGTGTGCCACAGTCCCCAGAGCCTTACAATATAGGAATAGTGGAGATCAGGAGGGTTGGAATAGTTAATGAAATCTCTGTGAATTATCAATCATATAGACCTAAAAGAGAAGATATAATTGTAAAAGAAAGATTAACAGTGAGGGACAAACCCAGGAATAAATGAGGGGTAAGGACCAGATGTGGTCAGCATGGGGAGACTCACCTGCCTCACGCTGAGGGTACATTCTGGGGAGCATGGAATATAAGTTGTTATTCTTGGGTACCTGGAACCAGCATGGGATCCGAAACATTGTAAGCTATTCAAAAGGTTTGGTGAACTGAGCTGGACCAGAGGATATTCCCCCAGCCTGAATAGGGTGGGGCTAGTTAAGAAAAGTCTTGCCAAACAGAAAGGCTTCAGTTCATTGAAAATAGTTATGGGCTTCTTTGTATTCAGCATTTAGCAGACGTTTCTTGGGCGGTGGTCTCATGTGCCTGTTCTTAGACACGGGCTCTTTCATGAGTTCCCATGTAAGGCTGTTCTCTCAGACCTCAGTGTGTCAGCACCAGGAACTTCTGGTTGAAGACCTAAAAGGGCTGTTTTTACCAGATTTAATCTTCATTCTAGAGACCCCTCAGGTTTTCCTCTCTAATAACTCCAAAGCTCTTCTTCAGTGATTTTGCACAATTTTATGATTATGCTATTTGGATAATAACTTTACCTCAGCTTCTTTTTCCTATTTTTTTTTTCTTTTTATCCTGTTGTGCATGACTGTTTTTAAATTGCTGGATTGATTCAAATGAGTACAAGTAAATGAGGTGTATCGTTATTACTAGCTGCTGGGGATACAGTGATGACTAAGACACATTCTGACTCCTGGTGAGAAACAGATTAGCAAGCAAATAATTCTAATGCAGGGTTATGCTGTACACACTAAATTATCACACATGGGCCAGGACGAAGCAATAGAATGTCCTCAGATAACAAACAACGGCCTATGGGGACTGGGCAGGAGACAGGGTGATCGGTATGTGAAAAGTCGAAGACAGCTAATGTGAGTAGCATGTTGAGTAGCTGTTATATACCAGGTACTCAGTTAATTCACAGAATCCTGAACAGTAGCACTCATATACTCACGTCTACAGATGGATGAAGAGACAGAAAGAAAAGGAGGAGGGGAGAGGATGAGACCAGAAAGGAAGGGAGGGGAAGAGTTGTTTTATGTGCTCTGGGGAATATCCAGAGATGAGGTTGGAAAGAGAAACATTGGGGCCAATTTATGAAGGGGTTACTATTGGGCCGTGCAAAGGAATTTGGACTACATCAAAAAAGCCACTTCCATCTATTACCCTAATATAAATAGCATCATGTTAGACCCTTTCTTCTGAAACCTCCATTCAAAAATTCAACAAATATTGAGTGTCTACTCTACCGATGGTGTTTTAGGTGCTAGAGATGTAGCAGCGGACACAAAATGTGTACACAGGCTCCCTTTTTTCATGGAGCTAGTATTCCAGGGGTGGAAATGGCAGAAGAAAGACGACAAACAAATACACAAAATGCTAGAAGCAGCTGGATGCTCTGGAGAAAACAAGCAGGGACAAGGGACAGGGAGTGACAAGGAGATGCTATGTTGCTGAAGTGGTCATCACTGGCATCTCAGGGAGTGACCTTGAAGAGACACCTGAAGAACGAGCTGGGGAACAAAATGATCCAAGCACCTCCCTCTGTGGTGGAATGTTCCGGAGGAAATGGTGTGTGCAGAGGCCCTGAGTAGAATGGGCTTGGGTGTTAACAGGAAAGCAGGGAGCCCAGTGCGGCTGCAGCTGGGTGAGAAAGGGGGAGACACCATTAGTTTAGTGCAGAACTCCATGCAGCAGCTGTGCCAGATTCTGCTTTTTGGCTTTTTCTCAGCCCCACTGGATGAAGGAGGGGAGAGAGAGCCTGGGACCAGAGACAAGTTAGGAGCTTTGCAGGAGCACATGGTGGTGAGGAGAGGCAGTGGAGATGGGGAAGAGGAAATGGATTCGGGGGGGAGGCTCAAGGTAAAATCGGGAGTTTGGAGTGACTTGGGGGGTGTGAAGAAAGAGGTGGAGGGTCTACAAGGAGGGGCTGGCATTAACCAGTATGAGGGTTCCTGAGGTTCNNCAGGTTGGGACCATGGGAAAGAAGGGTGACCTGTCCAGTATTGAATTTGATGTGCCTGTGGGCCACCAAGTGAAGTTGTCCGAGTTTTAAGTCCCACACGCTAGGCTCCATGGGCTGATGCTCAGGGGACAGATGGTTGCAGTACAGATTTGGGTATCTGGGGGCGCAAGCATGGGTGGTTGGGGAATTCCCGGGGGAGCACTTACTGGGTAACAAGAGGAGGGCCTGGAGGACAGTGTTGAGGAAACTTATTACCAATGTGGGTGCCCCCAAAGAGCCCCCTTCACAGGAGCTTTGGAGCACGGTGGGTCCCAGATGGAGGCGCCAGGGAGAAGCCAGGTCAGCTAACTCTCCAGGGCGTCAGCGAGCACTCCATGTGCAAGTGCTCCTTCCTGGCCTTGGCGAGAGCAGTGTCTGCAGGGGTTGGCCTTCAAGTCTTAGCAGAAGGGACGGATTCTCACTTCCATCCTCCCAGCCATGTCCTCCTGACCACTTTGTGATTCGGCTAGCTCCTGACTTGGCCAAGAGAATTTGAGCAGTTTCCGAAATTCATGCTCTCTAATGCCTAGCTTTCACTCCTGTTGAGATAACCTATTTGGATGTCGGAAGTGCATTTGAAAGCCATTCCTATTTGCCTTCCTGTAGAGTCCTACCCCTGTCCCCTCCCTGCCGTTCTGCAGGTGCTATGAGAGCTCTGGGTGGGTCCTCCGGAGGACACTGAAACCTGTGGGGCTGGAGGCAGTGGAGAGGAAAGGCTAGGACATGGGGCAGGAGACGTGACACGGGGATTTTGGGGAAGACCCAGGGGGCTGGGCTGAGGAGGAGGACTCTTCCTCATACCTGAGGACAAGGGGGAGGGTGGGTGGGCTTGTACTGGAGGTGGCCAGGAGCCCTGTGCGGCGGCGGCTAATTTCCCCTTGAAGGGGGAGGAGGGTCTCTTGTAGGCACTGATGGACAGTGAGGCTGGCTGCGCTTTCCCGGAGAGCAGATCACAGATGACTGGGGGGAAAACTCTCAGATATGTTGTTCTCTTGGCTTTATTTATGTTTCACCATTTCTTCAATGAATACATTTTTATCAGGTTCCTGTACTTTTATCTTTGCTCTCAAAGACCAATTTTTTTTCAAGGTGCATTTTAGTCTCTATTAGTTTAACAGTCAATCTTTCGAGGGGCATTTCCCATTTGCTTAAAGAAGTGAGATCAAATATGTTCATGGTATCCGTATATCATTACAGGCATGCTTGGGGAATCATGAAATGCTGCACTATCATCAAAGATTCTTCTGAAATACTCTAGAGTGCTTTTTGTTCTCTGTAGATTTCCATGTCTTTAGGAAGGAAATCTTTCTGTCCCCAGAATGAAGGGGGCAGTATCTGAGTGAAACACGTTGGGCCCACTGTGGCCACTGGCATGGTCCAGATGGAAGGAATCTTAGAACCGGGGAAAGAGCAGGACCGAAACTTTCCTTGGAAAGATAACTGCAGATGAAGCAGAAAGCTCACTCTTGCTGTGGCCACTCAGGTTCACTGGGTTTCTAGATAAACTGATTTGGCTACTGTGTAACGAGGCAGGTTTCATTGGACCGATTTGGGTGGTAGCCTTGCATGATTTCACTTCACGGTGCCTGCAGTGGTCGTCAATATCATCAACGACCATTTACTGGGCTCTAGGCCAGCTGACTCTACTGGGCACTGGGTGTAGTTATCAATCTTACTGAATTCTCATCCCACCCAGCAAGGGATCGAAGCCCCGTCTTGCAGAAGGGATACTGATGCTCAGGGTTTTAAGTCACTTGCCCCGAGATGACAGTTTGTGGCAGAGCTGCCATTCCAGCCAGGCTTCTTGTACATTCTTCCCTCAATAAAGTAGACTCTCCTGCAAGGGGAGAGTGCTACAAAAAATGAGACATGATTTTGTATGGCTTATCCTGTCTGTCTGTAGGACAAAGTTAATTCTGAAAATATCAGCTGCCTCCCACATAGCTGGGTATGTCTGCTTTAGGGAAAGCAGAGCATTTATTTTTCCCAGTAAAATTTCAGCACCAACCACAGCCTTCACCCACAGCTCCACTCTGCCACCTCGATATCCCATTTTAGGCATGAATTACCCAAACTGGATGTGCATTGGTCTGAGACATCAAAGGGTCCAGCTCCATCCTATTTCAGGTCCCTTTTGGATGGGTCCTCTTGACTCAGGTTGGCTCTTTCTCTGCAGGTAAAATGTCAAGTGGACTCTTGCATGTTCTCAGTTGGCTCCGTCCTTGTGTACTTCGGGATGCAGCAGCTTGCTTAGTGTTTGGGAAATGACATCTTGTCTTGAAGGAGCACTCTGCCACACCCCGGGTGGGGTTGGGCTGACATTGATGGCGGTGCCTTTATTGGAGGAACACAAGAGGAGGTCGGGAGAGCCCAGATTGCCCTGCTGCTTCTCTGGCTTGTGGGCAAAGCCATCGTGCTCTGCAGCTGTTCGAGGCCCCGGGGCCACGCCTTCAGCGGCTAGAGGCTCGTATTTGGAGTCCTCCCCCTGGGGCTTCCTGTTAATTTCAGTTGTGGACCTTCCGCAGCGCTGTGTGCAATTCGAAGGTATTGTATTTTTTGGTGTGTGTGTTCTGATTCTTAGAAACTTATGAAAACTTTGTTGACTGCCACCTGGGCCAAAGAAAAACCCTACAATTACAGAATATGTAGTAAATGATGAGAATCCTATACACGAAATGCGATCAGTGTCTTTGTACACGAACAGGCTTGTTTTCTCTCTTGGATCAATTAATTCCACCAGACTTTTAATAAAAAACAGCCGTCTCTCGCCCCACCTCTCCCCAGGCCCCAGTCCTGTTTCTCAAAGCAACTATTGTTATTTTTTGCTTTTTAGGTCTGTTTAGGCTTTTCTAAATAATATCCTTAAAACGTGTTTTTTTTTTTTTACAATTATAAGTAATTTCTTGAAATTTTTTTTGAGGTATAATTGACGTAGTTTCGGGTAATCAACATAAAGATTTGATATTTGTGTATATTGCAAAATGATCACCACAGTATGTCTAGTTATCATCTGTCACCAGACTTAGTTACAAGTTTTTTTTTTTAATGTCATTTTTTGACTTAGCTATCCAAGATATTATTTTTTCCCTCCCACCTCAACCCACATATACACCCTTCCCTCTTCCGTCCACTATAATGATGTCATAATTTGGGGTTTAGTCACTGTGTAAGCATTGTTCATACAGGAGCGAACGGGAATGCCCCCTTTGCAGTTCCTTTCTGGTATAACTTTATATACTCTTAACATGTTTTTTTTCTACTTGATCTCTTTAACTCTCCAACATTTCTAGAAAACTCCCTTTGATAAAGGGCAAACATATCAGGCTGACACTTCGGTCTCTCTCCTTTTAACCTCTCCCTTGGAGCCATCCCTGCTGGAGCACCCACCCACCTGTTCCAGTCTAGTCTCATTGGCCCCTGGGCCTACTGTCCCCACAGGACGTCCACACTATCACCTGCTCCTTCTCGCCTGTGGTAGAGCCTCTGTTACTGGATCTATGCTGGAAATGGGGTCAGGGGAAAGTTAGCAGCCGGAATGGGGGAGCGCCCATTTCTCCTTGAGAATTTTCATGGTAGCTTAAGATCTTTCTTTCTTTCTTTCTTTCTTTCTTTCTTTCTTTCTTTCTTTCTTTCTTTCTTTCTTTCAAGATTTTATTTATTTATTTGACAGAGAGGGAGAGAAATCACAAGCAGGGGGAGCAGCAGAGGGAGAGGGAGAAACAGGCTCCCCACTGAGCAGGTAGCCTGATGCAGGGGCTCGATCCCAGGACCCCAGGATCATGACATGAGCCGAAGGCAGATGCTTCAATGACTGAGCCACCCAGGTGCCCCAAGGTAGCTTAAGATTTTCTGATGTTAATTTGAGTTCTTCATTTGTTTTTTTCTCTGTTATTACTCTTTTTCAGTGAACTCTTCATCATCGAGAGAGCACATCCCTAGCTTTGAGAGAATACAAAGGAAACCCATGTTTTGAGAACTTGCGTGCAGAAAACATCTTGATCCCACCCCTCCAGTTGGTTGCTAGTTTGGCTTGGTTTAGAGTTCTGGGTTGGGAATAATTTCCCCTTAAAGTTTTGAACATTGCCTTTCCCTGTCTGCTTGCTTGCGTCCAGTGTTGTTTTTGAGCAGACAAATGCCTTTCCAAGCCTCATCTCTTATAGATGATCTAGAGTTGGTCTGATTATTGATTTTTGATTTCTGGGGTTTAGGTGAGCAGGGAATGGACCACGCTGCTGTTATCAGTTCTCATGCTTTAGGTCTTCGGGGCAAGCGTAAAGCAGTTCTTTTTGGCTTCTGTGCCTAAGGACCCCATATTTGCTTGCAGTATAAAAGCTGTGTATGATTTCTGTAGTCTGTTCTCTAGGTGGATGGAGTTGAACACAGGGCTCCTGTGTGCACGTCAGGGGTATTCACTCAGAAAACAGCATGAGCGGGGTCCCCCAGAGTTGTTCAGGGAGGCTTTCCTGGCTGGGTGCTATAGGCTTTGCTGAGTCAAACCCTGGGGGGCTGGGTGTCAGACCTGGTGCGTGGCCCAGCTTTGCATGAACACAGGAGATCCTAGAAGAGGCTAATCAAAAGGCAGGGAGAATTCATGCCTTGACCTTGTCAGCACAGCGCTCAAAACGAATAGGGTAACCTGCCACAGACAGGATGCGCTGAGTTGAGGAGCGTCGCTGCTAGTTGCATTTTCGATTTGGGTTGGAGCTTAATGCTACCTAAGTGCCAATTTCTGCTTGTCAGCTTCCAAAAAGCCACCCTGGCTCTTTCGCATGTTTTGCTGGGCTGTGTAGCACTGAAAGCAACATGCATCCAGAGTAACGGATCTCAGCCAACGAATGACTAGAACGAATCTGTCGGAATTATCGAGGACCCTGAGTTCCCTGGTTCTTTGAAAGTACTAACCTGTGTTCGGTATTTAAAAGAAGATGCTTCTGGGGCGCCTGGGTGGCTCCGTCGTTAAGCGTCTGCCTTCAGCTCAGGTCATGATCCCAGGGTCCTGGGATCAAGCCCCGCATTGGGCTCCCTCCTCAGCGGGAAGCCTGCTTCTCCCTCTCCCACTCCCCCGCTTGTGTTCCCTCTCTTGCTCTGTCTCTGTCAAATAAATAAAATATTTTTAAAAATTAAAAAAAAATAAAAGAAGATGCTTCTGTCTGTGATCACGTTGAGCTAGCTCTGACCTAGTTAACCACGTCATTTATTTTGTTAGCAGCTAAAGCCTTTCAAAAGAAGGCACCTGTGTGAGGAAAGAAAAGGTAGGGGATCTCTGCTCCAGGTGAATCACCTCATTGTACAGATGAAGAAACTGAGTCCCAAGGCTCCACAGTGAGCTGGTGGCTGCATGACCCATATGAGAACCTCCTGACCCCTTTTTCTCAAAACTGCATGCCACTGAGTGTTGAAAGAGTGAGCATGATGAAACCTAGGAAGGCAAAATAATAATGCTCCCAAGTGCCGGAATCACCAAAGGCAGTTTGCAGGTCAACGTGGAGATTATACTCTGTTGATCCAACCATGTCTTTGGAGGGCTTAAGAATCCAGAGCGAGTGTATTGACCGACATCCCCACTATTTGCCTGGACCTTCAAAATGCTTTGGGCATCTGCTGCAGACTTCACACGCCCTTCCTCCCCACCATCAGATGAGCCAGAGCTTGTTAAAAGTCACTTCTGGCAAAAGGAGACTTTCTCTTGCTCTCAGTAGTAAGAGCTCACATTTGACTCCCTGTCCTTGAAACAAGATGCTTAACATCCGACTAATGGCAACACAACTTTCTTTCAAACGATGAGGGTAAATCCATCCTGGAAAACCTATCGTAAGAAGAATTCTTGTCACTTAAAAATACATTTACCATTCAGAGGAAAAACATTTTGATATGTTCCTGAGTTACAAATTGATACTCGTGTTTACTGAAACAATAACAAGACCTGTCAAAATAGAGTCACTTTCATGCTTACATTAGTCATCAAACACAGCTTAAAGGCTTTTGTTGTTAATAAAATCTCTAAAAGAGCTGCTGATCTTTTCTCCTCAAGCTCTCCTGTTTGTTCTCAAAAAACGTGCATGCACTCAGTGTTTTAAAAAACTGAAGGTTTCTTGGGAAATAAAAGCAAAATGTAAGAGTAAAGACCAAAGTTGTCCTTTAGAACAGCATGAGGGGAGGGACACCTGGGTGGCTCAGTTGGTTAAGCATCTGCCTTTGGTTCAGGTCATAATCCCAGGGTTCTGAGTGCTGTCTCTCTCTGACGAATAAATAAATAATAGAACAGCATGATTTAGGGAGTATGAAAGGGGATTCCACCATGAGTCAGAAGGCAGTCGCTCGTCTGGAGCTCTGTTGCTCACAAGTGCGAAAGACCCAAATCCATGTTCGTATGTGGAAGAAATGGCTCATAAGCTGGAGGAGGGACATTATCAGAAACTCTTTCTGCAGTTGAGTTCCTGTACCTTGAGTGAGTATATCCTGGCGTACTGACTGTGGGATGGAAACCTTATTTCATCTACAAATTCATCTTTTTAGGAATGTATATTTTCCTGGTCTGCCTTTTGAATTTAACTTCCAAATACCTTCTCAGTAAACTCAAAACAACAACTGCTTTGATGTCTTGTACAACATTGAAAAGTTTTAGTGAGAGATTTTCAACAGTTTATTACTATAGTTTATGAGAGGTATAGTAAACTTTCAACTTTTTCTTAAAAATGGTATCTAAATAAAGATATTTAACAATAAAGTTTCATCTTCAGCTCAAGTTTTGTTAGGATAGATTTTAAAATATAATCCAATGGAAATGGAAAAATTATTTAAAAATTGCTTTCGGTTTTTTTTATTCACTAGTGTTAAGGAACACTAGCTTCCCTTTATCAAAATGGGTACTGATGATTTCCATTAAAATTTTTCAGTTTAAACAATATCACTAAATTTGGCTGAAAAACTGACGTTTGTCTGTTTTTTTAAGATTTATTTATTTTATTTTAGAATGTGTGAACACAAGTTGGGGGAAGGGCAGAGGGAGAGAATCTCAGGCAGACACTGTGCTGAACACAGAGCCTGATGTGGGGCTCGATCCCAGGACCCTGAGATCGTGACCTGAGCTAAAATCAAGAGTTGAATGCTTAACTGACTGAGCCACCCAGGTGCCTCCAATTTGTATATTGTCATGTGTGATTAAAACACTGGATTCCCTGTATGTGCCAGCTCTCAGCTCTGAATCTCTGCTGTGTTGGGGGTTAACCTGGTGCAGACAGGTGCATGTCTTGTGGCTTATGAGCCCATGATTGCCGTGTACCTATGGCATTCAAGAGCATGGCTGTTAGCAAAAGAACCCGTCTTGGGCTATAGTCCCTAGAATGTCAGTGCTAATCTTTGGCTTCTAGTTAGAACTCCCAGATGCCTAGTAAGCCCAGACCTGTACTGGGCATTGGTATGACTTTCGTTATAAGTATGTCTGTTTGGGCTTGAGGGAGGTACATCTGCTATCCCTTCTCCCAAGATGAGGATGTGTGAGTTGTCCAGGGCACCATTCCCTTTGTCGTCTTTGACCTGACCAACCACATCATTGCAACAGGCCTTTGGTACAGTGGTGTATCAGGACTGCCATACTGACTTCCAATAGGCTGTGAGAAGCCAGGTCTTCCCTTAAAGAAACAAAAATTGATCTAAGCAGAGATCCAAGGGCAATTCATGTTATTGGTTGCTCCCCAAAAGGTCTTCAAAAATTGTCTAGAAATTTTGATGCTTCCCATACGTCTTTTTTTTCAATGTTGGCAAGTTGTTACTGTTACGATAGTGTGCTTTTGGGAATTCATGATTAATGATCACATTAATTACATGTCTGATTACTTAATTATGTTAATTGACTTATTTATTAAGCAAATATCGAATGAGCAATAATGCAAAAAAATATTGAGTACCTGCTATCAGCCAGTGCTGGCGTGTCACTAAGCCAGCAGGAGAGGTGGGCTCTTCTCTTACGTAACCTGCAACTTGGTGTCAGGAAGGGCAGATGGTAAACAAATGAAGAAGCAAATACACAAGGAGAAATCAAGGTAAGTACAATGAACGGAAAAGACTACCGTGGAAGAGCCACGGAGTGGGCTAGTTTGATTGCAGGCTGCCTAAGAGATGACTTTCAGCACCATCTTGACTGACTGTGACCACTGTCCACAGGGTGATGTCTTGATTCATTCTTGTGCCTTTGCCAGGCTTCTGAAAACAAACACCTTTTGCTCTTTTAAAGAACTTACATTCTCCTGGGTCAGAATAGCTGTTCCTTTTAGGCACGGCAGATTTGACGTATTGATGTCGCAGACAGCGCGGCTGGGGTGGTTTTTAAGAGATGGGTCATTGACTCACAGAGGGCATCTCTGTCATTGTAGGCACAGTTTCCCTCCCATTCAGGGGTCGTCTGATTGAAATGCAAGCTCATGACCGAAATGTAGATCGTATTCTACTCCAGGCTCGTGGTGCTTGCTGAGTATGTTTGTGGTTGAACGGAGGTGTTTTCTTTTATTGCTAATGTTTAACATCAAATATTGTAAGCACAGACACTGAGTCGCTCAGTGAGGGGAGCTTAACGAGAAACTGTCATCTTTCCTTATTACATATTACTTTGTTCTCCTTCCCTGCATTGTTTTTCATGGGGACTGTCTGTCTTGTTTGGAGAGTTACTATGGCCCTAGGAATCTCAGGTGGAATTATCAGGAGAGACATGTGTTTTCCATTAGAGCTTGGTGAGGGCTGTGCTAAGGGGTGTGTCTCCCTTGTTTAATTAGAGAAAGTTGTTAGGGTTGTTTCTCCCACTGTGCTGCCCACGTGTGCACACCAAGGGGACAGGGAATGGGCAAGCCTGTAAAGGGAGCACCTTCTAGGTCACCCATGTGAGTTTTTAAACTGAGTGTGTTGGGGGAGTGGCTCCTACAACACACCCATCAGTGCTTCTCTTGTCTTTCCTATTTTATAGCTCTCTTTTGGCAAAGAGTAAAAAGCATAAAAACAAACAGACATACCCAGAAACTCACTTTTAACAAGTTGGGATGGTTCAGTTCATTATTACTGTTCAGTTCATTATGATGGCACTTGGGCTCTCAAGTGAGCTTGCGGTGGTCATCTGTGATGTCCACTTATTTTACTTACTGGCTGTGTTTTACTGATTGATTCTTTCCACATTAAGAAGATATGGAAATGTTCACTGTGTTAGTTGTCTTCTCTTATGGACTAAGGAGGGGGTGCCCTAATGATGAAGTATTAAGTTCTTATAATAGGCTATTGGGGTCTGATCGAGATTCATTCTCCTAAAAAGGGATTGGTTGGAACTAGGGAGGCAGAGTCCACACAGGGCTTCCCATGAGGACGAGGAGGAGAGGATGCAGGAGATGGGCTGGAGAACCAGACCAACCTACAGAACAAAACCAAGACAGGGTGGGGGCCACATGGAGGCATGGGGCTGAAGTCCAGCTGTTGGCACCCTTGAGTTTTGGGGGTAAAGGAGATGGAGAAACAAGAGGATCATTCATACTTGTGGCGATGTCATCAGTCTTAGAAATGCAGAGTGGCTAGATTCCTTCTGGGACCATGGAGAGTTTCAGGTACATTGGGATGGGCTCTTGAATGTGGGCATGAGCTGATGAGTCGTTGACCATAACTGAATGGGCATTTGTTATTTTTTTTTAAAGATTTTATTTATTTATCTGACAGAGAGAGAGAGACAGCGAGAGAGGGAACACAAGCAGGTGCAGAGGGAGAGGGAGAAGCAGGCTTCCCGCCCAGCAGGAAGCCCAATGCGGATCCCAGGACCCTGGAATCATGACCTGAGCTGAAGGCAGACGCTTAACTACTGAGCCACCCAGGCGCCCCATTTGTTTGTTTGTTTGTTTTAAGTTTATGTATGTATGTATGTATGTAATCACTACACCCACCATGGGGTTCAAGCTCATGACCCTGAGATCAAGAGTCTGTGTTCTTCCAACTGAGCCAGCCAGGCACCCCTGAATGTTTTTTTTTAAGATTTTATCCGGGAGGCTGGATCTCAGGACCTTGGGATCGTGATCTGAGCTGAAGGCAGATGCTTAACCAACTGAGCTACCCAGGTGCCCCTTAAGAGGCAGGAGCTGATATGATGATTGTTTTTTCATCTCTACTCTCTAGAACATTCTGATGCTTTAGATCGGTTGATTGAAGTGAGATGCCAAGGGACTCTACAAATGGCATGTGAACAGGAGTTAATAAGACCCAGTTCTTTCACTTATGGGCTGCATGGTTTTAAACACATTGCTCCGGCCTACTCTGTTTATGAGTATATTGCCATATATCTTACTTCATCGGGTTGTTGAGGAACAGTAAATGTTATAGAGAAGTGAAAATATCCAGCACATGGTAGGTTCTCATTACACGTCCGTTCGTTTCTTAGGTGTACCGTAAAGGTTCACTGAATTCATTAGTGTGTGTCCTGCTCACTTACAAGCTATTCTTCTTAGAAGCGTCTTCAGCACCTGCTCTATGCCTGTACCCAGTATATGTGTTGATTTATTTGTGAAGGAGGAAGCCCCAAACTTCAGCTTGATATTTGGATCAATTATATGGACAGCTCTATGTTTAGAGTTTATGGATTCAGAGAGTGTTTGAATGGGAAACACCTTGAGAGAGCTTCCCTTCTTCCCTCCCAACCCTCCGGGGCTACGCTGCGGTACATGACTTTGTTCGGATCTCTCTTCGTCTAGCTCCTTTCCATGGCTGAATCTGGTAGTTAGTATGTAGCTTGCTGGTAACTCAGCTGGAGTGGGCTGCAGAAATGGACTCACCCACCCTGCCGGAGAACCCACTTTGACTAAGCTGCACTGACCACCTCGGGTAGGTGCAAGGCAAGATGGGTTGGCAGATAGTATACCACTACGCGGAGCTAAAGAACCCATTGCACTGCCCCCTAGGGGTGCTCCTTGTTTGATTCGCTCGTGGCTTTTTTCATAGTTCCAAAGCCGAAGGAGAGCAGGCCTGATTTCACTTTGCCTTGACCTCACATGAATTTGGTTCCACTCCAGCTGTGCCTTTGGCTTCCCCCATTCCCTGGGCTCAAGAACACAATCTCCCTGCTGCTCCACACCGCCGTCCTTGTGTTTCATCACCAGGCCTCGCTGACCTGGGCACATTCCTTGAATTCATTGGATTATCACCACCCTTTTCTACTAGAGGCAGCCTATTTCCCTCCTCCACTGCAGTGTGCTCTTTCTGATGGCTATGAACCAGTGTTTCTCTGCCCATGGGTGCCTTCCAAAATGTCTCATCTCCCTGTAGAAAGTCTCTCATCTCTCTGTTTTTTTCCTTCATTTTTCTCTTCTCTCTTCCAATTCACTTTTTTAGTCATCACAACTAAAGAAATACTTCTCTAGAAGAAAAGTCTTCTGAGTTTTAGTCTTCACTTTGTAATCAATAGAGTCATTACTTCATGGTGACCCTTTTTCTTTCCAAATTATTTAACACTATATGTTTTATTGACTTTTAAGAAATGTGCCTCCCTTTCCCCAACATACATGCATGTTTAAACAGATCTGAAATTGGGGTGTATTTTCATCTTACAATTCAGAGAGTCATGGTTATTTGGCAGCTTTTTTTTCCCCTTAATGGTGCATAATTTAATTTCATAAAACATCTTCAGACACTGTCTTTACATGATCTGTATAAATGGCCAGGAAAAATGAAAGCCAACTTTAGTTGAGATTCAGGATTTTGTGATGTTAGGGAAAATGGCTTCCAGTATGCCGAACTCTAGAGAAGAGGGCGGAACTATCTTCCAGCAAAATGTGATGATCTGGACTTTGAATAATGTTGGATAAATCATTATGCCTTATGAGGACCTTCTTTTATGATTTGAGCTACTGTAATATTACATAAAGCCAACAGACATAAAGGACTCTGTCTGGGCAAAGTCTATGGTTATATATTTCAGTAAAGGAAAACAGAACCTGCTTTTTGGATCTCTAGCTCAAAAGAGTTATAAAGCAAATACTACAGATTAATTCCCACCTTATAACTGTGGAGGGTTCCAGTGCTTTTGTCCATAGATTTCCTTTCCTTGAAGACAAAAAATTTGTATTTTTGCTGTTGACCATTCATTTCATAAGACAAAGTGGGTTATGCCTTACCCAGAAATGACAGAGTTTCACACATGGGACGCACCAAATATTATCCTTTTTGTTCATAACCTGAGAAGTTTTTTTTAAAGATTTATTTATTTTAGAGAGGAGGGGGCAGAAGGCAAGGGAGAGAGAATCTCCAGCAGACTTCCCACTGAGCATGGAGCCTGATGTGGGGCTCAATCTCCTGACCCCACGATCAGACCTGAGCTGAAACCAAGAGCCAGTCACTTAACCAACTGCGCCACCCAGGTGCACCCAGAGAAGTTTTTCGTTTGTTTTGTGAGTTATCCTTTTATTTGCTTTATGACGATTTTAGCCTGTTGAGCCATTTAGTTTGGCCTTGAACACTCACCATGAAGAAATGGAAACTTTAGTTAGCTTTTCCTTGTCAAATGGATACACAACGAGTAAAACAATTTTTTTTTTTTTTTTTTTTAGAGATTAGTAGTTAGCCACGGAGTAGAGGCCACAGAAGGTAGCTCTGATATCTTTGCATCCTTTTCCATCACGTTATCCACAGAGCCCAGGGCCCGTCCTGCCCTCTGGCCAGCCTGGCCACTGTGCTGGGGCTTCCTCCACTGCCGAGGCTGAGCGGGCACCTCCAGGGTCCTGTGTGCAGGTGGGGTGCTTGCAGACCCCTAAAGGGACAAGGAAAAGCTGTGGCCCTGAACGATCCGTGCCCAGAAAGCTAAAATGATGGCTTACTTGAGAGTTGTCCTTACACCCTCCTTCATCTCTGAACATAAGGATTGAGTCTTCTTTCTTAGCTGACCCAGATAGCAGAGGAGAGCCCAGTCCTACGAGTAGAACTAGTCAACCATCCCGATGCCAAGTGGGCTATGGCCAGATGAAAATTTAAAGTAACGTTGCCGAATCCGAGAATAAAGAGAAGAAAGTGTAGAAAAATTTAGAAAACAGTAAGAAAAAAGCACACAGCAGGAAAAGAGCAAGGGGAAAAAATGTAGGCAACCTGAAAGTGCATCAGAACGATGCAATGCAAGCATGGCTAGCAGTCATCCGTGAGCCGTGATAATCACAAGCTAAACATGAGTCACCTAGGCAACGGGGGATTTTTTAAAGCAGTCATCACATTGACGTGTAGAAATTGGATACTGTTTGTTAAAAGAAAAGTGCATAGAGTGATTTGGAAATTTACCTTTCCGAAGCAGCTAAACCGTATAGTATGTGTTTATAGAATAAACAGGGCTACGGGGTGCTCAGTCAATTAAGCGTCTGTCTTCGGCTCAGGTCATGATCCCAGGGTCCTGGGATCGAGCCCCGTATCAGGCAGACTGCTTCTCCCTCTCCCCTTGCCTGCCGCTCTCCTTGCTTGTGCTCTCTCTCTGTCAAATGAAAAAATAAAATTTTAAAAAACAACAACAAATGGGGTTATTATATAAATACAATTTTAGATATCTATAAAATTTATATATATATATACACACACACATATAGTATGGAATTGTCATTTGCAATGTTTACCTATCATGATATGTCTATGTGTATTATAGTTGTCATATATAATGTCTGCTTGCCTTGGTCTCCAAAATCTGGGATATCCTTTATCGGATAGAAATTATATCCAATGTCAGCTAAAAGAAGTACCTGTATCAGACATGATATTTTAATTTTAAAAAAATGTAGGTTTTTTTTTTTCCTGTTAATTAGGTATAGGCAAGCCCGTCCATCTATAGAAAGATGTTTCAGATAGCCAGAGACTTAGGGATTAGTGGTGCTTTCTCCATTCTGGGATCCACGGATGTCCTCATAGGTCCCTAGGCTAATTTAGATAAAGGCAAGAGTTGGCGGCCTTTCTTATTGAATCAAGAATTATTTTAAGGAGAAAAAAGTCTTTATTGGTCAGCTTTGGGAACCCCCCCCCCCAAGATATGGTGAGGTAGAACTGGTTAAATGGGCGAGTGACCCATATGGTCACACAGGCCCCACACTTGGAGATTAATGCTTTGCTCTGTGGTTGCTGCCTTGCAATTCTGTATTCTTTTATCTTTGAATGTGTGTTTTATAAGTGAAGTCCAATTGGACAGTGGAACAAGGGCTGAGGGTGTGGAGTGTTAGGTAGTGTTGAGGGGTTCTTACCATCCCCTGCTGCCACTTGTCAGCCGTCCTGCCCAGCCTCCCCCTCCCCACCCAGCTGCTCTGCAGGACTGCCAGGGTCCTCTGCCCAGAACAGTGGGCAGGTTGTATCAGTAGGGGGAGGCTTGTGTTCCACTGGGGCCATCTGCCCTTCTCGGGGAGGCCTGAGCACAAGTGTGAGGAGGGTCCTCATTGTCATGTGTCCTGCAGCCTCAAGATAAGGTGGTTGCTGCCCTTGCCCCAGCTGTCAATGCCACAGTGCGTTCAGGGGTGACTGGTCATGGGCATTGCACCCACCCTGGATCCAGGTCCCAAATATGCCCTGGAGTGGAGGTTGAAATATCTTGGGGACCCATTTTTCATGGGTTAGGGTTACAGACGGGCAGGAAGAAGGTATTGACTCCCACACCCCCAACATTTCCTTTTTTTTTTTTTTCTTTGAGATTTTATTTATTTGAGAGAGAGCATGAGAGAAAGAGAGCACAAGTCAGGAGGCAGACAGAGCGGAAAGCAGACTCACCTCAGAGCAGGGAACCTGATGCAGGGCTCAATCCCAGGACCCTGAGATCATGACCTGAGCCGAAGGCAGACGCTTAACCAACTGAGCCACCCAGGCACCCAACCCCCAGCATTTTCACCTTGCACAGGACCTGGAAAATTATGTACCCCCTGAATGAGGGTGGTGTATATCCTCAGACCTCCCTCTTTAAAGTCTGTATTTTATCACTCTGCTTCTCGTAATTTCTTGGGCATCCTTCATTTTGACCACAACTCATCTCTTTATGATTGTTCCTGAGCATTCAGGAACCCTCTGATCACCTGTGTGTGGCCATCCTTGCCTTAAAATTCCACCATGGGAGATGTGGTGGCCACATGTGAATTCTGTGAAAGGGCAGATCAGCAAGGTCACCCTGGGGCTCAGATCAGGCTGGGCCCCGTGATACTCTTTGGCAAGTTCTAATGGTGTTTAGTCCTGCAACTGAGAACGGTGTTATACCTCAAAGTAATTCTCAGCATCAGTCAAGCAGATCAACACTTACAAACACTTAGACTTTGGGAATGCATTAGGTGTCAGCAGTGTGTTTAAGAAAATCTAATATTATGCCTTTGTGGATAGGATAGAGTAATATAGGCAAGTACGTAGTGGCAGACTGGTCTATCATATTCATAAAGTGCTGATTAATAAGTCTAGGTCACTCTGGGAGCAGTCGCTAATGGGGAGTGACAGGACACCAGCACTGATTGATAACTTTGATCAATAGTGTGGATGAGGACCAATGACCAGATAGCAAATGTGTGGGTGCTATGAAGCTGGACAAGAGAACATATGAGATTGATGACACCATTAAGGGCTGTAGGTTTGAATGATGGGTTGTGTCCAACAAGAACAAATTTAATAGGACATACTTAGAGTCCAAAGTCGCATCTGAAAAATAGATTCTGTGGAGATTTTAAATGACTATAAGTCCAAAATAAGCTGGCATGCTGATGGACCTGTTAAAAAAAAAAAAAAAAAAAAAAAAAAGGCTGTTCCCAAAGAATTGAGAACTTGTGACCACACAAAATCCTGCACACAATAGCAATTTTATTCACAATTGCCAAAAATAGGAAGCAACCAAGATGTCCTTCAGGAGGTAAATGAATAAACAGCGGTCCATCATACAACAGAATCTTATGCTGTAATAAAAAGAAATGAACTGAGGCACCTGGGTGGCTCAGCGGGTTAAGCGTCTGCCTTTGGCTCAGGTGATGATCTCAGGGTCCTGGGATCGAGTCCCACGTAGGGCTCCCTGCTCAGCGGGGAGCCTGCTTCTCCCTCTCCCCCTGCCCCTCCCTCTGCTCGTGCTCTCTCTCTCTCTCTCAAATAAATAAATAAATCATCAAAAAAAGGAAAAGGTTATACCAAAAGACTCAGGATCCTGCCTGAATAAGCTCCCACCAGCCAAGATGGGACATTTGAGGATCAGTAGGAATCATGCTGCCGTGCACTGAAGTACATCAGATGTGTCCATAATAACACTAAAGAAAGAGATGAAGAAAACCAACTTAGTTACCTTTAGAGGATACTAAGGAACTGCCTCATTTTCTTGACAGCTGGTAAATAAAGAGAAAGAATCAAGTATTAATCCTGCTTCTCTTGTGACATCCATCTCTCAACATACCAAACATCGACAGGGGACGTTTCTCTTTATAGATCTCTAACGATCTCCCCTCTGTATAGATCTGATCCAGCTAATACCTGAAGCAAGAATGAAGGACACTCACTCTTGTGTATCTCCTAAGAAACAGATGGTCAGGTAGTCCCCATCAGTGGCTGCTGGTCTCACAGAAACAGAGACACCAGACACCCAGACAATATGTGCCTCCTGACGGAAACGCCCAACACCACCTATCACGTAGTTGGAATTTTGAACCTAAATCCAGTCAGGTCTCTAGATCTAACTTCCAGTTTTTATAGTCTGCTCAAGGCATGGAGGAAAATGTTAAGCACAGGATTCCATGAATGATTCTCAGACTCTGGAAAATTTTACTGGACAAATGAGTTTGTTTCTTCCACAAAGAACAGAGAGAGAGAGCACGCGCGCAGGAGACTATAAATTATAGGAAACTCAAAACACACATCAATTTCATTGTATGACTTCTTCCCATCTTGTTTCAGTCTGTGTGTACAAAAGGTGATTGGGTAAATGTGCGTGCTGATGGGATAGCTGATGGCATTAAGGAAATAAAACAATTTTTAAAGGGCAGATAGTGTTTTTATTGTTAGGTTAAAAAGTCCTTTTGGGGAAGATTTGTGGGAAAATGTCAATTACAATATTACAAAAATTATATGATGGGATTTGCTCCAAATAATCTTGGGTGGTGGGGATGGCAGGGAGAACTTGGTGGGAACATGGAATGGGGCCATGGATGCAAAATTGTTGTGACTTCTTTATGACACTTTAGTATCTCTTTTTATATGTGCTTGAAATTTACCAAAGTAGAAATTTTCAAGAAAAGGCTGTAACAACCTAAGCTCTCCCGAATATTAGGCAATTCCTGGAAAAGGAAGAAATTAAATTCATGTGTTCCAAAGATTGTAATTTCAAATCACAAGTCTATACAGCCACGTACTTTAAACTGGAACCATGAAATGAATCATCTTAAACAGTATAAATAATTAAAATACCAAATATGCATAGGTTTTTCTAAGTACGAATGATTACTATTAGGGATTTGCTTTGCAAACATTTCTGTACTTAAGTCCTGGAGCCGAGGGCGCTAACCTACTAAGGTAGCACTTGTGGAACCCCATACAATTTCAGCTCTCCTTTCCTAAACGGTTGTTGGGATTGTTTTTGCACCTGACCGAGGATTCGAGTGTGTGTGTGTGTGTGTGTGTGTGTGTTGGTAAATGAAGTTTATTGGAACACGACCATGCCCATCCTCTTATATGATATTTATGCTGCTTTCACGCTGTGACAGAGTTGATGGTTATGACAGACCATATGACCCATGAAGCTGAAAATATGTTCTATCTGGCCTTTTGGGGGAAATGTGCTGACCTGGTTGCAAAATATTATTATTCCTTTCTCATTCACCTTAATGTGTTTGGTGATAGAGACACAATTTTCCTTTCTTCCAGATGGATTGCAAATGATCGCAGCATCATTTATTAAACAGTCCAGCCTTTATGACTGAGGATTTTTATAGTAGAGTTTGGTTTTTTTGGTTTTTTTTTATGATTTTTTATTATATTATATTATATTTTTTATTATATTATGTTAGTCACCATACACCGGTTTCTGATGTAAAGCTCGATGATTTATTAGTTGTGTATAACACCCAGTGCACCATGCAATACGTGCCCTCCTTACTACCCATCACCGGTCTATCCCAATCCCCCACCCCCCTCCCCTCTGAGGCCCTCAGTTTGTTTCTCAGAGTCCATAGTCTCTCATGCTTCATTCCCCCTTCTGATTACCCCCCCTTTCTTTATCCCTTTCTTCCCCTACCGATCTTCCTAGTTCTTATGTTCCATAGATGAGAGAAATCATATGATAATTGTCTTTCTCTGCTTGTCTTATTTCACTTAGCATTATCTCCTCCAGTGCCGTCCATGTTGCAGCAAATGTTGAGAATTCGTTCTTTCTGATAGCTGAGTAATGTTCCATTGTATATATGGACCACAACTTCTTAATCCAGTATGACTGAGGATTTTTAATGACCAGCGAGACCCTTAGCCAAAATGCCCCCTGGACCCTTGCCCTGGACACCTAGCTGGAGTTGCTGTGGCAGTCACTGCCCTCCAAGGGAAGTCTTCTAGGAGCCGGGGCTGAGGGTTAAAGTCCTGTCATTACCTGATTTTTCTATTCCTGGAAGATCATAACTTTCGCTGAGAGCATAACTAATGGCCTTTGCTGCTTGGGTTGACTTTGATTTCTTTATTGTTTTAAAGACATTTAACTAGTTTCCTGGTTAAGTGGAGACCTTTAAACTTTAGAGAGCTTTCCTAGGGCTTTGCCTGACTCTGCAAAGCTGGTTATTCTAACAAAACGTACTAATTTAACATCTGTAGATCCTGATGCAGTGAATGGAACTGTGAGTTACAACTCATTTATGAGCCTTGAATCACCTTAAAATTACAGTCAGCATTTACAAATATAATAGAATTGAATGGAAAATATGAGAAGGCGTTCCAAATTATAAGGTTAAATGTTATTTGGGGGCCCCTGCTGTCTCAGTCGGTAGAGTGTATAACTCTTGATTGCAGGGTTATGAGTTCAAGCCCCACATTGGGTATAGAGATTACTTTAAAAAATCTTTGAAAAAAGATAGATTGGGGTGCTTTGGTGGCTCAGTTTGTTAAGCATCCGACTCTTGATTTCAGCTTAGGTCATGATCTTAGGATTGTGAGATAGAGTCCTGCATTGGGCTCCATGCTGAGCAGAGTCTGCTTGAGATTCTCTCTCTCCCTCTCCTTCTGCTCCTGCTCTCTCTCTCTCTCTCTCAAAAAAGGATAAATAATATTTTTGAAATTTTGGTTTCATTTTATGAATTTAGATGTACGTGAATATCTTACTCTGTGTCACCATCAAAAATTTTGAAAATTGTCACGTCAGGGTCAGATGGGGAAAACTGAGTGAGCCTTGCACACACAGACAGCAGCAAGTGGCAATCATAAGCTGATAGGAGGAGGTGAGCAAGAAGAAACCATACCAAAAAACAGCCTTGGTTAATACAAACATATATGAGCTCACAGAAGAGAGCCAGCAGCAGTCCCGGAGTAGAAGGACAAATTATTATCACTAAAAAGGCATAGATGTTGGCATTATGGATTTTTTGGTACATCTGCTCCTTCCCTCTGTGCTTCTTGTTCACTACTTCCTTTTGGTAGCACAGTGGCTGGCCCGATGTAGACACTTTACAAAGAAGTATTTGTTGAATGTAAATATTAGTAATGGGACCACCTGTTTCAGAGGATCTGTGGGGAGGAACCTGGGTGTGGGAATTTGTATCTTAACAAGCTTTCCAGGCAGCAGCCTGTGGCTGTGGCAGACCAGTATTTAAGAAGCACAGACCTATTCTACCTGCTCATTTTCCTGGCCCAGGTCACACACATAGCTAATATTAGAACCAGAGCTGGAACCTGGGTTGCCCACCTTCTGCTGGACGGCTTTATCCATAACTTCACCAGCATCTCACATTGACCACTTTTCACCAAACACATTGCACGACCTTCTAAAAGATGTCCTGAAGTCCATGCCTCCTCACTGTCCCACCTGATCTTCTCAGTTGCCCACAGGTGTTTTCCTAAATCGCCCATCATTCCATTTTCCTACCCTATACCTTTGGCTTTCTCTTTATTGCCAGTAGCGTTGAGACAAAATGCCCTAGCATATCATTCAGGGCCTGCCACAGTGTGCTCCCAGCCAGTCCCCTCATATCTTCTCTCCCTGCCAGTCTCCCAAATCTCTCCTTTATCCATCTCCTGCTGCTGGGGCACCCCAGAGCACTCGGCATGCCCCAGGCATACCTTCCCCTTCTCTGACTCTGATCTTCTGTACATGTTGTATCCTCCAACTGGAACAGCCTCTGTTTTCCTCTGAATTACATCCATCCTGCCCGGCCAAGTTCAAGGGCCGCTTCTATAAAATCTTCCCTGATTAGTGAGCTAATCATTCCTCCTTCTTTGCTTCTCTTTGTTCTTTGCTCATGTTTTATTAGAGTACCTAAGACTCATTGTCTTGGATTTTGTTAGCTTGGCCTGTGTTCCTCTCTGATGAGGAAATAAGTTCCTGGAAGACAGGGTTCTTTCTTTGTAGTATGTGTTCTTCTCTATAAAGCTTGCGTGCCTTGCAACTAGTATTAAATGACATAGATGTTAAGTTAGTGTTTCTGTGATTATGATTACATCAAAATTAATATTAATTGGCAGTTTGGCTAATAGCCTGTATAGAACAGGCTTCACCCTCGACATGAAGCCTCAGAGCTTGTGACTTATTAGTCATTCCATTCCTTTATCAGCCCTATTATGAAAAAGTTCAGCAGTGTTCGTGTACTGTGCATGGTAAAGAATTCCTTCTTTCCCTCTGGAGAGGAAGGGGCGGGATAGACAAGGGGTAATGATCTTAAAGAGAAGAGGCTAGCCCCTTGGATCCTTAATTGATGTTTTCGAGAGATTGGAGGGAGGGGGTGATAGTTAAATAAATGTGGCATAAAAGCAGCACCGAGAGGGCAGCGAGTCAGAGCACCTGCAGGAGCTGCCCTGCATGTCGGAAAACCCTGCCGCTCTGCCCTTCCAGGGCCTCGTGATTCGGTTGCAGGTCAATTCCACTCTCCATCTGTTGGCAGACTGATATTTGGGCCACACCCAGCATAGCAAATCCTCTGCCCAAATTAGAGGTTACGGCAGAAAGCCCAGCACGAAAGCATACGTGGTTCAAGCGCTTTTATTTTGCTGACTTTGATGCCCAGGAAGTCGCTTTGATGTGGTCTCATTGGAGGGATTCTGAAAACTGAAATTTGGATTGTTTCTATGGTGGAAACTAAACCTAATTTTTTTTTTTTCTTCATTTGAGAGAGGGTGTGTGAGAGAGAAAGCAAGAATAGGAGTAGGGGGAGGGGCAGAGAGAGAAGCAGACTGACCATGAAGGGGTGGGGGATGGGGGGGTAGGGACAATCCCAGAACCCTGCGATCAGGACCTGAGCCGAAGGCAGGTGCTTAACCGACTGAGCCACTCACATGCCCTGAAAGTAAACCTAATTTTAAAAAAAGGATAGAAATCCTCACATTGAAATAATGATTTGTCTGTTTTTACTGTTACAGGTTCCTTGCACTGACTCCATGGAGAGTGTATCACCTGATTTCTGTCATGATACTTGGGCGCGTTATTATGCAAATAATAAAGGATATGGTTTTGTCTAGAGCTAGAGGTAAGAAAACTGAGAATTCATTTTTATGGTATGTAATTTTCTAGACCCCGCCTGTCTGATCTTTGTGTAGGCATATTAACCACGTAGTTTTAAAAGAGAACAAAATAACAGATTATGTAGGCATTGACTTTGGTATTATTAATGCTTATGGAGTATTTATTTATTTGGTAAATATTTATTTAATACTTATTATTTACTTACCTGATGTTTTCCCTAGTCATAGCTACTGCTCCTGGGCGAAAGGTTTGTGTGTGCTGGTTTCTCTTTGGCTCTAAGTGTTACTTAACTATCATTTTGATAAGTGAGTAGGCTGCAGCAAGGGTAACAGTGAAATATTTATTACATCCCACATGACAAAACTTGGACCACTGGAAGATGGCCTCGTTTATATAAAAACTTTCTCTGCCTCAGTGAAGAAAAAACAATTCAGGGCTTAACAAGTAATAGTTTGGGTGCCTGGCTGTCTCAGTCAGTAGAGGTATGACTCTTCATCTCAGGCTCGTGAGTTCAACTCCCATATTGGGGGTAGAGATTACTTAAAACAAAAAACAAGTAACAGTTAAGCAAATTTTAACAAATGAGTTCTTGATGATGAAAAATGAACTAATCTTAAACATTGTTTAGAAGTGAGAAATTGAATTACTTTTGAAATTCACTCAAGGTGTTTTCTGAGTCATTTGTATTATGAATCTGAGTCAAGCTTTTATGCACTTGGAGAGGACTTTTCTGCCAGCGTTTGAACTCGTTTTTTGTGAATGAGCAAAACTCCCTCCTTGGAATAATTGAGCCCTGGGGACCTCAGTGTGGTAAGATGGATTGGATCAAAAAACAGCGAAGGGGAGGAGGTTACAGTGAGACATTTGATTTCATGAAGTGTAACCCCCACACGAAGGGATGATGTTGGATGGGGTCCATATGGATCAGTGCGTATAGACACTTCCCAGAGCTCTTGCCCTGGCAGGGATCCTGAGCCCTGCCTCGTGGGAAGCACCCTCATTCTCCCGAAAGGCAATGCTGAGACGGGGAATAGAAGCTGCTAACGATTCACCATCACCACGTTCTACAGGGTGCTTTAGCTCTGGTTTATCTTTCAAGTCTCTACAGTTCGTAGAGTAAATCCTGTGCAAGCCATTTTCAGAAGGATGGTTTTACATTGCTGTGTTTCAAGGTTTGAAGGAAATTCCTTCAATCTAGCGATCTGGGAAGGTGACAAAAACTTGTTAATTTGAAGAATTTACGAGAGGAGTCAATCTACTGGAATGGGGCAGGACCAAACTGGAGGCTTGACCTCCCCCCCATGCGTTTGTGGGCAGTTACTGCTTTTCGTGAATCCGTAGATGACGATTATGTTCCTACATGCATTGCTCCCTCTCTCCCCTCCCTCCTGCCCCATCTTTTTCTGTTTCAGAGAACAGTCACACGGCTCCCTAACTTTTATTTTTAAGATTTATGTATTTATTTGAGAGAGAGAGAGAACACAAGCAGGGGGAGGGGCAGAGGGAGAGGGAGAATCTTCAAGCGGACTCCCCGCTGAGCATGGAGCCCGACAGGGAGCTCGATCCCAGGACCCTGAGATCATGACCTGAGTCGAAATCAGGAGTCAGATGCTTAACTGGCTGAGCCACCAGCTCCCTAACTTTTAACGCTATCCGTCTCCTGCCCCAGTATTTTCTGTTCACCACAGATGTATGAGGCCGCCCAGAGGTGGGATATCTCACCCCGTGGGGTTTTGCACAGGGCCGGTCCGATCCACGCACGGCGATGCCCTGTTTCTGCCCTGATACATAATGGGTAGGCTAGACTTTGTAACATTTCACCCTCCAGGACCCTTCTCAGGGGAATCTTCAAAGAAAAGAACTGCTTAAAAATTGTCAGCAGCCATTTCAGATGAGCACCTTGGTTGATGGAGTGTTCCTTCAAATTGGGTCCCATCTGGGCACACATCATAAAGGAACAGATGAGCACGGAAGGCAAGGACAGAGCTGGAAAACTTTACAACTGCTCTTTTCTTACTCTTGGCGGCTCATGCAGAGATCGTTCTCAGCCTTGACTCATTGGCTCGTTGTTCTTGCAAATGTGGGACTTTCATGTTCCTGTAGGGTGGGGCACCTCTGCTTACAAAGGTTCGGTCCTTTACAAAACTAAGCCAGGAGAGTTGGAAGAATACGAGCCTAAAGGGTCTAGTCCTTGAGCTCATTCTCTCCACTTCCCAGCCATGAAGGGCACCTGTCATAGACTGTGTTAGTGTCCTGGGGCAGTGGTAACAAATCGTCCTCAGCATGGTGGCTCAGAACAACAGAAGGTTCTTCTGTCACTGTTCTGGAGGCCAGCAGTGCAATATCAGTACCGTGGGGCCAGAATCAGGGTGCCGCCAGGGCCATGCTCCCTCTGGAGGCTCGAGGGAAGCATTCCTTGCCCTCCCAGCCTCGGGTGGTTGCTTGGTGTATTGGCTCGCAGCCTCATCACTCCACTCCCTGCCTCGGTGCTCACAGCCCCTTCCCCTCTTCCCTCCTCGTCAGCTCTCGCCCTGCCTCCCTCTTACAGGGATACTTGTGATTGCATGTGGGGGCCAGCCTGGATAACCCAGGACAGTCTCCCACCTCCTGATCCTTGACTGAATCCCATATGGCACCTCCCTTTTTCCATATAAAGTAAGATTTTGCAGGGTTCAGGGCAGAAAGGCCTGCCGTCACTCAGTCACCTTATGCCATGAAATGGCAGAAACCGACCCACAATCATGCCGCTGTGTGAGGGTCGCATAAGAGCATCGAATAGGAGTACCTTGGGTGCAGTGACCCTCTGCGCCCTCTGCGCCATTCAGCGCTGATGGGGAATCTGAACAACGGGGGGTTTGTTCACTCATCGGGCGATCTGTGTGGAGCGCCTTTCTGTGCGGGGCTCAGTGCGGGGCTTCCAGAGGCTTCCAGACACCCCCCGGCCTCCCTGCCCCGGGGGAGCTCTCACACCCCATCCTGTAGGGCAGGCATTTGTCCCAGGCCGAGCTTTCTGTCAGGGTTTTAACGGGGTGGCTTTGCTCTGAATATAGCATTTCTACTGCACAAAGAGAAAAGGAGAATCGGGATTAAAGGCCGTGATTTCCCAGCGCCCCTCAGCCTATGACCGAAGGAGCACTGGTGCCGGCTGCGGCCCCCTTCAGTGGAGTCTTTGGAGACAAAGGCCCGTTTGAGCCCTGCACATAGTTGGCAGGAGCCCGCCTCTGCAGACTTCTCAGCCCAGGGCCCTGCTGTGATGAATGGGTCTCTGGGAGGCTTCCAAGTTCGTGCCAGATGCAGTGATGGAAACTCCATGGCTTACACCAGACCTGCCAGCCACTCGGGCTGGATGCGTTGGCTCTGCAGCAGCCGCTGGGAAAGCAGGAGTGAGGCCTCAGGCTCACGGGGCTCTTCCCCCTCCTTGTCGAGGTCTCCAAACTTCTATTACTAAGAATTTCGTTGTATTTCTCCTCTTCCCGCATGGCTATCTTTTTTCCTTCAAGATTTTATTTATTTGAGAGAGAGAGAGAGTGTGTGTAAGGGAGAGCGAGAGCATGCGTGGGGGGTGGGGAGAGGGAGAAGCAGGCCCCCCACTGAGCAGGGAGCCTGATGCGGGGCTCAAACCCAGGACCCTGAGATCATGACCTGAGCTAAAGGCAGATGCTTCACTGACGGAACCACCCAGACGTCCCCCACGTTGTTGTCTTTAATACCATCTTAGATGCTTCCTATGAAGTAGGTGAACCCAAGGATGGAGATCCTTTCAGGTGATTAATCTCTGTGGAACCTTCCAGAGCCCGCGTGTCTGTTACGAGTCAGCAGCGTGAGCCGCCTCTAGCCATGGTGCATTTCTCGCTCACTGCTCCTGGTGCCTACCTTGAGTGCACCCTTCCTCTTCATCCGGGCCCTGGGGGACTTTTCTGCAGCCATAGGCTGTTCCTCGATCGCCTCCCCCTTCTTTTCATTCCAGAAGAGGCCAGAATTTCCACCCCCTTACTATCCTATTCGAGTACTGCCCTGTGTGGTGGGCGGAGGGCTCATCGGGTCCCCACGTGGCCACCAGTGGAGCATTTCCCCCTCTGTCTCTTTATACCCTTCTTCCTGCGAAATCTGCACTGCCCATTTCTGCCATGGTCTTCCAGCCCCTTGCTCCTGGGGATCCCGCTCTCCGCTTTCAGTTAAGTGCTGCCCTGCCCAGCCTCTTCCCGCTGCGCTGCCCCCCAGCCCCGCACAGCCCCACCTGCTCTGTGCTCTGTGGCTGCAGTGCTCCTGTCCTTGCCATTCTAAATGTCCTGTTCCCTTAGCTAGCAACCATACTCCTTTTCCTCACTGTTAATGACAGACCAAACAAGCAAACAGCCCATGGTGTTATCTGCTTTCTCCACTCTTGGATCCAGTGTTAGCAGAGAAATGTCATATGACAGGTGGGTGGGAAGTGCTCGACTTTATCCCACTGTCCAGCTTCAGCTTGAGGCCTCACTAGTGCTCAGAATTGCTTGGATTCTTTTGAATTCTTTATTTGCTTTGTTTGACATGCCATCTGACCCCAAATGTATGCCGTCTGACCCCAAAAGCTTGTAAGGATTATAAAAAATGAGACTCTTTTAAGAAGGTGTCGTAGAAAAACAGGATTCTAGGTGACTATAGTAGAAGAACAGGATGTAGGTGACTGTAACTGAGTGACACGTTCATCTCTGGGCTTACCAGCAGCCAAGGTGAAAAGGGAAGTTAGACCAACTGAACAATTCTAATAGTCCAATGAAAGAATACAAGCAAGTTTGAGAAACTTTTTTTTTTCCCTGGGGACTCAATTTTAAGAATTTATTACATAGATCTTTGATAGGGGTTACTGCAGAACAAAACGGACAACATCGTTGGCATTCGTTTGATGGTAAAATACAGAAACCATCTCGTGGCCATTTTGCTTACTGCACCCCACTAAAGCTGGTAGCCGGGAGTATAATATTAAGTTATAGTGCAGTGAAGGAAGCAAGCCCATCGAGGAAGCAAATGATTGATCTAAGTGTACATTTTTTTCTGTTGATTTCATTTGAGCCTAGATAAAAGCTTGAAACACCTAAAGAAAGGATAGATAAAAAATCTCCTTCAAGCAACAGTTGTCTTAGTTCTTTTGTCGGTACCGTTTCAGAGCCTACCTTAAATGCCGCCTCGGTTATTGGTGCTTCCCCGAGCAGCCCTATTTTCTCTCTTCCCTGAACCCTCATAGTTTGGGCTTTTTGTGTAGTTCCTACACCACCTGCCTCGGTTTGTATGTACTTGAGTGCCTGCCAGGACTGCCCCACTGAACGGTCAGGTCCCCGAGGCAGGACCACGTGTGATGTAGGGCTCTATCTCTCAAGGCACCTGTCCAAGTGTTTTGCATGTAGTAGGATCTCAAACGTTCATGGACTAATCACCCGAATTAATTATGGTACAGGAGGTATACACTGAATGGTTTGATAATTCCTAGAGTTTAAATATCTAAGCATTTCATTTTTTAAAGATTTAGTGATTTATTTGAGAGAGAGAGCATGCACGTGCACGAGCCTGGGGGAGGGGCAGAAGGAGAGGGAAAGTAGACTCCCTGCTGAGCAGGGAGTCCGATGTGGGACTCGATCAGGTCCTGGGATCATGACCTGAGCCACCCAGGTGCCCCTGAGCATGTCACGTTAAAGAGCTCAGGATATTTCTAAGTTGAGAAATGCCTCAAGAGAAAAACACCTCCATTAATGTTTTGCTTTTTGCCTCTCCTTATTACAGGTGCACAGTTGTGGAGAAGCCTCAGTGAAAGGTAAGGAAATAGGTGTTTTTTTTTCGATGTTATCACTAACAAGAGGTAGGTGACAGAGGCTCCAAGATGTCCAGCGGATTTAAATCCATTAGTGGTTCTCTCCTTCTTTAACATTGACTTTCTGTTATAGAACAGTTGAGATTTACAGAAAATTGAGAAGATAGAGTTTCCATATACAGATAGTACGTCCCCTACCTTTCTTCTCTTCATATAGTAATATTACATTACCACCGCACATTGTCACAATTAATGAGCCCATTGTCAAGATCTCCTTCTTAGCCAGAAGTCCGTGCTATGTGCAGATTTCCCTAGTTTTCGCCTGATGTCCTTTTTTTGTTCTAGGATCCCACCCAGGATTCCACAATGCATTTCACAGACATAACTCCTTAGGCTCCCCTCTCGGCTATGACAGTTTCTCAGACTTTTCTTATTTTTGTTGACCTCGACAGTTTTGAGGAGTACTAGTCAGGTACATTGTAGGATGTCCCTTTATTAGAATTTGGTGTTTTTCTTATGACTAGACTGCGGTTATGGGTTTGGGGAAGAAGAGCACAGAGGTTAAGTGTCATTGTCATCACATTGTATTAAGGGTACTTCCCATTGATGTGATTTATCACTTATGGTGTTAACCTTGACCACCTGGCCAAAGTAATGCTTGTCAGGTTCTCCAAGTTGGTTGTTTTAAGCAGGGGAGTCTGCTTGGGAAATCAAATTTAGATCAGAAGGCTGTTGCTAAGAACAGGATCAGAGAGAGTGATTTGAAATTGGTTAACGGTGGTGCCCTTGTGGCATGTAGGCTCCTCTAAGACACAGACCCACCCCTGGCTGGCCTGGTAGTACGGGGCTTGGGTTCTAGTCCTGCCTGCCACAGACACACTGGACCTCCTTGGGCAAGTGTCTAAGCTTCCTGTGCAAGTGAAGAAATTGAGCTTGCTCCTTCATTTTGGTTAAGGGGACGATGTGACACAGTGAGCTAGTGTAATTTCAAAGGAATTTTAAAAAGCACTTTGTGATTTACTGGTACTTTTTTTGACTGGTGAAGGTACCAATTGCCTGCTTTTCTAGAGCCCTTGCTGTTCAAGCCCTTCTAACCTACCCACAAGTTGCCTGTTTTGAAGCTGTTTGAGTGTTTGATAATGATTTGGAAAAAATATTAGTGAGCACAGCAGGAGCAAGGAACTCACTTTATCAATGCTGGGTCTGGTCGGGAAGTGAGTAGCTCCTTATAATATAGCTTTTTTTAGATTTATAGTATTTCACTACTTTGCTCATGTGCCCCCAGAGAAAGCATGATAATGGAAATAACTTTTTTTTTAAATTTATTTATTTCAGTGAGATGGAGAGAGAGTGAGCACGGGAGCAGGGGAAGGGGCAGAAGGAGAGGGAGAGAGAATCTCAAGCAGACTCCTGCTAAGTGAGGAGCCTGATGCAGGGGTCAATCTCATGATCCTGAGATCACACCCTGAGCCAAAACCAAGAGTCAGTTGCTTAACCAACTGTGCCACCCAGGTGCCCCAGAAGTAACCTTTTTAAGGGAGGGTCTCATTCACCTCACAATTACCTAGATATATATTCAGCTACAACTAATCTTCCATCCTGGTCCCAACCGCACAGCTAATGATCTTGCCAAGGTCACTTCTGTCTTGGCCTCAGTCTTTCTCATCTGCTGATTGAGGAGTTTTCAAATGGAAGGGTCCAGCCCTAAAAAGTCTATAATGCAATTTGAGGGATCTGTATGTTTGAGACATTGTGATTCATAAGAATATGGATTTGGCCTTTGTCACCAAGTTTCTGGCAGAGTCACTAAAACCTTTGCAATTTCCTAACTGTTGAGAGAAAGGTGTCTTTTGTTTCGTTAATGAGGTGGCTTTTCTTTCTTTTTTTTTTAATGTTTTTTTATTATATTATGTTAGTCACCATACAGTACATCCCTGGTTTCTGATGTAAAGTTTGATGATTCATTAGTTGTGTATAACACCCAGTGCACCATGCAATACGTGCCCTCCTTACTACCCATCACCGGTCTATCCCATTCCCCCAGCCCCCTCCCCTCTGAGGTGGCTTTTCTACTGCTCCTAAGGATGGGGGCTGGTTGACAGGGGAACCAACCTTGTGATTAGAGGGTTGGAAATTTCAGTCCTGCTCCCCTTCTCTGGGGAAGAGAGAGGGGCTGGAGGTTGAATCAGTCACCAATGGCCAATGATTTAATCAGTCATGCCTGTGTAATGAAGCCTCCATAAAAACCCAAAAGGACAGTGTTTGGAAAGCTTCCAGGTGGGTGGACACATGATCTATGGGGGAGCAGCACACCTGGGGAGGGCATGTAAGCTCCCCACTCTTTCTCCATACCTTGCCCTATGCTTGCACTATGCTTCTCTTCCAGCTGGGTGTTTCTGAGTTACATCTTTTGTAAGGAACCTGTAATCTACTAAGTAAAATGTTTGAGTTCTGGGAGCTGCTGGAGCCAATTAATGGGACTCAAGGGAGGGGCTTGTTGGAACCTCCAATCTATAGAAGCACAGTGACAGCCTGGGTTGCAATTGGCATCTGAAGTGGGGGAGGGGACAGTCTTGTAGGGCTGAGCCATAACCTGGGGGATCTGACACTATCTCCAGGTAGATAATGTCAGAATCTAATTGAATTGTAGACCACTCATCTGGTGACCTAGAATTGCTGGGTGGTGTGGGGAGTGTCCCCCTCCTGCCCCCCTCACCCTGTGTCAGAATTGGGACCAGGATTGTAGCTGGTGATCCGAAGTGGGATCAAAGAATCATTCCCGTTTCTTTCATTTTGTTATCTTTTTACCTTTTGTTTGGCCAGTGACTCTTTCAGAGAGATTTAATCCACAGTAGAAGGGATACTTCCAGTATTTTGTCACCGCAATTCTTTTTTTGCAAATTTTTATTTAAATTGTAGCTAGTGAACATATAGTGTGATGTTGGTTTCAGGAGTAGAATTTAGTGATTTATCACTTACATATAAGTGCTTATCAAAACAAATGCCCTTAATACCCATCACCCATCTAGCCCATGCCCCCCACCCACCTCCCTTAACTCTGTAGTTAAGAGTCTCTTACAATTTTCTCCCTCTTTTTTAATTTCCCTTCCCCTGTGTTCATCTGTTTTGTTTCTTAAATCCACGTTTGAGTGAAATCATGATACCAGTCTTTCTCTCACTGCCTTATTTTGCTTAACATAATACCCTCCAACTCCATCCGTGTTGTGGCAAATGGCAAGATTTCATTCTTTCTGATGGCTGAGTTCGCCGCAGTTTCTCCCGTGTAATTGTATTCTGTTCTCTATTCATTGTGGAGATGTGAAATTACAATATTTATTCGTCTAATTTCTTTGATTCGGTATGTTGCTTACAGTGATTCTTGGTGTCTGGTACTGGGTAGTACTTGTGTTTTGCACGTTGAAAAATTCAAAACTACCTTATTTGAAGGACAAAATACAGTGCTGTATGAGAGGATCTTCGGAGGCAAAGGTGCTGTTTTGCTCACGTGAGCCGTGTGGGATCAGGGTCTTTCCACTTCCCTGGCTGGTTTGTCCTTTCTCAATCTCGGAATGAGCCAGGCCTTCTCTCTGTGGGGCTTTAATTGCTTCGTTTAAAGATCATTACATTCACTGTAAAAAGGTGAAACAAATAATGGACCATTCTGTCTTCATAAAGCCATTGTGAAGCTTTTAAATGGAAAAGGCGCTCCTTGCAAAGGGAACCCTTGTGCACTGTTGGTGGGAATGTGAATTGGTGTAGCCGCTATGCATAAAAGGATGGAGATTCCTAAAAACTTAAAAATAGAACTCCCCTATGATCCAGCGAGCCCGCTGCTGGGTATTTACCGAAGGAAAGGACATCACTGTCGCAAACTGGTGCCTGCACTTGTGTTTACTGCAGCACTGTTCCCAACAGCCAAGACATGGAAACAGCCCAAGTGTCCAGCGGTGGACCAACGGATACATAGGTACATACATACAATGGAATATCATTTAGCCATACCAAAAGAAGGAAATTCTGCTATTTGTGACGATATGGATGAAGCTGGAGACCATTATTGCTAAGTGACATAAGTCAGAGAAAGACAAATACTGTATGATCTCACTTACATGTGGCATCTAAAGAAGCTGCTGGTAAAAACGGGAGAGGAGACTGGTAGTTGCCAGGGGCTGGGAGGGGAGGGAAATGAGGAGATGTTGGCCAAAGGGTGGGCATCCACTTGCAGCCATAAGGCCAATGAGTCCTAGGGATCTAAGGTATGGCATGGCCGCTCTGGTTAGCAATGTTCTATTATATACTTGCAAGTTGCTAAGAGAGTAGACCTGTGTTGTCACCACCACCCCAACAAAATGGGAGTTATGTGAGGTGGAGTATATGCTACCTCTCTGTGTGACAGTCATGTCACAATTTACGTGTGTATCAAATGCTCATATCGTACCGGGTAAATTGATACAATATTATATGTCAACTGTGTCTCAGTGAAGCTGGAGAATAAAAAGGATCTCCTTCCTTCTCTATCGTCTGAGGGCTTACTTCACAGACTGTTACTTACTCTTTGGAAACTGTGCTTCTGTCGGCTTAGCTGAAAGTATTTCCCTCACAATTTAGCATGAAGATGGGGCCGTGCACTTATGTATATGTGTCGTTTCTCTGGGCATTTAAAGGCTGTTGATGAAGTTCACTGGGTTATACTGGTGAATAACAATAAAGCCAGCATCTAATTTCTGATGTGGTCATCAGTAATAAAAGTTGGTTAATTTTAATCAGATGCTACTCATATATTGATTTTTTTGTAGGTAGAAAGTTGATTTTGTGAAATTGTGGTTCACAGTGGGTAAGTTCTGAGAAGGGCTCATGCATGACCTATTTCTTTAATAAACAGTAAGTCACTAACCCTACAACCTGGACAGGATAGTACACAGAGCAGTCTGTCAACTGAACCAAATTAACATCTCTTATGGCTCATTCCGAGTATTGAAATGCAACCTGACCCTTAGTGTCCTAAGAGTTTTTTATTTCTGCACGTGACTTTGGCAGCTGACTGAATAAAATCTCGTGTTAACAAAGGAGACATTGTGCACACTGCCTTTTAAAAACATAAAATTGTTTTCATTTTGGCCAGGCTTTTCTAAATATAAATTTGACAGAAGTAATTTCACTTGCATATATCCCGATCATTCAAAATTTCTTTACAGACTTCTTTAATACTTGGGTATGTTATAACCAGCTGAGCTCTTCTCCTCAAAATTTTCATCAAAAATCTTGTTTTATTGTTTAGTGCCAATGTACAGAAAATGCCTTTTTTTTTTTCGTAGCAACTGAAGAGTTTGGAAATTATAGCTGAGAGCTCTGGGATTTTCTAACAGGTGTCCCTGGAATCTCGAAGCCTCTAGCAGGATGTCCTTCATGGGAATCGGGGAGTGGCTTTCCAGTGATTCATGAGGACATCAGATCTTCTTTGCCTTACCTGGAGTTGACTCTTCAGAGGCATAGCAGAGAATTAACAGTCAATGTTTCTAGAGCCAGCAGGGATTAGCAAGAGTTGTGAGCTTTTTGCCTCTATCTTGGTCAAATGGCAGGGTGTCGGCTTCTCTCCGTCTCACTGCTCTCTGGAGAAATAGCTGTGTGGCCCCACTTCATGGGATAAAATGCCCTTCTGCTTTGTCAGCTTCCTGATAACTGCCAGTCAGAACATTCTCGCTGGTTCTATTTTTTTCTGGGGAAAAGGAGCCAAGAATCTTTGGTTGTAAAACCCAAGTCCTGAGCTTGCCCCAGATCATATGCCCAGAACAAATTGGAGCATTTAAGTCGGGGATGTCTAATTAATTAAATCCTTGAGCACGACATTATGTCTCTGTTAAAAGTGAAAAGTCATCTAGCATTTGCTAAATTGTCTCCTCTGAGGAATAGAATTTAGTGTGAAAACTGCATTTTCAGTATTTTTGAATCATCCTTATTCATCAAAATTACATTGACAAGGTGAATTATGAAGTAAAAAGCCTTGCATAGTCACGTGGTATCTTAAAAAGTGTCCTTTCTTTGCTGTTAGGCACAGCAAGGTTTTTTGACTTGTGCATTGAAACTAGTTGACTTTACAGCTTGAGCATTTTTGAATGCGTCTAAAAGTCACCTTGCAACTTGTATTTTGTAACCTTGTCCTTGTACCTTTGTCATAAGGCATTATATTTGAAAGACGTGGTTTTTTTTTCAATTTAATTTCAGCCAGAACTGTAGACAGGAACCACATCTCCATGAGTTTTAAAAGAAAATTTTACTGTGAAGGATATATTTGATTGAATTAAATGGGGAAAAATTATTTACTTTTAGAAAAAATATTCCCTTAAAATCAGAATCTGCTGGATTTTAGCATAAACATACCCAAACTTGAGTAAGTCTTTGGCTGAAGATGTCTGGGCTGGCCTGGGAGAGGAACAGTATTCAGATCTCTACCCTGCCAAAATAAAAATCCAAATAGGCTTTTATTGCTTTTTTTTTCCCCAAAAAATAATAATTGAGCACTATTCTGTAGTCCTGTACTGCACAATGGAGAGTCAAAGCCCCTTTCTTCCTCTCTGTCGGGAAAGAACAGCCCCATTCAGTGAATGATAGATGGCGAGCTCTCAGCCAGAGCTGCTGAGACTTGGTCTGAAAGTTTCTCTAAGTTCTTCATCCGGATTCCAATCTGTTGTATTCATTTTTTAAAGTTGTGCTTTGAAAATTAGAACAGTTTGAATACAAGTCTGGAACAAAGGACTGTAAGCAGTTTTTGAAGCTAGTGTGGAGGACAGTGGTAGGGAGAATTCTGCTGCTTCTCTCTTCACCATGAGTGGTGTACCTCCATAGAAAATTATTGACGGGTTTTTGAAAATGCCTCCTGCTAGACATCTGGGGGCTGTCCTTGTCGCTGAGGAGTCTGCAAACTGAAGCGCAGCACGTCTCTAGACCATGAGTTCAAGAGAAAAGCTTGCCCTGAAATTGACATGGATCCTTATGACCGACCGATCGGATACATTTCCCAAAGCATTAAAAATAAAGCCAAACAGGAAGTGCTTTTCATAGCCCACTGGCTTCGCTGACAAGGGCAATCAATGATTAGACCTGTTGCTGGCTACATATTCCTTTCATGAGTAACATAGTCTCTTTAGATCCAAGCAGAGTTATCAGGTCAAAACATTGGACAGAAAGCCAGGGATCAGGCTGTCTGGGTCTGGGAGCAGTAGCCCTTAGGTGAGCCCTAAATGACTTAAAACTCAAGGCTCCTTAAGTGAAAAGCCCGCAATATTATGTTTTACTATAATTTATAATTTTTTGTTTGATAGTTTTTGACATTCCTTTAAATCAATGTAATTCCATAATAATCTTATTTAATGTGAGTTCCTTCACCCCCACTTTAAAAATTATTTTAGAGCTCCTTTATCTTTGCGTAATTAAAAGTGTGTGTACATCGCCATTTCCCACGGCAGCACCTTGAGTCCTTACAGCCCCTTGATAACAAAGGAAAACTCCGACTCCCATCATTTTCATCCATGTTTCAGTTTCTCCTAACCCCATGCTCATTAGGTTTGGTTAGGTCATAGATCCTGAGTTATTGAGGATTTGAAAATGTGGTTCTTTTATAAATGTATTTAAAAAACTAAGCTAGACTAATTAATGTTACCTAATAGCATTCTTGCTTCATTGGATTTAAAAAACCAGAGAAAGCATGAGTAGTGGTTAACATTTCTTATAACTTACCCTGGCCTATGTTGTGATCATTTGAATATAAATTAAGACTTCAGAGATAATTGGAAGTTTCTGTCTGCCTCTCTTTGTTTCTTTACTTTTCTTTCTTTTCTTTTTTTTCCCTGCCTCTGTGTCTTTCTATCTTGGTCTCTCTCTGCCTCTCTTTTTGTCTCTTTCTGTTTTGGTCTTTTTTTTTTTTTTTTTTCTCATTCTCATTGTCTCTCTGGTTCTTTTTTTCTATCTCTCCCCCCTTTTTCTTTCTTTCTTTACTGTTCCCAAGCATGGTTATTTATAGTCCTATTTGCCTAGTAGTATTTAAAATATCTTTCCCACCCCCGACTTTAAAAGTAATACATGCTATTGAAAACTGAAAATATAGGAAACTTATGAAGAAGAAAACCTAAATCCCTTATAAATCCATCACCCAGAAATTAAACTCACTTTCAATTTTGCTTGTTTTCTTCCCGTCTTTTCATAAAATTACATGTCTGTTTGTTCATCATCCCTCCTTTCAACAAACATTTATTGAGTGCCTTTAGTGCCAGTATTTCTAGACACTTATGGAAGAAGACACACCGTTCTGTCCTCATGGAACTCATATTCTAGTGAGTGAGCCAGAAAAATTAATATACCACATAATGTTACATGTGAACCATGTTTAAGGAAACAAAAGCAGAAGAGGGGTTTAGGGGTGTATGGGTGGGCAGGGAAGGCCAGGTTGTAATAAAGTGCTCAGGAAAGGCTTGACTGAAGCTTTTGAGCAAATTCTAGGAGGTGAGGTTATGAATCATGTCTGGATAAAGAGGTTTTAGGCAGAGGGAACAGCAAGTGCAAAGGCCCTGAGGCAGGAGCTATATATGAGGGTGATTTTTAAAAAACTTTGTGCCAGTAAGTTTTTTTTTTTAGTGCAGTCATAGTAACTGGAATAAATAGAATATTATGCAGTTCATTAAGATCATGTTATAAAAGAGTATTTAGCAATCTGAAAATTTACCCTTTATGGCTAATTGTGTAAAAAAAAAAAACCCAAGAAACTATACATTTATATAAGTGCAGGAAGGTATAATATGCACTGTAATTATATGCTGGCACACATGTGGTATCGCTGTGTGAGGGGAAGCCAGGTGGTTTTTATCTTCTTGATTTTGTTTACCCGTATTACATTTCTCTTTTTGTAATGAACATGGTAGCTTTTATCATGAAGAGAGACCATCAAGGGAGGAGCATCCCATCAGGTGGGATGAGGTGTGTGACTGTGGCTGTTGGAGGTGACACAGGGAGGTCCACAGGCAGCACGGCTCCCACTGCCTAACGGCTCTGACTGCAGAGCTGCCGCCCAGAGACAGGGTCTGGTTACCAGGAGAGAGACTGGCACAGCCCTGTCATTGGAAACAGAGGTCAGGGCTGACGTCCAGAGAAGCAGCTGGGTTCTAAGGAAGGCTGGAGCCTCAGAAATAAGTCAGAGGCTTTGTGGGGGGTGGGGGGTGGGCCTGATCAGACCAAGGGCCACTTGACACTAAGTTTCATAGGATTGGGGTGAAGAAAAAGTATTAATGTGTTATTAAGTAATACATGGAAATTATTCATTTCCAAGGTCAGGTGGTATCCAAGGGGTGGGATAAAATTCTTGAATTCTTCCTTTCTGAGGCTCTGCTGCAGGCCCAAGGCTGAGCCTCCACGTACAAGGGAAGGGCCTCACTGCCTCTTCTCGTGACTGAGGCATGCTCCAAGAGCTTTTACTTCAGTAAAATTTGGAAACTCATTGTATATCACCCAGACTAGGATTGACAGCTCTATCCTTATCCTTCAAACTATAGTCTTCAGGCAATTCAAACAGAAATGGAGCTGAGAAGACCTCGTGTTCTCTTCTGCACAACCCACCCCCGGGTTGGTCCCTCTGTCTAGCTGTCCATCTATCAGTTGTCAGTCTATCAATCTACTTACCTATATGTATTCCTTAATTGTATTTTAATGATAATATTTGATATATTGAAGAATATACCATACATGTAAGTTGTAGACATTATAATAAAATGAATACAAATGAGCCTTTCCTCCAGACAGGACGATGCTACTGTCTCTCCCTTACCTTCCTATCCTGCTGCCTCTTTGTGCCAAAGGCAAGAATGATCCTGAATTTTGTGGTCTTCATTCCATTGCTTTAAAAAAAATGGTATATATGTATATGTGTGTACATATGTATTGAAATTACATATACATGTATTCCTAAGATTTTTTTTGAAGTCTATAAAAATGGTACCATATTTATGTAGTCTTCTAAAACTAATGTCTTACCACTAAACATTTTTAAAAAGATTAATCCATGTTGCCACGTATAGCTGTGGTTTGTCCTGGGCTGTGGCTGTATAAAAATATTCCACCATGTGATGATACCACAGTTTTTTAAATATGTTTTTTTTTTTTTTTACTGGACTTTGGGCATTTTCTTTTACCAGACTGTCCACTGCTTCTTTGAGTTTCTGAGTTTACTATATGGCACTACTAAACATCACAAAAAGAAAAAAGGTAAATGCTTAACAGATAAAGTGAATAGTTTCTTTGGCAGAATACTGTATGTTTCAAAGTGTCTGTAAAATCTGTACCAAAACGGGCTGAGACCTAGTGTATAATGATGTTCTGGCCACGTGGTACTGTTCTCGCGCTGGCCGCCACTAGAGGGCGTGGGAGGGAAGGGACCTCCATGTGTCCCAGAAGCTAAGAATAACGTGGTGGCTGTTGAGACTTGGCCGTGTGGCTGCCCTGTGTTCAGTACTTGCACATTTCAGGGCAAAAACATTTGCATCGCTCCAGTTTCAGGAAGAAAATCCAGTGAAAGGTTAAACGTGTGTGTGTGTACACGTATATGCATGGATAGATGCCCCTGTTCATTGTTTCCGCTCCTCCTGTGTTAAAATATAAGGGTAAAGAGTAGTGACAGGGATGCATCCATGGGGACAGGACAGACTGGGTGAGGAGGACATTCACATACAAACCAGCCCAAACCACTCTGAGTTCATCACCCTTTTACTGCTTATTTCTAACGTCTCTTGAAGTCTTCCGTGTGATCTGCATTATGCGTTCCCCAGAGTCTCCGCCCCTCTCACCTGTCCCTGACTTAGAACTTTCTCCCCTCTTGGAAATGAAATGCACAGATTCCTCCCCCCAACCCCCTCACACCCAGATCTAAGTAACCTTGAATAGGGAACCCCAGAAAATTGCTTCATTTGCTCTTGTGGGGAGAGAAGACTTCTTGGTACGTGGTTGACCGCTAGGCACGAACTGACCCATAAACCATTGAGGGTGAAGGTCCCTGCGTGGTTGGAAAACATACAGGAGTGGCTGCCAGAGGTTGTCCTCAGGACCTGGGAGTGTTTGTGATAGACCACATGCCGCCCTCTTTCCCCACCACTACCAAAGATGTCCACCCCCTAATGCCCAGAACTTGTGGGGTGACTGTGTTCCTTACACAGCAAAGGAGACTTTGCAGATATGATTAAGTTAAGGGTCTTTAAGATGGGGAGAGGATCCTGGATGACCCAGCTGGGCCACTGTATTCACAAGGGTCTCTGTAAGAGGGAGAGAGGTGGCCAGAGAGGAGACAGATGCTGTGCTGTTGGCTTTGAGGACGGAGCCCAGGGCCATGAGTCAAGGAATGCAAGCAGCCCCTGAAAAGTGGAAGAGGCCAGGAAACAGATTCTCCCCCCATGCTTCTAGAAACAATGCGGCCCAGCAGACCGACTTCAGATTCTGATCACCAGAACTGTAGGATGATAAATGTGTGGTTTTCTGCCGCCAGTTTCGGTAATTCATTACAGCACAATAGGAAACCGTGTTCCTTGTATGTGAAAGAACTACCTTTGTTAGAAAGCGTTGAGGGTGTGTTGGCCAACTTACATCTCCGTCCACTGAAGAAGTGCAGGGTGACCCCAGTTTGTGGGGGGAAACAAGGAGGCTTGAGGTGCCAGCCAGAGTTGGTCGAGTCAGTGAAGCACCAGACGGGACAGGGAGCCCAGAATGTTCCTACTGGGCAAGTAGGAATAAGAGCTTGGAAAGGGAACACATGGTCAAGATGGTTGAGAAGGGTCTTGAAGACACCATGCTTGGAGGTCAGAGCCAAAGAGTGTTTCAAGGAGGAGGCTGTACGTGGTATTCTAAGGGCACTGAGGAAGGCCACCGGATTGGATAAAAATATGATTGTTTGTGGAGAACTTTAAAAATAGTTCCCCATGCTTTTGTTTATATGTTTGGAGGAGGCAGAGACTTTTTGGAATGAAAAACCAGATTAAGGGGCTTACAGATAAAATGAGGGCTAAGAAAATGGAGGTGGGTAGTGTGAACCACATATTTGAAAATACTGACAGTGGGTGCGTGGAGAGAAATGAATCTGTGACGAGGGAAGCAGCAGTTTGGTTTTTGTTAATTTTTTTTTTTTAATTGTGGTAAAAGCCACAATTTACCATGAGTGACCTTTAGTACCTTCACTGTGTCCGGCAGCCATCACTACTGTTGAGTTCCAGAATATTTCCTCACCTGAAAAGGAAGCCCCATCCGCCTTCCCTCCAGCTCCTGGCAACCACAAGTCTGCTTTCTGTCTCCATGGATTTGCCTTCTTCTAGATTGTTCCCACAAACCATATAACACGTGGCCTTGTTGTGTCTGGCTTCTTTCAGTCAGCATTATGTTTTTAAGGCTCATTCTTTTTGTAGCGGGTGTTAGTCCCTCATTCCTTTTTATGGCTGAAAAATTTCCATTCCTTGGATATACCACATTTCACTTGTCTGGTCACCCGTGGATGGGCATTTAGGTTGGTTCTGCCTTGGAACTGCTGCGAAGAGTGAGCAGCTTGGTTTTCTCTTGTTTGGTTTTGTTTTGAGAACAGGTAGGCATGACCCTGTGGGGGAGGGAGAGCTCTGTGGCCAGGCACGACTGCTTCCGTCCAGCAGACAGCACCTCGGGCCTGCCGCCCGGCTGCTGGGGGCCAGTCTGCACTGTCTTGGGGGGGCAGGATTCTGTCTGGGGAGAGAGGGGAACCTGGGCAAATGCCAGATGCCAGCATGGAAGCTGACTTCTAGGCAGCACCCATGCCTCCAGCAGTGAGAGGATTGGTTCTAAAGGAAGAGCCCAAGAGTGTGCCCTTCATGTCAGTTTAGTCATGCTTCCTTTCTCATTTTTTTAAAGGAGAGAAAGCGTGCAGGAGGGAGGGAAATGAGGGGGGCAATGATGTAAGTATTTAGAGGTACCTGGTAAAGGGAGGCAAAAGTGCATGATATGGGATCCTCATTGGGTAGATTGCACTGCTCGTGTGCTATTTATTAGTTTTTTTGAGGGCTATTCTTACTTGTGCCTGTTTTTAATACCTGAACAACTGGGAGAGAGGACTTATAATCCTGTAGTCATTTGGCTTGGATTCTTAGAGAGTATTTTTAAACGCTAACTTTCAGAGCCATCTAATGTCATTTAAAACACAAGAAGTGCTTCCAGTATTCATTTCTCCTGATCTGCAAGTTTTAGGTTTTGAATAGTATTTTTACTTCCACTGAATACACATTTTTTTTTTTTCAGATCTCTATCTTGATGTTTGCCTAAATTTTTTTGGTCAGTTGTCATTATCTTTATTAAAATGAGTGATGATATTTTCAGTCATGACTCAAGAGTCATCTGCTATGGAAAGAAAACTGTCTGAATTCCAAAGCTTATCAAGCTAAACATCCTCAAGTCAGAAATGGATGCGTATTTTGAATAAATTGTGCATTTAAATACTTTTTTTTTCCCCCCCGGAAGCTAAGTTGAAATGAAATCATCTTCCTTTAAAGGGCTTTTCGTGGCTGCACCAGGCCTGGAATATGTAATGAAGACTCAGTAATTGAGAAAATTTTTAAATGAAGATTCAGTAATTGAAAGAAAAGAAACTTATATTTTTAAATTGAGAAATTGATCTGAAACTGATTCGAGGTCAAAACAGGAGTGTCCTAATCTAGGTCCTCATTAAACTGGAATAGAAAAGACTGCCCTTCTCCACAGTCTTGCTTACATATATCTGGGTGATTGAGTTGGACCATTTCTACTTGCCTAATGAAAGGGGGAAGGGATCCTGGTTTGAGGAATTTGGTTGAGCTCTTTGTGTAGCGCACATGGGACGTTAGAGATCGACTTAGAAGTTTGACTTTGTTCCTTGTTCAAGGCACAAAAGTTCTCAACAGTGAAAGACAACATGGCTGATAACAACTTTTCTCATGCTGGATAAATATGGGATTGATAATAGCAAGAAGGTAGTTAGTTAAAACCTTGGATAAAACTCTTTCTTTCAGTACTTCCAGCTGACTTCTGGAATAGAAGAAAAGCTGTTCTCTGCTAAGCAAGTGCTTTCGAGAAGTAGAGAGGGGCCAGTGAAAAGTTGACGCTGTTGCTTTTACCGGAGTTGAGACTCTTGATATTGCGTCTGTGCCTTTGCCTGAGCTCACCACCCAGACTTTGCATGAACTCTTGGCCTGAGATTCTTTCTGCCCCTCTCCCTCATTTTGCCCTTTTGAATTTAATAATGAGGGGAAATAAAGGGAATTAATTGATACAATTCATAGGAATGCAGATTTAGAGAGCAGGATGAAACTATAGGTAATCCAAGCCTGGAAAAGATCTTAATGAAACAAAATCATAAAGATAACCTGTCCAGCACTCAGAGTTCTCAGTCCAGAGGGATTTTTTGCTAGTCCCTTTTGGTTAAATAGTTCTAGCGTCTCATGACCCTCCTTCTTTTTAGATACAAAGAAGAAATGTTCCCTTTCATATTCTTTTTGGACGCTCTTTCCTGTCTGTTACCATTGTGATCTGGGACTCCTGAATTACAGTAGTTATTTCAAGGGATGTTGTGAATCCTTGGGTGTGGGTCATGGTGGACTAAGCTATTTTCGGGCACATACTACCTTCACTTATATTTTGACACCTTTGAAAGATAACGTGACAGCCACTACCATGGATCTGACATTGTGGTAAGGTCTGAGAAGAAGTGGGGGTCACATGGCAGGGTCACCTAACATCAAGACAGTATCAAAAGCAGAGTCATTAACCAATCCTGATCACCCTCCCCTCCCCCAACCCTCAAGTCTAATAGTTCCTGGCTCCTTATCCATATGATATAGAAGGAGAGAATCCAGACAAAATATAAAAGTAGATCTATATAAAATATTTTTGGTCAAAAAGGCTATAATACACTGTTCTCAAGATCTTCTAAAATTTTTATTAATCAGCATTCGCATGAAGCTAAAGAGAAACAGAATTGATAACAAATATGTCATGATTCCCTGATTGCTATACTTTTCTCTTTATTGAATAAGGACCTATCATGGTCTGGTATTGCTGTGTAACAAGCAAGCATACAGATCTCAGTGGCATACAGTCAGCATTTACTTCTTGCTCATGTATCTGTAGACCAGCTGGGGTTCATCTGGTTTGGCCTGGACATGGCTCCAAGCTTTGAGTGTATCTAAGGCCTGCTCCTCAGTCTTTCAGCCTTGTTGGACTAGAGGCTATCCAAGGCAAATTGTTCTTATGGACAAAGACTGTAGGAGCCTAAAAGGGCAAACCCAATCGTTCATGCACATTTCAAGCTTCTGCCTGTTAATTTCCAGTTGGCCAAAAGAAGTCATGTGACCAACTCCAAAGCCAAAAAGGGGGAAATACATCCAGTTACTATAGGCCATGGCAAGGGTGTAGACATGTAACACTACTACAGGGAGTGAAGAATTGGGACTCATAATTTGATCTGGCATTAGGGTTTTTTATTATTAGGTTAGGATATTTTTCATGTGGTTATATTGGCTTTTATTCTATGTCCAGAATTTTTTTTTCATTAATGGGATAAAAGCTTCTACGTCCAGTTTCCCTATATATTTCTGAAGATAGCTACTTTAATCACCTTTTCTTAACCTTTAGTATTTATAGAAGCTTCTTGGGGTTTTGGCCATAATTATTAGTTTTACCCAGCACAAATTTTAAGGAATTTACTCCTTATTATTTTTCTATCTTTCTAAACCAGAACCATTTTAACCACTAATCATTGGAGGATATGAAATTATTGGCAAATTTGACATCATGGTGGCACATCTCTGTGTGTGTTCATATATTCAGAGCCAAAGGGCTTTTTTTTGTTTTGTTTTGTTTTATTGCAGAGAGAGAGCGAGCGAGCACATGTGTATGTAAACAGGGTGGGGAGGGATGGGAGAAAGAGAGAGAGAATCTTAAGCAGGCTCCATGCCCAGTGTGGAGCCCAACAGAGGGGTTGATCTCACAACCCTAAGATCACGACCTGAGCCAAAATCAAGAGTGGGACAATTAAGCGCCCCTAGAGCTGAAGGGCTTTCTAAAAGCTACTGTTATTATAGGACTGAACACTGAATATATTATATATCTTTATATTTACAGAAGGGTCTCATGATACATATTGAAAGGGGAACTTAGAAGAACCAGGTACATTCTTTGACAAAATCATCTACCTATCTGGAGCCTAAATTAATGTTACTAAAACAAGAGTTACTGTTTTGGGGTCATAACTTCCCATTGTTGGTAACACACTCATAATTATTCAGCAAAGTTAACAAGAGAACCAACTGTGTGCGAGGCTCTGTGAGAGGATGAAAGTGAAGGTGGAATGTATTAAAAATGTCCATGTATTTGGAAGAAACCAGATTCTCCTGTTACCTGTTCAGGAGCTCGTTAGCCAGCTATGCTTTGTTGGGATAAAATCTCTTTTATCCCTGGCCTGACTCTGAAATGCTTCATTTGAACTTCTTGTGATATTTGTAAAGGAGTGAAACCCTAGACCAAAGCAATTTTTGGGTTATGATTAGGGAAAGGGAGGTGACAGTTCCCATGGTCGCCCTATAGTGAGATCTCTCATAGAGCTTTGCTTTTTTGGAATCCTGCTTAAACTTTGGGGGCATTTTCCCAGTCCGTGTCTTGAGCATGAGTCAAGGGCTCCATTCTTGCAAGATTTAGTAAACGCCTGCTGTGTGGAAGGTGCTCTGCTGGACATCTAGCATAGGACCTCCTATTATGTCAGGGTTTTGTTGTATTTCCCTTGATGCTGGAACAAGGGAGAAGGTGTCAAATGTCAGAGAGGTGGTAGAAATAAGAAGAGACTTGTACGTTGTCAGGCATAGTCAAAGCTGTGTCCATTCACTTTTCAAACGATTCCTAAGAGATTTCATTGCTGTTTGTTCTGCACAAAGAGAGCCTGCGGGCTTCAGGATAAAAAGAGCTGGAAGTATTACATCATCAGAAAACATTTTCATTGGTACATCGTGCCTTGAGAGGAGGAAGTCCATGATTATATTTAGATTGATTCTGTTTTGCTCGTGGAAAAGATCATCTTAAGACAATGTAAGAACCAGGAAGACGCAGGATACTCGAAGGCCACCAGATTTGTTGTGCACACGTCAATGAATATTTCAAAATTGGGGTCTGGTATTTTCATGTATATCAGCATCCTATTTTATGTTTTCCCATCAGCTGTAATAATGGTGTCTCATATTTAAATTATAGAAACGGGGGCGCCTGGGTGGCACAGCAGTTAAGCGTCTGCCTTCGGCTCAGGGCGTGATCCCGGCGTTCTGGGATCGAGCCCCACATCAGGCTCCTCCGCTATGAGCCTGCTTCTTCCTCTCCCACTCCCCCTGCTTGTGTTCCCTCTCTCGCTGGCTGTCTCTATCTCTGTCAAATAAATAAATAAAATCTAAAAAATAAATAAATAAATAAATAAATAAATAAATAAATAATAGAAACGTCTTTGAGGTAATGTATTGCACCTAGCAGTGTACCTCTTTTTCAAAGGTTGAATGTTTCTTTTTTTTTTTTTTAAGATTTATTTATTTATTTTAGAGAGAAAAGGAGAGAGAGCGAGAGAGCACGAGCACGGGGGGGGCAGAGGGAGAGAGAAAGAATCCTCAAGCAGACTCCAGGCTAAGCATGGAGCCAGACATGACCTGAGCTGAAATCAAGAGTTGGCTGCTTACCTGACTGAGCCACCCAGGTGTCCCCAAAGGTTGAATGTTTCTTTATCAAGAATATGAAATTTCAAGATTTGTGCAGTGGAAAAAAAAGGAGTATCCAAAGGAAATTTTCTTTTTAGTGTTTGGTTTGGTTTTGGTTTACCTTAGGATTTTGGTCATTGAATCTCCTAGCTTGGTGTCTCATGACCTGTGAAGACTGGACTTATTTAGATTCTCTTGTTACAGGATACAGGTTTTAGTGCCCCACCCATGTGTTACATTTTGTCCTAACTCAGCAGTGCATGTGGTCCAGGACCTTCTGTTGGCCCCCTGCAGTGACTGTGCTCCCCATGACCCTGGGGAGGCATTGTGGACGGGGAGAACCACAAGTCTCTAATTTACCTGTCTTTCCAAGGACGCTTCTGTGGTCCCAACAAACAGAAACCCCTCAATTTAGCGTTAATAAGGGAGGAGTTATTATTTGGACTCAGAGTATCACATGGAAGCTGGAACCAAGAAATGCAAGGAACCAGAGGCTAGAAAGTTACCAGGAACAGAAGCAGCTTTTGAGGGCTCCCCAGGAATCAGAGGGAGCAGAAGGGGACCTTGAAGTGTGGTGAAGGGCAGTTGAGGAAGTGGGAGGAGCCTGGATGATGGTGCTGATAGCCTGTTAATAACCATCATCTATTAGTGCTTAATATTGCCGGGCACTGTGCTGAACGCTTTCAGTGTTACCCAATTTATCTTCATGACAGTTCACGAGGCAGGCAGTCATAGCCCCATTTATGAGACAAGGACACCAAAACTTGGGTGAGTAACTTGACCAAAGTGATGGAGGAAAGATTTCCAAGTCCATCCCTCCCCAGAGCCAGCAGGCTGATCCCATATTCTATAGCATCCTCTGTGAACCAGCTTCCATTTCCTTTTCTAGAACATGACCTCTTAGTTTATAGATAGAGAGAGGTCTAGCTAGAGTCTAAAATAGGAATTTAAAATGTTTCATCTCGTGCCAGTAATGAGGAAGCAAACAGGATGTTGGTGTCCCCACAGTGCAAGGCTATGAGATGGTCAGAGCCCTGACTCAGTGTGGTGGGAGGGACGGTCTCCATGTTGGAGAGACAAGTTATGCTTTTTGTGACTGAAATGCGTTTCTTTTCTCTTGTTAAAAGTTTACGTTTAATATTGCTAACACTTGTTTTCATCACAAAAACGAGGCTGTATTTTTAGTAAAAATATGTTCATCTCTGTCGTCTCAACTAATTTTTTTCTTGGCATAGAGTTCCTCCTTACCTGTAAAAGAATTAAATCTTAGGAGATGAAATGGCACCAATGGAAGAAACAATGGACTTGGAGCACACCAGTTCATCTTGTTGGCCTGTCTCCTTACTGGCTAAACAGAGCGAGCAGGCTTACTTTACAGCTGTGCTAATCAGGACTGTCTGGTGATAAATCAGTGGAACAGAGGAGAGTCCAGAAACCAGACTCACATATACGTGACAACGAATTTTCAACAAGGTTCAGAGGCAGTTCAGCAGAGAGAAGCTGGCTTTTTTACAGGTAGTGAAGAAAAGTTGAATATTCGTGTGCAAAAATATAAACTTAGATGCATACCTTGCATCATATAGAAAAATTAACTCGAAGGGCATTTAAACAGGCCCCAATGCAAACTTAAATCTGTAAACTTCTAGAAGAGAACACAGGAGGAAGTCTTCATAACCCCAAGTTAAGGAAAGATTTCTGGGATACAAGACTATCGGCATCATCCATAAAAGAAAAATTTAACAAATTGGATTTCATCTAGACTGAAAAACCTTTGGTCTGTGGCAGACAGTATTAAGGGAATGAACAGTCAAGGCACAGATTGGAAGAAAATACTTATCAACCACATATCTGGAAAGATCTGGATCCAGAGTATATAAAGAACTCTTCAAACTTCCTAAGAAAACAAGCAACCCAAGTCGTAAAAGTCTAAAGGATTTGAACAGTTACTTCAACAGAGATAAACACATAAAAAGATGCCCACCATCATTAGTTGTTAGAACCGCAAATTACAGCCACAATGAGATACCACTACACCTATTGGAACAGGCAGAATTTAAAAAGACCATGCCAGGTGTTGTGAGAATGTAGAGCGATAGCAACTCTCATATTCTGCTGGTGGGAACGAGTGTCGGATGGTTACCGCCGTTGACTAAAACAGCTGGGCGCAGGCTCTTGAAAAGGTAAACATGCACCTACCATGTGATTCTGCCGTTCCACTCCCAGTTATTTACCAAAGAGAAATGAGAGCATATGTCCTTAGAAATTCTTGTGTAAGAATGTTGATAGGAGCTTTACTGGGAAGAGCTAAAAACTGCCCATCATCAGGTGCATAGATAAGTAAATTGTGGTATATCCAGAGTGGATCACTGCTCTATAATAAAAAGGAATGAGTTATTGATACAAGGGAAACAACCTGGGTGCATCTCGAAATCATTATGCTGAATTAAAGAAACCAGACAAAAAAAGAGTCATGCTGTATGACTCCATTTGTATACAAAATCTTAAAGTGCAAACTAATGTATTGTCACAGGAAGCAAATCAGTCCTTGCCCTGGAAGGGACGGGGGTGGTGCTGCCGGGAAGGGCAGGAAGGAAGGACTCAGAAGGACACCAGGAAACTTTAGAAGGCTGATGGCATTCTTCAGTATAGTCATTTTGGTGATAGTTTCATGGGTGTGTACATATGTCGAAAGTTATCAGATAATGCACTTTAAATATGCAGTTTATGGTAGGTCAGTTACACGTCAATAAAGCTACTTAAAATAAAACCCAGTGGGTACAGCAATAACAGTAATACTTGAATGAGAGCACGTAGAAGTAGGAGCTGCTCTGTTTGGAAGCCAGCAAGAATTTCGCTGTTTTCTGCAGGTAATTTCAGAACGTGTTCTAACACCATTCCAATTGCCGAGGTATCCCTTTCATGTGTGTTGTGCAGCATGTATGTCTTTTAGTTGTTATGAATAATTAACAGGTCCTTTGACTTTTGGGAATAATGTATTTCTCATTGTAGAAAAATGCCTTAGGGAGGCACAGTGCAAAGGTGGACAAGTGTGGACCTGACTTCTGAGCTGAGTTTACTTGCAGGATGGTTTTTGGCCTTTTGGTTTGTATGTCATAAAAACAGAAACCAAAGAGGACTGGGTGCTTGGGACAACAGGTTCCACTGAGTCTAAGACAAAGGTCTCCCCACCCCCAGGCCTGTCTTCTGTCTTTCACAAGCCCTGTCACCTGCTACTGTTGTATGGAGAGGAGCAAAATGAAATATACATGTGCTTTAACACCCCCACTGAAAAGCTTTCAAGTGGGAGGAGTCAGGAGGGTGTTTTGTTTTGTTTTTTCCTACTACATTTCACTAATTCGTAGTGACAGCAGAGTAGTGACTGCCCTGGGCTGGGTTAGATTTCAAAGAAGGTGATTGGGTTGGTGGGTGGGTAGGTGTTTTCAGGTGGGCATTGGAAATGCTCTGTATCTCGCTTCTGATGGTGGTTTCACGGGTGTAAACAGCTGTTAAAACTCAGCAGATTTTGTGCTTTAAAAATGCATACAGTTTACTCTCTGTAAATTATATCTCAATAAGGTTGTTATTTTAGAAACGCCATACATTTCTTCGTTCAGCTCTCCACCCACAGCTTCAGAAAATAATGGCCCCTGGCACACACACACCCCGATTATATCTTAAGAAAATAATCCTATCGTTGCCTCCCTGAATCATTTCTTCTTAGGAAAGAAAGAGTAACACCTTAGAGTTGCTGTTTCAGCAGTAGACCCACAGATTAGTTTTTATTGTCAACTTGGATACTGTTTCTTTTTATCTGTGTTTCTAAGGGCAAAGTCAAGGTGAAATTGAGGCACTTTGTTTTAGCTAATGAACTACACAAGAGTGTGATTACTAGTCCTGTCCCTTCAAACATACAGGCTCTGGGGCAGGGCAGGGACCAGGGTGATGGTCTATCCTGGAATCTCTCAAGCACAGTGATGCTACATAATAAATACTTGTTTACTTGTCACTTCACTGAATTGATGTTTTTTCCCCCTTTAGTTCTGAATAATCCCTGTTAGACAGCCTCCCTCTACTCCATGATCCCCCCAACTGACACCAGGGTCATCCCCGTTTGATTCCGTGGAATGTGGATGAGCTTTTAGGTGCAGGGTGCCCAGCTCCCATCGCTTGTCTGGAACAGGCATACTGCCGTCCCTCTTCTCCCTATCCCTTGCACATAATCATCAGTTCCGAATTATTTACTAACAAGCCTAAATCTTTCCTAGATCTGATCTTCCTACAGTGAAGGAGTGACTCATTCCCATGTGTGTGTGCAAATTTCCTGAAGGGATTGGAACCAAAGGGCTTCAGCTTCTCAATTTTTAAGATCCTTTCTGCAATAATGGAGTTCGTGGTAAAAGTGAATGCATTACTTAGCCCTGGTCTGTATCTACAGAAGGCCTGTGCCTCTGGGTGACAGGACAGAAGCATGAATCCCGAGCTCTGACTCAAGCCTCATTAGCTCTGCCCCGTTAGGCAGGTACACTCTGTCCTCTCAAGTTTGATCAATTATTGACTTCATAAATGACTCTGCTCAATAAACAAGCATAATGAGGTAATTGACTTGCTCCTAAGAAATGTACAGGGGCTTAAAATGCACCAATAGGACAGAGATCATTGGCATAGGAAATGAAACTTTAATTTAGTTGGGAGATCTGGGCCAGACTGAGAAAGATGTTCACCTTGGATCCCTAGATCCCCATTAAAAAGGGCCCCAAAGCACTGAGTTTTGTAAATTTACTCCCTGGATGTCTGTCCTAACCAATGAAGCAGTCAAGCAGATAAATTATAATGCATTTTACATCTTAAAAGATCATTTACATGTGTATTTCCCTTGGGCAGAATTCTTATCTGTTCATTTAAAAGTGTCCTACACATTTTCTACCCTAAGCAAACCGTTCTTTGAAAAGAAAAGTTATTTTAAAACATGCCATTCAGTTCAGGCATATTTGATACGTGGAGAATCTGGGACCAGTGATTACTTGACATCTGAATGTCTGGTGAATAAAATACTCATTAAATTTTGACAGTTACTCAAAACATGTTCATGGCAACGAAGTGATGGGACCTGCCTTTAACGATAGTAAAGGGACACGACAGGACACGGATACCGGGACAGTTGGCTTTCTTGGTGGTGGTTGGGAGGGGACCAGGGGGCCCGGGCATGGGACGGCAAACAGAATGCAGTTTGTGCGGGGACCCAGCGAGCAGGAGGAGGTGAGGCTGGGCACCGCAGGACCAGGGGCTGCCTTTTGACCTTTCCTGTCTGGCTCGCTAAGTCCCCGCCCTAGATTACGAAACATGTTCTGCAGATTATTTCCAGAGGGCACACATCTCTTTGGTGACAGCTTATTTCTGGATTCCTGGTGCAAATGTCTGGCCGCTGATGACATTCAGGGGTGTGTTTCATGGCCCATCATCTGATTAGTCACTGAATGCTAAGGACTCTCCCGGCTGGCTTAGGGTCAGAGCATGTGAGCGCAGGAGCAAAGAACCTTGCTGATTTCCCCCAGGCTCCTTCTAACAGGCCTTCAGGTCTGGTGTCCCCCTTTATGGACATCCACAGCCCCGTGGAATTGAACTGCTGGGGCCCTTCCCAGAGCAGTGATCTTTCAGCAGAGTTCTCTGAGGCTTCTCGTGGTGAAATGTCAAGCTTTATGTCCTAAGAGAAGATTTCAGTCACCTCTGAAAAATCTCAGAATGCAAAAGGAGCCTGTAACTGGTTCTTAACAAAGAGTCCTCAGCTTTGCTTTGAAGAAGGGTGCTTTCATTCCATTTTCAGTTCTGGGGTGAGGTACTGAGAGGTGGGGCATCCCGGTTAGACAGACTGGAGTTCACACCTTTCTCTACCTTACTGTGCTCACCTATGAAATGGGTGCAATAATAGAAACCCCTTCCCAGGGGTGCCTGGGTGGCTCAGTTGGTTAAGGGTCCTGGGATCGAGTCCCACATCGGACTTCTTGCTCCACGGGGAGCCTGCTTCTCCCTCTCCCTGTGCCCCTCCCCCAATGTCTCAAATAAATAAATAAAATCTTAGAAAGAAAGAAAGAAAGAAAGAAAGAAAGAAAGAAAGAAAGAAAGAAAGAAAGAAAGAAAAGAAAGAAAAGAAAAGAAACCCCTTACCAGAGTTTTGGAGAGGCTTGAATGAACTGTGTGTCCAGCATTTAACCCAGAATGGCACACATGCGGTTCGTCTGAACTGTCACTGTCACTGTGACTGGTTATCTTCATCTATGAGAAGTGAAAGAGCCCTGATTTGCAGCCACTTCTGTGCTCAGATCAAGACTCCCCAGGGGAGCCAGGAGACCCACTAATCTCCCAGCTGCCCAGAGCAGTCACCTCCCAGATGCCCCAAGCCTGGCGGCTAGGTCCTCAGAGTCGGAGCTAGGTGCCATCTACCAGGTTTTAGGTAAGGCAGGTGGGATGGTGCTTGAGTTTCTGAGTCTGCTCCAAGGCCAGGGGCTGCGCAGCCCTGGCATCTTGTCTGGATTTGGGGCCCTGCTTGAACTCTGTGTTGACCTCACACACATCAGTAAAACAAAGGGGCTGAGTTGATCCTGTGCTCCTTCCCGAGAACATACTGGAATCTACTAGAGAGCTGAATTCCCCTATATTCTGGGAATATCTTCAGGGCTGAGGATTCCTGTGCTTTATCCATCTGACGTGTGGTCCAGAAGCAGCGGCTCCTGCCTGCAGTCTGAGAGAGCAGTCCCGGCAGGAGTCACACTCTCTCCTTGGCCTGAGCAGGTAAAGGCCAGGCCGTGTGAATGCACACTGCTGCAGGCTGCAGCCCCTCTTCTCCTGTTCCCTGCACCCACCCCCCCATCCGTGCCTCCCGTCATCCTTTCCCTTTACAGAAATACAGACTTTGTTTGATCTGCAGTCCTAACCACGCACCACGCACAACTCACGCCCATGGCCCGCATTGTAGCTGCTGCAGATGTTAGCAACTGTCAGCTTTGCTGATGAGGCCTGGACGCCCAGCCCGGCAGCTTCAGGCAGAGGAGAGGAGGCATTTCCAGAACAGGCTCCGAGGCACACTGCCTGTGGCTTCAACCAGCAGTTTTAACAGGTACCTGACCCTGGGCAAGTCCCAAAACCTCCAAGCCTCATTTCTTCGCTTTTAATACGTGGGAAGTGCTATTTAATTTGGGCGTCGTGGTGAGGATGAAAGCATGGGGAGACCTGCACGGTGCCTGGCTCTCGGTCAGGGCTCCGGGAACAAGACTGGTTCTTGTGTTTGTCTGGCTGTCTGAGGCCAGCTGGTCGGTCCTGCTCAAGGTGCACACTCATGTTCTAAGGGACAAGACAGGCGGAGTGAGATTGGCATGGGGCTGGTCAGAGGAAGAGTAGGGAAGGATCCAGAAGGGCAGTCAGTCGAGATCAGGCCTTTTGCCATTTTGGACTGTTGTGGCATGAGGTGCAAAGCAGAGCCCCTTTTCCGACCATGGATATAGTCTCCTCTACTCCGAGGGCTCCTCTTGGGTGGGCCCCAGGCAAACCCATATTTTAAAAACATCCTTTTAGTCTGCCAGGATGCTCTCCCAAAACCAGAGTCTGAGACGAACTCAGCAGCCCATAGTTACAAGGCATCCAACTCTGATTTGTATAAAATGCCATCTCAGCCGTCCTTCTTTGGTTTGGCGCCTTCAACACTGTGCACGGATCTCCAGGCTTCCGGCAGACGCTGTCGCACGCCATGACCATTCGCGTGTTTTCCATGCAGCGTACCCTGACACGTCTGTGGAGTTCATGTTTCCCGTGGGGATGAGGCAGTAAAGGACGGGAAATGGGACACGTGTGTCCTGAGACCTGGGTGTCTTGGTGGCACGTTGGGAAAGAAGTTGAATGTGTTGGAGTGTTGGTGAGCTCAGGTCCCAGGGCTGAACCAGCCCGGTGATTTTGGGTTTTGTGAGGTGATCTTCTGTGTTCATAGTCCTTGTCACCCTTGTCGCCACCACGAGTAATCAGATTCTTCATATTTGAAGGCAAAAGGAGTGAATTTGGGTTCTGTCCACACTGCCCGGCTTCAGGGCATTTTGTGAGAGCTTATGTCTGTGAACGGACAAGTGGCTCACTGATGTCAGGGCGACCGCTGGGAAGAGGCAGGTTTCTTCTTGAAAGCTGGCCTGCAAATGTCCATCCATCCCAGCCTTTGGATGGTTCATTTCGACCAAGGGAAGTGAAATGGGTGGGCGGGAGAGGTGGGCTCCAAAGGAGAGAAAAGGATTTGTAAAATACTCTTGTATGGCACCGTGAACTTTCAAATCAGTTACACATGGCAGCTAGCACTTCCATCAACCCCAACGCAGTGTGCATCCAGAAACGACACCCCCCATTCAGGGGAGGGCTTTCTCTCTGCACGTGGAATCCCTGAAATCAAGTAGAACATTCCGATCTTGTAAGGTTGCAAATACATTTGTGTACATTCGAGGGAGAGAGCAAGAAAGAAAAAAGCACTATTGGCTTTCTAGTTTAAATGCTCCCTCCTTAGGACCCAGCTTCTCATAGCCTTTAACAGAATGGGTCTTTATGTGCTCACTTGTTTAATATCCAGCTTTTCTAGCACATTGGGAGCTCCATGAAGCAGAGACCAGGCCTCCTTTTCCACTCCTGTATGCCCAGGGTCTAGCACCATGCCTGACACTTATGAAGTGCTCAATAAAAATGTTTGGTAAGTGAATGAGCGATCTGTGTCCCTTAAAGAGACCATCATTTCCAGAAGAAAGATGATAGCAAAAGACATTGCCTTCCGGACATTTGGCAGGGATATTTTGCCAATGTGGCAATCCCTGATACAGAGTATAATTCTGAGGGGGCTTCTACTCTTAGCAAATTAATACGATGGAGCATCTGAGTCTTATGTGAAAAGTGACTAGTAAAAACTCAGAAGAGGGAAATGAGAGCTGGCCAGAATTGAAGTGTGAATGTTGCTATGAGTACAGAAATACACGGGCTACCCCTTCTGAATCATTCACACATTATCACATGATTGCCTTGGCCTTGATAAGGTTGGCTGGAATAAGCAGGGTAATCTCTCCTCTCCACCCGCTCTATACGTCATCGCTCTCCAGCAGGGTTGGCCCAGTGTGGAGCGGGCTGCACTTCAGACGATAACCTTGGGGGGCATCCCTCCATTCGGCTTCAGACCAGCGGGTAGCTGGTGTCTTGGTTCTTAGAGTATGTGTAGACGGTGTAGTTCTCACACATAATTGCAGTCTCAGCTGCTCTGAACATACTCTGATGCTCATTTTTTGTTGTTGCTGTTGATAAACTATGTCCTTCTTTTTGGCTGCCCAAAAAGGACTTTCCCATGAAGGGGAATTTTCTGCCTTGGGAGACCCTGTCTTCCCTCAGCAGAAGCTGGAGCTCACTTCCTCAGGCTTCTTTGAAGCTAGGTGGTATCCACATCCCCCAGCTCCACCAGCCAGGTACACAGACGCCATTTTGAATTATGAAGCTGGTAATGAAGAAAGCAGACTTAAAGGAATCTGTTCTGGTGTGGGTGGCAGTCAATCCACGCCTTCTGCAAGGATGTAGTGGTGAGAGTTCTAGAGTGTCCAGAGTTTCTTGGGCTGCCCACATGCATCCATCAGTAATCCTGATGGAGCAGTTCTGTGGTGAGATTTTGGTGGCATTTGTGACCTGTTTTCTGGCCCTTCTAGAGTCTCCCTGGGCTTCCCTTTTGTGAATTCCTTTTCTGTCCAAAACAGCCAGAATAAGTCAGTCTTACTTGCCCCCAGGAACCTTGGATGATTCTATGGGTCATTCAAGTCCTAGACCCATGAAGGTGTGAAATATCACCATAATCACCTTTGACTTCCTGTTGGACCACTGCGGGTTACCATATAGACAGTTGTCCTTCCTGAGCGTCAGTCAAGAAAGGCTTAGACCTGGAGACCTCTAACTCGGTCTTCCTTTGGGTTAGTTCCTCCCCAGTTGAAGTTTTCCATTTGTCCTGGGAGATGGGAAGGAATGGGGTAGTGATCATACTCTTGAGTTAAACAGTTAAGAGAATCTTGGAATTTTGGTGTTCATCTTGTCAACCGCTGAAGTATGCATTTCAGTCTTTTGTAAATTCCCTTCAACTCTAAAGTCTAGAATCCAAGATAAACATCTTTCTAAAATTCCTTCACCTTTTTTGGGATCATTCCAAAGTCCCACATGCAATGAACTCAGATAACATATTGTATAAATTCATGTTTGTCTTTCTGTTGGGATTTGCTATTAATTTTGTGGGATGAAATGATTCTAAATTAGCTATCTTCAAAGTTATATTGTTGTTTTAAATTTTACCACAGTCTTTTCCATGAGCTATATTATATGAGCTCGAATAGTTTACAAAAAAAAGATCCTGATGAACAAGGATGCCCTGTTGCTTATTCAAGGCTGACTTGCACTGTGGTCACTCCAACTATAACTGCATGCTGAGAAATCATGCAATTATCTTCATATTCAGGTAATTTGCAGACATTTCTTGAGAAATACACAGATCATACAGGTACACTTTGTAAAAAGTTTTTTATTTTTTTAAGATTTTATTTATTTATTTGAGAGAGAGAGGGCTAGAGGAGGAGCAGAGTGGAAGGAAGAGGAAGGGGGAAAGAATCTCAAGCAGACTGAGCTGAGCACAGAGCCTGACCCTGGGGCTTGATCTCACAACCCCACGATCATGACCTGAGTCGAAACCAAGAGTTGGATGCTCAACCCACTGAGCCACCCAGGAGCCCCTGTAAAAAAATTTTAAGTTGTATGTAGGTCATTGCTTTAGTCTTTCCCTTCATTGTCTCCATGGAGACCCAGCATGAGGAAACAAAAGGGAAAAAAAAAAAAAAACCTTTTTGAACACTAAGAGGTAAATTGAGATGAAATCTCTGATGTTCTAGAAAACTGCATTATCACCTCGATACCCAGAGACTCAAGTGATAAGCCAGTGACATTCAATGTCATTGGATTTCCATTGGCTATCAGGGCACCTTGTTTGATCTGCGTCTGCCTTCCTGTGTCTACTTTTTAAGGAATATTTCCTAGGCGGAGGAGGACATGGGTCTATTCCCTCCCTCCCAGCAGTCCACGTACCGGAACAGGGTCTGACACATTCCCTGATGCTCTCCTAACCAATGGCCCTTCCTCGGGTGAAAAGGAGCCTTTCTGCTGGGGGAGGCCTTCCGAATCAGGTTACTCACGGCGTGTGCTGGGAAAGAGAAGCCCAACTCAGAGCTGCCCACTGCCTCATTTGTTAAGAGAAACCTTGTTTAATGCTGGGTGAGTGGAACTTCTATTCACAACCCCTTCAGTTCCCACGGACGACGCCTCCCCGGTGGCCATCAATGCATCTGAATTGTCTTGTTTCTGCCTGGAATCCCCCTTTTCACCCCAGACCCCAGCACTTCCTTCGCTGTCACTGAGACATCACTTTTCAGGGAAGCCTTCCTGCTCGCCACGCTCTCCAGGCCTGTCTCTCAGGCTCACCCTGTGATTCCATATATCACTCTATACTTTCCCGTCCTAGTAGCACTGATCACATGGCTCTGTAATCTCTTGTTGATTTGTCGGACTTACACTTGGGGATGATAGGGACCATTGCTAATCTTTGCCCTCCTAGCGCTTGGCCTGCAATTGGCATTAGTAAATGAATCAGTCATTTAACCAAACTATGTAATCAATAAGATCTGTGATGAGTCTAGAACTGTGGTATGAGCAATGGGTGGTTCAAGAGAAGGAAAACAGCCCTGGCTCAGCCACTGACAAGCTCTGTGGCCCCGGGCAAGGTCCTTAGCCTCTCAACCTCAGTCTCTGTAACTGTGTACCTTCCTCAAGACATTTTTAAGGATTATATGAAACAATTAACCGAAAGCATTTGATATGTAGTAAACACCCCTTAGCTGCTATTATTATCATCTGTCATCAAAAGTGGCCTGGCTAGCAGGATTGAGGGACTCAAAATGAAGGAACAGGAGATCTGAAAGATTGTTTCATTCATTCATTCCTTGTGTTGATGAAAGTCAGAGAAAGGAAAGATCATTGTGATTGGAGAGAGCAGTGTGAAAAATGTGAGATTGAAGCTCTTCATCTCTTGGGTGTTGTTTTAAAGCAAACACTTACGTGGGACAGTCAAAATGCCCGCACTCTTCCAGTATTATGCATGTAATTATTTTCTCATTCAATCTGTTATACTGAATCCAGTCCACTTTACAACATAACATATGCACCAAGTCTTCACAAGCGTATGCAGTACTACTATTATCCCACTTTACAGGTGAGGAAATAGGCACAGAAGTGTTAAGTGACTTGCCTGAGGTCACACAGCCAGCAGGTGGTAGCGTCAGCATCAGACCCAGGCAGGCTGGCTCCAGGGGTCACGTGGCAGAAGTGCCCCTCGGAGCACATGCACCGTGCCCAGCACAATGAGAGGATCGGACACCAGACACTGCCCTTTAGTGGTTTACTGCTCAGGCAAGGACTTACAAACCCCTTGTGAAATAAATGAGATTTAGAAACAGACCAGAGGACTCTAGCGGGGTTGGGTTTCCTGGATGCAGTCTGTGAGGTGGAGAGGAACATACAGTGTGTCTATGAGGACCTCCTGGGAAGGGAGGACAAGGAGGAGCAGGCAGAGGGGACGTGAAGCTGCCAGGTTGCCTGGCCTTCTGGGGCAGGGGGGACCATCTTGAGTGACGGCAGGGCAGGGGAAGGGAGTACAGAGCACAGCCCTCTGGGTGCAGGTCGAGCTACGTTAGGCTGTGCTTGGACTTGATTGAGGGTGATTGAAACAGAAACTGGCGATAAACCTGACCACCATGCGGGATGAACACGAATGGGGGAACCTGAGGATAGTGTCTGTGCACCTGAAGGACACATAAGGTTAAATTCCACTCTCTACCTTGTGACACCTCCAGGTGGACTGACAGAATGTGCACTGATGCAGTTAAGGGCATGAAAAAAGTTCGCTTAAAGTTGTTGCAATAGCTGGGAACTCATCAAGACGCTGGTGCTCAGAGGTCCGGCTTGCTGTTGAACGTGGCCGTCAAATAGCCCTCAATTGTCTTCGGTGGGATGGTGATTTATTAAATCAGATGTTGCTCCATGAAAAGAGTGTCTCTGGTTTGTTAAATTACCACACTGACAGCAAGGGCGGCTGGTTTGATTTGCACCTGATACGATAAGAGGCTAATTATATGGCAGGGTGACCCACAGGGCAGGGGACGATCTCAGTCATAGCAACACAATATTTATCCGGACAGCAGATAGTCAAGCTGCTAATTCCAGATGCAATCTTTTCCAGGGACTCAGCCAATGCAATAAAAAACAACTTTCCCCATTGCTCACACAGGCACCCTCTGGTTCTCGGAAATACAACCACAGGTTATTTCTTGTCAGTTACCGATGTAAACCGTATTTACTGATGACCTTTTTAATAAGTATTTTTGTATGAAATAATCACCATTCAGAAAGGCTGATCAGTGACAGGGCACCAACACACAGAATCCCAGAAATCTTTGCTTTCCTTTGTGCACTTCAAAAATAGAATTTCAGACTTTATTTCTTTTAATTTGTAGATTTCATCTGATTACTAAAGGAATGCATACATGGGAGAAGCTTTGAAAATGCACAAAAGAAAGCAGACAAAAGAAAAGAATCCTAGAGATAATCACTAGTAATATTGGGGTAATAGTTCCTTCCAGATGGTTTTCTCGAATCAATTATAAACAGACACATATTCTTTTCTAATTTATGGGGGTGTGCCTGTGTATAAAATACAGGAGTTGGCAAACAATGGCTTGCACTCATTCTTATTGATTGTCTGTGTTGCAACATGGGAGGTGAGTAGCTGTGAAGAGACCATATGGCCCACAAACCTGAAAATATTTACTCTCTGACCGATGACAGAAAGCTTTTTCAGCCTGTTTACAATGTCAGGAGTCCTGTTGCCATTAGATGTTCTTCAGAATTGTGTGTTCTAGTGGGTAGTTGGAAGTTCTCCTTGCTTCCACTTGTCCCTTATTCCTGATGGAGCACATTCAGTCCAGCGGTAAACCTACTCGGCTCCATTTCTAGGATGTGTCCTGGTCACCCCTTCCCCCCACCCATCAGCCCCTTGAACCTGTGCCAGCTCTCATCCCTCACTGGCCCCCTCTCCTCCCTCGATCACGAAGAGCTGGTCTCCACACACCAGCCAGAGTTAGCTGTTTTGATGACTTCCCATTCCATCCAGAATGCAGCATGTGCTAACACGGGGGGGACCTCGGCTGTGATGCCTGCCTACCCGCCAGGATCCCAAAAAAGCTTTTGGCCACCTGGAATTTATGGGCTTCCAGGCATATAAATTAAAAGGGTCCAGTTTGGGGGTGCCTGGGTGGCTCAGGTGGTTGGACATCTGCCTTCAGCTTGGGTCGTGATCTGCACGGGGCTCCCTGAGCTCAGAGGGGAGCCTGCTTCTCCCTCTGCCTGCCCCTCCCCCCGCTTGCGCATGCACTCTCTCTCTCTTCCTCTCTCTCCTGCACGTGCACTCTCTCTCTGTCAAATAAATAAATCTTTAAAAAAAAAAAAAAAAGAAAGGTCCGGTTTTCTACTCATACTAATTGTAACCACTTCATAATGACTGTTTGCTGATTTAGTTATGTTCATCATATAAAATCACATCTAATTTACATCCTGTGTTAGCTTGGAAATGCTGCTTTTTCTGTTCTCCCTTTATGCCCATTTTATTGAAACTAGGGCCACTTTCTGAGAGTAACATATTTGCCAGAACAAGTTGTCGTCACTCCTAAGTTGTGATGGAGCACTTTAAAAAACCAGTCACTGGAAATCGTACCAGCCAAGCTATAAACAACTATTTGGAACAGTCTTTTTTTTTTTTTTTTTTAGTTTTATCTTTTTTTTCCAGTCTTACTGAGATAGAGCTGAGATATAACGTTGTATAAGTTGAAGATGTACAACCTAATGGTTAGATACATGTAGTTTTGCAAAATGATGACCACGGTAAGATTAGTTAACACCCATCACCCCCTATAGTTAACAAATTTTTTTTCCCATGGAGTGAGAACTTTCAAAATCTCCTCTCTCCGTAAATTTACAATATAGTGTTGTTAACTGAAGTCATTGGGCTGTGCATGTGTCCCCAGGACTTATTTGTCCTAAAACTGGAAATTTGTGCACTTCGACCACCTTCACCCAGTCTCTCCACCCCCTGCCCCTGGCAACAACCCATCTGTCCATCAGTCTTTACCATGTGACCACTTACTATATTATTTTTTCAATGAATTTCTCTTATAAATATTTTAATTCCAGTGTAGTTAACATACAGTGTTATATTAGTTTCAGGTGTATAATATAGTGATTCAGCCCTTCCATACAACACCCCATGCTCATCACGACAAGTGCCCTCCTTCATCCCCATCACCTATTTCACCCATCCCCCATCCCTTTTGAAATCAATTTCTGAAAGGCATATTTACAATAACACTTAGCCCCTTTGATTGTGAGATCACACCCCTACAAATAATAATGAAATCTGATAAATGCCCTTTTCTTTCTCTTTATACTGTTGCTTGTTGTTTCTTTCTTTCTTCTTCTTTTTTTTTTTTAACCAATTCTATCAGGTAACCTTTACGACATCTAAAAGCTTCCCCAGCTAGCAGTGATGGAGGTCATTTCCGTCATTCTTCTTCCCCGAGCACTTTTCTGTTTACAATAGAGAAATTGAACGTGCAGCCCTAGTGTATGACAGATTTTGAGCACAAGCATGTGGCCATATCCTCTTTTTCAGGGATAATTTCAAGTAAAACCAAACAAAGCATGTTTTAAAGGGATGACTGTTCCCCTGTGGGGGACCCTGAGAGGTACCGCCAGGTCCCCCTTTGGGAATGAACCCTCATTAATACCCCTCCTAGGAAGAGCCTCGCCTTTGTGTTGAGGGTTTGTAAATAGTGAAGAGCCTAGGAACAACTGTTTCTCATTTTGGCAAGGCTCCCTGTCCATCTCCTTACTTGAGAGCAGTGGTACTTTCCTGGGGGAGAAGGGGACTCATCCTGGAAAGCATGTGTACGCACAGTGTCCCCTCTTGCACATCTCTCTGCAGCTGGTGCTTCCTGTCCTCTGTTACAGCTTCAGACATGGCACGTCCCTTGCTCTTCACCTACATTTAGGGCTTGAGGTGATTTTAAATTTTAACTGCTCGTGATGGACCCAGAAGCCGGTCAGGAGTCGTCTTACACGAGTCACTACCCTCCACAGTTTTCCATACGACTCATGGTTTCATTGTCTCATTAAGTCAAGTTTGATATAAACAATCTGCGTTGGTTATAAATAAGCGGATTGAAAGCAGCATCTGGCCATGTGAATCCACTATGAAAATTTATGGTGGACTGTGTGTGTGGCGTTGCCATGGTTTGATGCTAAAAGTAGGTGCAGGTAAAGAAGCCAAGTCTCTCGTTTCCATTTTTAAACCGTGAACTTCCTCTAGTACTCAAAATAGGAAAGAAACATGAAAGGTAAGGACAAATGGCACACATGGAAAGGAAACCTGAAGTTGGGTTTGATCCTGGAAGTTTTATCAGCGTAAAGGAAAAAAAAATGGCAGGTTGTTCCGGGCTTTCATGAGAACACATTGGAAGCATTGGTGAGCTCACACGTGCACTCAGCTCCCCTCCAGCGGCTCGGCTCATGCCAAGGAGCACACACAGCGCCCTGTCTTGCATATGTCCGTGGAGGTGGGTGCGCTGGTTTCTGTTACCCTGACTCAGGCCACCTCTGCCCGCTGGGTTCGGTCCTGGTGTCGCCTCTTGGCTGGTGCTGAGTGGGAAGGGAGCAAGATCACCTTGCGGGGTACTGGGTCCACTGTGGGTAGCCCCGGGCTCAGCGGGAGAGTGCGGGCCAAGGCTGGACGGGTGGAGTGGAGCGATGCCAAGAGGGCAGTGAGGCGGCCTCTCCGGGTGTCTGAAGGCGTGGGAAGAGGAGTCATCGGAAAGGGCAGGTGGGCAGAAACCAGTTTGTGGCAGGAATGGTTGGAGCAATGCGATCGATAACGTGGTGCTAGATTCTCACCCAAATGAGAAGTTCGTATGAGTCCAGCTGAGTCTTCACCGATACGAATGATTGAAGAAATAAGTGAATGAGGGAGGGGGACTAATCCACTTTATAGAGGAATTCCAGATCATGTAGGAGGTGGAGCTGTGGCCCTGTGCATCGCCCCCTCCCCTGTGAACGGGAGCTGGACTTAGACTTGCTTTCAGACTACAGCGTGGAAAGGCAAACACAATACCCTTATAATGGAGAATGCTGGCAAACACGGCCTTTTCCAAGTGAGCAAGTCCACATCACCAGGGAGCAGTCATGTGGACGTCACGAACGGCTGACATGCTGAGGAGAAGGGCCCTTCACCTCCATGAACTTTTTCCCTAAAACCCACAATCTCAGTCTAACCGTGAGAAAAACTTCAGACAAACCCGAGTTGAGGGGCATTCTCCGGAATACTTGATACCTCCAGAATAGTGCTCAGAGCTGCGAAGGTGGGGAAACTAAGGCAAAGCCGAGCAGGTCTCAGACCACAGGAGGCTAAGAAGATAGGACAACTGAATGCAGTGTGGTGCCTCAGATGGGATCCTGGAAGAGGAAAAGGAAGTGTGTGGGGGTGGAAATTGGTGAGATCCAAATGAAGTCTGGGCTTTCGTTCCTAGTGACGTCCCAGTGCTGGAGTTTTGTTGTGACAAATGTACCGGGGTCATAAAAGTTGTTCACCCAGGGTGACAACGTGGGGGGAGGGGGTATATGGGGGCTCTCTGTACCATCTTTGTCCCTCTTCTACAAATCTAAAATTCTTCCAAAACTTAAAATGTATTAAAATAAAACAAGTTGGTGTATGCTTATGGAAGACAAGCTCTGGATCCTGGAGGAAACCCCTCATAAGGAATTTCTGGAAACAGGAAGTCGGGGTTGAACACCATCAGAGCCTCACTGGACCTGGTTTCTCTTCTGAGGTCCTTTTACAGTCCACGTTTGGATTTGTCTCTATTTTTAAAGCTCATGGCTTTGCTAGTCACGGACGGGGTTCTGCTCATACCCTGATAGATGCAAAGTCACTATGGGACGCCTTAACATTGCTATGAGCAGATCATTCGGAACCGTGTGGTGGCTGAAAGGAGGGAAACCACATTTCCAAGAGACCAGGTTTATTATCAGTCCGACAGTGGTTGAGGCGCTAAGGAGACGCCGTCCCTGTTAGGTTATTGGAGGGATCTGCCCTCCACAAGAAGCGGCTGTGAGGTCTCTTAGGGCCCTCTTCTTTTCCACTTATCAAGACCAGCATCTTGATAAGTTGTTGCATCTGCTTCTAAAGGAACTGGCTCCTCTTCACAAATGCCTAAAGGCTGTAGGATATTGGCCCAGGAGCACGTTTCCCCAAACCCCATTGCCTGGAGGAGAGGTTCTTTCAGTGTCTGAGGAGATCGCTCGTCCCTCAGGCTGGGTCAGCAGGTGGAACTCATCCAGCCAAGGCCACAGAGGTGCCAGATGGCACATGGTGAAAAGGGACAAGGAGGCTTTCTGGTCACCCAGCCCATAGCCTCAAAACCATATGGAAATAATGATTAACTGTTGTAGGACTGTTAAGCTGAAAAGTCTTCTTTTCAGTTTGGCTTCTCCACAAAATACTGGGTGAATGTATAGCCAGGAAGCATCTTATCAGTTGCTATTTAAAGAATGAAAAATAAGTTTTAACACTGACATAAGCAAAATGTGATAAGGAAGATCAACATATAACAACAGTCTTACACAATCCATAGTTAAACAGCTTATGATTGCCTGTCTAGCATTATATTTTTAAGCTCAAGAGAGGACGTTTGTTTTGAGCTGTGTGCCACTCTTGGAGAATCCCTCCGATCCTTACCATCCACACAGACGTCTGTCTCTGCCGCTCATGGCCTTAGAAATTTTCCATTTCCTGATGTTTGCTAAGAGCAGTGGGACCTGCCAGAGTTCTTTCTCTCTTACAGCTATTTGTTCTAAATTTCTTGGAACCAGAGATTCTCTGTTGAGGACCTTCACCCCTGAAACACACATGCAGACTTAGAAGAGAGCTTTAAAGAAGAAAGCAAGCAAGACTATTCAGGACGAGTGTGCTCTGCAGATGGATTGAACCAATGAGAACATTTGGCTTTGATATTTACCAATGTGTATATTCCTCCTGGAGTTTTAGAAAAGTGGTGGTTTTTTTTTCTTTTTCTTTTCTTCTTCTTCTTCTTCTTCTTCTTCTTCTTCTTCTTCTTCTTCTTCTTCTTGTTTTCTGTAGGGGAGGTTGGGGATGGATGGGAGGAAGAAGAGAGAAAGAAATCAGCTTGATACAGAGATATGTCAACTGTTTTAAGGAGAGGAGTGGGGAAGTAAGTAGAAGAGAAACTGGTTGCAGGTGACCAACACGCCCTCGGAGAGGGGATCCCACACCAGAGGTTGTAGAGGTCGTGTTTGGCGCAGTGAAATGGGTCTCAAGAAATGCAGGACACAACACGAAAACAAGCCAGTGCCATGTGACGCAGGAGGTCCCAGCAGCTGCCCTGTTTCACAGTGTCTTCTTCTTGGGGCTTCCTTGAGCCATTGCCAGACTGCCTTTTCTTCCTCCTGCCCGTGTTTCCCGAGGCTACTCCTGTGCTCTGTTCACCGCCACTTCCTGCTCTTCTCCCCCGTCTGCCCTTACCCCACCCTTCCTGTTGTGAACCCACTGACTACTCAAAAGGGTTATATGCAGTGTTCATGCTTTGCTTCTTGGATTCCAATGGTCATTAACTCCTAAATATCGCAGTTTAAAAATCAACCTACAGTGAACCCTTGAACAGTGTAAGTGTTAGGGCTGCCAATCCCCTACACAGTTGATGAATCCAGGTGTAACTTTTAAATCCTCAAGAACATTACTCATAGCATTCTGTTGACCAGAAGCCTTACTGATAATATGAACAGTTGATTAACACATGTTTTGTATGTTATGTGTCTTATATGCTATATTCTAATGAAGTGCTAGAGAAAAGAAAATGTTATTAAGAAAATCATAAGGGATGTCTGGGTGGCTCAGTCGGTTAAATGTCTGACTCTTAACTTCAATGCACGTTGTGATCTCAGGGTCATGGGGTCAAGCTCTGCACGGGGCTTCACGCTCAGCATGGAGTCTGCTTGAGATTATCTCTCACCCTCTCCCTCTGCCCCTCCCCCACAACTTGTACCATCTCTCCAAAAAAAATCATAACAGAAAATACATTTACAACCCTATACTGTATTTATCAGAAAAAAAAATTCACATTTAAGTGGAGCCATGTTGTTCAAGGGTCAACTATATAGTGAACTTTTTAAAAGAAACGTATTTGGTCAGTTAGGACATGAGTATGCCCCTATAGAGATCAGCATGACAAAGACCTAGGGGCACAGCACAGAACTCTCGGAGGCTCTTGAGTCTTTACGGTGTCCCTATTAGCCTTTCTACCCCCACCTTCTCTCCATTTCTTGACCCCCTTTCCCCTCCGGCCATTTGCTGACTCTTCCCCCAGATTGCTATCCTTCCACTCCTGCCCTTTTCGTCCCTCCTGGGCCGGCTGGCTTCTCTGGCATCCCTTGGTCATACCCACACCGTACTTTCCAGATAGCTTTGCTTCATCACACCACTTTGGGGGCAGGGCACAGTTCCACCCATGGCAGGGTCAGATGGCGGGTGTAGCGTGGACTGGACTGGAAAGGCGTCAGCGGCACTAGCTGGCCAACCTGAGTGTCCGTGGCACAGTTGGGTCCAGTGGGGTCCCTACCGACACCCAAACAAATTATGTGACAATCCGGCACAAATCGACAAAATGGAAGTTCCAACAAATAGGGGTCAGAAATGGTGAGGTATTGGGTCCTGCAGTCGGTGACCTGAACAGGTGCACCGATGAGCATGACGGGGTCTGTTATTAATCATACCAGGATGTGAGGTGCAGCTGGTGACTGTCCTAGGCTGGGAAATAGGTTGACTACGATGACACCCCCAAAAAAGGGCGAAGGTCAAGCAGAAAAGGGACTTCAGGGGCTCCGTGGCTTGGTTTTAGAGTGCTATCTATTTTTGGATGAAAAGAAATTTGAAGAAAACACTCTGTGTGCTAAGCTTAAAAAAAGTGAAAAGGTAAAAAATGGGTAACTGGGTTGATTCTGTTCTCATTATTATGAAAAGAGACTGAGGAAAAAGGTTCCCACTTTCTCTTCCAGGCTGGGCTGTCCAGAGGATCTAGGTCACAGTTTTTCCACTGTATCTTGAGCAACTCTGAATTTCCAAGGACTCGATTCAGGGGCTGCCTTTCGGGGGGATGGAGGCCAAGTTTCGGTACCCTGCTCCCCCTTTAAACCTGAGTAACTCTTTCTGGTGGCTGTATCTTTTATATACTAAAGTTTGTTATAACATTTGGGGGAAAAAAGTTTTTATTGCTCTGAAAGTCACGGATCTAGGACAAGTCTCAGTATGATTCCACCAACCAGAAAGCAAGAGAGAGGGTACCATCTTTCTCATCACTGTGTGCGTTGTGATTGTCCATCAGATTTTTCGTCTTTGCTGAGTGGTGTGATTCACACCACATACACCTAGGGTCACTTGATGCCTTGATTTTTTTTTTTAATCTGAAGGAAAAAAATATTCTTTTTTACTTTATTCCAAAAATAGACTGACTTTGATAATAGCAAACATCCTCTGTTGGGAACACTGGAGATCTTTGCTGGGAGATTGAGGTAGGTGGGGAAACGGAATTCGTACACCTTTGAGTCAGTGGTTGAAGGGAAGGCTCACGTGTTTTCTTTTCCTCCTTTCAACCAATACCTGTCTGCTACCAAAGAGTTAACTCCTCAAAGACAGAAACTGTTACTAGTCTGGCTTGAGAGAAAATCCTGGAGCTTGAGAGTTCTGCTGGAGGTGTGCTTCAGAAGGTCTTGTTTCCCAGGTGAAAGAGCAGGGATTTTTTTTTCCTAGTTTTTTTTTTTTTTTTAAGATATTTTTCATTAGAGATAGAAGCCACAGAAAAATTCCTCTTTCATTTAAAAGTCAATTTTTTTCTTTTTTGTATTTTAAAAACAATTTTTTTTCTTATAAGGGCAACTTGTATGTACTTGTACTGAAAAATAGAAAACAAAGATGGGCAAAAAGAATAAAATGAAAAATATTCATCATTTCCTTAAGCCATGGAAGAAAACCATGATTAACCCCTCAGTGTAGATCCTTGGAAATGTTTTTCCTTTCCTTCCACTCCCTCCCCCCCTTGTCTTCTTAGTTTCCCTTTCTTCAGACATATCTTTCCAGGTGTTTTCATCAATAGATAAAAGTATATTTTTAAGTAAATGGGATTATACACCTTCTCTGTTGTCTCTTTTTTAGCTAACCGATGTCATGGAAAGATTTTAATAACACTCTCATCCTTTTTAGCAGCAGCATGGAATCTCATTGCCCAAAAATTCAGTTAATCCCTTAAGGATAGGCCTCTAGGTTGTTTGGGTTTCTTGCAGTTATAGGGATGCGTATGTTTATTTTATCTCTCCATTTAAAATTTTTTGTATGATGTATACGGTACATAAAATATTCACAAATAACATGACATGACATTGAAAATATATATGCTTGGGGCGCCCAAATGGCTCAGTAGGTTGGGCGTCTGGCTCTTGGTTTCGGCTTGGGTCATGATCTCGACGTTGTGGGATCCAGCCCTGTGTCAGGCTCCAGGCTCAGCGTGGAGTCAGCTTGGGACTGTTTCTCTGCCTCAGCTCATGCAGCACGTACTCTCTCTCTTCCTCTCTCCCTAAAATAAATAAATCTTCTTAAAAATGTAATTAATATATACATATATATGCTTATAATTTATAATCACACAGTACATTTGCAGGGCATGTACTTCTTGGAGTATTTGGTCATAAGCATTTGGTTGCCCTTAGCCTAGGCAGCAGAGGAGACCAGACTGAACTAAGACAAAAAACAGACCGAGCGCAGAATCTCAGGGTGGCTTACAAACGTAGCTCAATGTGTTCAAGCATCAGTGAGTCTTCTCTGTGTGTAAGGAAGAGGGAAGAGAGAATACAGCTCCCATTTCTCTGCCCCTGTTGACCATTTGGAACATTTCTTCACTTACGTAACTTATATTTGGTAATAATATCACCTAAAAATACTAGTTTGTTCTGTTCTAGAGGCTAGCTCTACCATGCTTTGTACTGTTGCTGAATAACGAACTGGGAGGTTCATTGCCTGCTCTGGGAGGGAGGGATTCAGATAGCAGTTATGTAAACAGATAGTAAGATGACATGTTGCTAAATTTTATGGCGAAATTGCGTCAGACTAATGGCGTTGAGAATGATATGAGGGATTACTTTTCTGAAAAAGGAACGAAATGAGGGAAGAAATAGAAAAGCTTCAGGGAGGGACAGGTTGCTGAGATGGTGGTTCCTCTTTGGATTTGATTTTTGGAGATATGTGTGGGACTTCCAGGAGTTAAAAGATACATCAAGGCACATTATAAATTTTAAGAGTTTATGTGTGCAAAAATCAGTTTGAATCAGGTGGCACCAAGCTAGAAGTGATTAGGAGCCCTCCCTGGGCAGGAGCCAGGGGAAGACTTCAGTAGAGACTACGTGGAAACAAAGCAAGGCAATTATTTGATTGGCTGTAGCTCAAGTGGTTGCCTTATTTGGGAAAGCCTATTGGATGCTTGCGATGGCTCATCCTTAGGTGAACCTTGAGGCATTTATAGGCTTACGTTTTGGTTTGCTAACGCAGGATACTAGAGCCTGAGAACCATCTCAGTCTAATGGCCTCCTGGCTTCATGCAGCACAGGTTAAGATGGTTAGTGATCAGTGGTGTGGGGGTAAATTTTAAACAACCGGCTCACAGTGGGTAGGGAGGAGCCGGCTGATTTGTTGTATTTGCCGATTTCTACAGTGTAAATGCTCCCACCATGGCCGACTTGAAGTACCTACTTTTTGTCACTGAACACGAGAGGGGAGAGATAGGAACAGTTTCCATGAGCTAGTTAGACACAGCTCCCATGCACCACAGCTGGCATTCTGGAGTGTGTGTGGCGGGGAATATAGGTTTGGGCATAGAGGTGGGGGTTAAAATCTGGGAAGAGAGAGATTTCCTAGGGAGATCATATAGCATGAAAGGGGAGGTGGGCCGTGTTAGAGCTCTAGGACTGTGCTCGCAAAGTGGGGGTCCCTTGCCAGCAACATCAGCAGCACCTGGGGCCAGATTCGTGGCACATCCCTGGTCTGCAGAATTAGAGTGGCCAAGGGTGGGGAGGGCCTGCCTTCAAGATCACCTATGTTGGAGAGCCAGTTAGAAGAGGGGCACCTTGAGAGACCGAGAAATAGTGTTGAGAGAAGCTGGAGCTGCGCACAGGAGTGGAGTGTTTGAGCCAAGCATGGGGACAGTGCCAGGACAGAGGGACAGCAGTGCCAGGGTCATGGTGGGGGCAGAAGTTTGGCTGTAACTGGTGAGGAGTGATGACCACAGACCACTGGTCAGGACCTTCAGCTGTAACGAACAGAAGACAGAGCTTAGTAACTAGAAGGGACCTGTATGGTCAGTGATGTGGTTTCTGGGAGAGGCCTGGATATACTTGTGGCTAAAGGAAAGAGCTAGTAGAATTCGGGAGGGTCCTGAACCAACAAGAAGGAGATGGGATAGGGGCGCCTGGGTGGCTCAGTCAGTTAAGCGTCTGCCTTCGGCTCAGGTCATGATCCAGGGCCCTGGGATCGAGCCCTGCATCATGTCAGGCTCCCTGCTCAGCAGGAGGTCCACTTTCCCTCTGCCCCTTCCCCTGCTCTCTCTCCCAAATAAATGAAATCTTTAGGGGAAAAAAAAAAGAGAGATGGCATAACTGGTGGCACAAATTGGAGAAGCGAGGAGGGGAGGGAATCAAGAACTCAGGACACAGCCTGGCCTTGGAGAAGTTACTTATAGGATCTTGTCTTCAGAGGCTGGAGAGAAGGAGGGATGGAGAAGATATTAGCATATGAACTAAATGTTTTGGTGCACTCTTCTAATACTGTCCTCTTCATTGTCTTTTATAAATCTCTATCCTCTTCCCTTTTGATTAAAAGCAATAATGGGGTCGCCTGTGTGGTTCAGTCTGTTAAGTATCTGACTCTTGATCTCGGCTTGGGTCATGATCTCAGGGTTGTGAGATCAAGTCCCGTGTCTGGCTCCATGCTGGACATAGAGTCTGCTTAAGATTCTCTCTCTGTCTCTCTGCCTCTCACCCCCCCCCCAAAAAAAAAGCGATTCTGGAAATGTTTCTGAAGCAGTTGGTAAGATTGTGTTAGCCAGTCTGTTCTCACAGTAACTTTTGTTTTATGTCTAACTTAAACCAATTTTGGCAGAGAAGAAGAGAATCAAAGTTCTAGAGCTGTACAGACCACTAGAAATATAATGCAGGCTACATATATAAATTAAAATTTCTAGAAGCCACGTTAAATAAAAAACAAGGGAAATTAATTTTAATAATTTATTGTATTTTATTGATATGTCCAAAATATTATCATTTCAGCATGTAGTCAATGTGAAAATTAGTAACAAGATATTTTACATTCTTTTTTTTCTACTGCATCTTCACGTCTGCACCAGCCACACTTCCAGTGCTCAGTGGCTGCCATATTGGATGGTATGGCTCCGGAGGGTCCGCACAGTTTGTGAAGAAATTAAAATGTGTCTATTCTTAGAAGGTGACAAACTCTTTGTCACCTCTTTGATCAAACTCTAGTCAGCCTCCTCTGAGCTCTTTTGCAGCTAGGCTATATCCTTGGGTATGTTCTCAAGAACCCAGTTTTTTGGGGGTTTTTTCTTAAATTTTTATTTGAGTAATCTCTACACCCCACATGGGGCTCGAACTCATAACCCCGAGATCAATAGTCACCTTCTCCTCTGACCGAGCAGCCAGGTGCTCCTCAAAAATGCAGTTTTAGCAAGAATCCTGTCAGATCATTTTAGTGAGAATCCCTCCCCCTTGACATTTGATGACTCTCCATCTCTGACCAAATTCCTCATCTCCCAACACCCCCAGGTAATATCCCATCAGCCTGGCCTGCCTTCAGCAAGAATTCTGTCAGGCCAACTTAGCAAACAACTACCCTTCCTGTCTTAGTAATTTTCTGTCCACCAATGATGACCCCACTTCCACACCCACAACTTGGCCATTCATGCTAATATTGCCCTGTAACCTCCAAGAGAGGGAGAGTCCCTCCTATCATCTCTGATAGAAAGTTCCAGAGCCTTAGTGAAAGCTGTTATAAAAGAATGGGAAGAAAAAACTCAAACCAATGATATGTGAAAAGAAAAAGGAGCATCAAGAGAAGTAGACAATTACCTTTGATATGGCAATGATTTTCTTAGCTCATATAAACTGCAAAAAAATTAAAAAATGTTTATTTAATGTATATTACTAAAAATGCATACATATTTTGGAATAGTACGGATACAAGAAAACTTGAACTATGGAAGTGTCTGGCCACAGGAGCTTTTGCTGTGAATGTGTGGGCTCTGCTGTCTCTTCAGGCAGAGGAGTGACAAGGACACTCTGCACTGCAGTCTCTCCTGGTCTGTCCACAGTGGGTCAGCCCAACTCTACGGGGTCCCTGTTCCAGCATCTGAGAATGTTGGAAAGCTTCTAGGGCCCTCAGAGTCTCTCCCATGTGTGTGTGCTCTGAGTCCTTACCTTCAGGATGTTCAGTGGATTTCAGGTCAGCAGTGATGGGGAACCCCTGCAAAGACAGCTCCCCCCTCCCAGGGCTGAAGATGTCCCCAATGCCAGGAAGCCACGTGCTGTGTCAGCCACGTAGCTTCACTCTGGTCTGTTACCTATGCCATCCCTGTTTCCCCTCCTTGTCCTTGCGAATTTCAGAAATTAACACAAGTATACATGAAGGGGGAATCCGTGGTTGGAGCAAGTAATTTAAAAATGCATGAAGGAGTGCTAAAGGAATTATTTTAATAAATATTTCATGGTAGTAACGAGCACATTCATCTGTTACAGCACCAATCACGTCATTGTCCTCTAACACCGAGAGGCAGATTTCAGGAGCATATTCAGTTCTGTTCTAAACAGCAACTGGAGTTTGGCAACAGCTGCACTTAGGTATACAAAAAAGTAGTAAAACAGGAGTTTAGGAGAACAAAAGGTAAAATTAACAGGATAGAATTGTTAAAACGGAGAGTTAGAGACTAGAATTAGCTTTTTGTTGTTGATAACTTTAAATAAAAGTGCTGACATATTCTCACTGATGAGGTTTTCAGTGTCTGAACTTTTCAGTTCTTTAACCCTGGCATTTCTCACAACGCCACACGTTGCTTTGGGTCTGAGCGGCACCTGCACGACCTGGTCCTTGGAACTGTGCTAGGACTGTTTGCCTTCGAGGTCAACAATATTTGAGTTATGTGTTTGAGTACCTGCACTGACTTAATCTTAGACTTTGAAGTCTAGAGCTTTAGATCTTGTGTGAGGTATTAAAGAATAGTCAGAACTGTGGCAAAGAATAGCTCACAGTATCCAAAAGAGAATAGGTTCGCGTGCTACCCATTTCAACTTCTCAATTCTTTGATGTTCTAGAAATCACACATGTAAGCATAAAATGTACAGTAAATATATATTGCTATGTAGTGATGGTGGAACGCACGCATTTTTAAAAGAAAAGTGTATTGTTGCTTAATAATTAGATCTTGCTTACTATGTTACCTAACATTCCCAATCAGGGAAAAAAAAGGATTTTAACTTTTTTTTTTTTTTTTAAGATTTTATTTATTTATTCGACAGAGAGACAGCCAGCGAGAGAGGGAACACAAGCAGGGGGAGTGGGAGAGGAAGAAGCAGACTCCTAGAGGAGGAGCCCGATGTGGGGCTCGATCCCAGAACGCTGGGATCACACCCTGAGCCGAAGGCAGATGCTTAACAACTGCGCCACCCAGGCGCCCCGGATTTTAACTTTTTATACAAAGCTTTTAGGGTCTATTCCTAAAAGAATCTCAGTAATATTTCTCCTAGCCTTTTTTTTTTCTTTAATGAGGAAGGAGCTACACTTTCTTTTTTTTATTGAGATATGATTGACACATAACATATTCATTTCAGGCATACAGCATAATGATTTGATATTCGTATGTCTTGGGAAATGATCACCACCGTAAGTCTAGTTAACATCCAGCAGCACACACAGTTACTATTTTTTTTCTTGTGATGAGAACTTTAAAGATCGACTTTCTCAGCACCTTTCAAATAGGTGATACAGTGTTGCTAGCTGTCGTGAGCATGCTGGACATTACATCCCCAGGACTTATTTTATAACAGCAAGTATGTACCTTTCCACCATCTAGGTCCAGCCTTTTCTTCTAGCCTCTTTGGAAGCAAGAAAACTTGAAGTCATTTTTGTCCTGCTCTTAGAAGCTGCAGCCAATGAGGGTACTTGGTGATTGATTACTCCAACAGGGTGATGAGCCAAGCTATAAAAATATCTCAGGCACATAGCCCAGCCACGCGCCAGTGTCAGGCTGCTTCCTGATGACAGAGGGAAGTCTGTGGGAGAAGTCCTGTTGCCCAAAGGAACACATGGACTCATTCGTGTGCAAACTCATTCTGAGTTGAGAAATCTAGATGACCCAAAGGAAGATTTTCTTGCAAAACAGCGTCCCTCAAAACACAGTTGTTTCTTGGTGTTGTTTTTCTTTTCAGTAAAAGATCTTTTGCTGAGTGGCTGAGCATTCTCAGAACAAACAAAGCTCTCAGCTCTGGCATGTACGGCCCATTTCACTCTCCACCCCCAGCCTCCTCCTATGAGTTGGAGATCTGATAGCCCAGCCTGGAGTTTTAGGCTCCCCGCGGCCACACCACCCTTCGATGGGTGCCTTATCATGCCACGGGGGGGAAAAAAAAAGGAAAGAGAAAGAGTGGGCAGGTCTAGGGAAGTCATCCCAATAAAGGTTAATAGCTGGGCAGTGACACCGTCTCACGCCACTAAAGAGAAAATGCTTGCTCCCAGCTGCCTGTCACGGTACTGGGAGTAAGAGGTGACCTATTTATTTTTAGAAGGGGACAGTCATCATAACCCGGCTCTTAGCTTCATTCAAAGCAGGCAGGTGCTTTGGAAGTTTGTAAACACCTACTTTCTGAATAAGGGAGGAGTGCTTTTTTCCCAAGAGGAAGGGACTTGACGGCTGGGGATCTTCCCTCCTGATACTTGCTGCTGAGTGGAGAAGAAGAGTTTCTAGCACACAAGGGCTGCAGCCCCGTCCACTTGGTCAGTGTTTTTACAGGGCAGAAATGCCTGAAGCTGACGACTTTGGACCAGGCCAAAGGTAATTCCGATATGTATTTATTTTGTCTCAAGTCTATTTTATTTGCTAGTTGTCTTTTTGAAAACGTTATCACTAATTTCGAAAGTAGTTTAAAATTAAAACGAAGAATTATGCCATTCCTCATTTCCAGGAATGGAATTTTCTTGAACATTAAGAGAGAAACATAAGATTCACTAAATAGACACTTAGAAGCATAGGCAAATAAGTGTTTTTCTGGAACAAGGAAGGGGATGTCCTGAATTTTTACAGAAGTGTTTCCCCCTGTAGCACATAGAATCTACTTGAATTTTTTGGTGTTTGATTTTTAGCTTGACCTGACAGTTATTGGAAATCTAAGCTAGTGAATATTTTGTAAAATGTTTGAACATTTCCAAAGGTTAAACGTTAGGCCAATATACCAGTTTTGACCTTACTATACTTTTTTTCTGCCACAGTTCTTATCTCTGGCAATGTGATCCGTTGGCCCCCACGTGCGGTACAATAACTGTATCAGTGTTTTGTTAACACTGGGCTCTAGGAAGGGGGTAGAGCCAGGAAGAGAGGCAGGTTCTCAGAAGAGAAGCATAATATAATTCCTGCTAACATGGGCAGAACGTGTGCCCGTCGGGAAAGTCTCCATTTCTGGCCCTGTGGCTGTGTGCACAAAATTTGTATGAATTAGTTCCACTGGAATTCTAGGTAGGGTCATTGAGATTCAGAGATGAAGGAGAAAGAAAGCTGTTGGAAAAGTTGGGGGCGGCGCCTGGGTGGCTCAGTCGACAGAGCATCCCAACTCTTGATTTCAGCTCAGGTCATGATCTTGGGGTCCTGGGATCGAGCCCCCCATGAGGCACCGTGCTCACCAGGGAGTCTGCTTGGGAGTCTCTCTCTCTCCCTCTGCCTTCCCCCCACCCCATCCTGTGAGCGCACAGGCACGCTCCCTCTCAGATCTCTCAAATAAATAAATCTTATGAAAAAAAAAAAAGAAAAGGGATTAAATGACAATCTTATTGTCAGAAAAAGTAGAAACTGGTAACTCTTTAGGAACAGGAATGCCCAAATATTTTTTTTGTCCTTCTGTTAAAGATAAGCATCCCTTAAAGGCACAGCATAGGGATTATAGTCAATGGTATTAGAGCATTGTGTGGTGACGGATGGTGGCTATGCCTGTGGTGAGCACAGCGTAATATATCAGTCAATATACAATCACTGTGTTGCACACCTGAAACTAATGTAACATTGTGTGCCAATCATACGCCTTCCAAACAAGAGAAAAAAGATACAAATCCCTTTTCAGCCATGGCTACGTGGTGTGTGTATGTGTGAGTCTGTGTGTGTGTTGACTATAATCAGTTGTACTATCTCCTTAAAGGATTCTTTGTAGGTTTTTCGTCTTTATTTCCTTCCAGATTCCTTCCCAGTACATTAAAGGGGACATTCAGTTGACATTTAATTTAATAAACAACTTTATATATAAAATGAGACATTAAATCAAGTACTTGAAGATGTTTACAGAAGTGCTAGATTTGGGATGACATGGACTAACCAGTTAAGAAAACATTTTCAGAGAAATGTAAATGCCAGTTTCGGTTTGAGATGATGGGTTGATCTACTAATATTGTGTCCCCTGCCGCCCATTTGAACATTTCTGAAAGCAGGACTTTCTCTTTTTCTCTTTGTGTCCTGNNNNTCCTGCCAACTCTCTGTGTAGAATTTTGCACAGGATGAGCATTTTCAATAAATACTTGTTGAATGTATTTTAAAAGCATTTTAGACCTGCAGTAAATATCTAGGGAGTCTGATCATCTTAGAAACTGATTTGGCAGAAATGTAGTAAAGATGACTTTAATGAAATGTAATATTATCACAATTAAATTAAATAGTAATTTTTGGTAATTATAAATATTTTGAATGAACTTTTTCAGATGTAAAGTAAACAAACATAAGATCTTTTTCTCAGAATGTTTTACTGGTTACAAAGGATAAACAGACAAGAAGAAGACTCTGTAAGTATATGTAATATACATATATCTAATAACAGTTTTTACCAAGCACTAATAGTATATTTTCTGAAAATGGGAGACTCTCTCTCCCTCCTTTGAAGCGATGGACCCCTGCCCGCACTTTTTATTTCAATGAGATAAATGCCAGCTTTTAACAGGTGGTGGTTTTCTATACAATATACTTTGTTCACCTCATTTTTCCCCCCTGTCTGTGCAGAAAGTTAGAAAGGGCACCCCAGACAGGGGAAAATTTAGAGCTAGACCAGAAATAAAATATTGCACTTGAGAGGGAATTTTACTCTTGCTAAATCTGAGATTGGACGCCGTTGGATAACTGCTCTGATGCCATGTCCACAAGAGAAATAACTATTCTAGTCTTGTGTCTGCAGACAGAACTGGCTCTTAGAGCTCACATTCAACAGCTTCTCGTTGAATGTCACGTTCAGGTTTCTTCATGTTTCTCTAGTCCCATCTTGCAATTTGGTGACCCGGATTGCTCGGTAACAGGGAACTAACTCCAAATTTGGTCTTGGACATCGGTAGAAACCAGGCGCACATGCCTGACTGCTGTATGCACCAAGGGTCCAGGGGCTCCAAGGCTCCATTTTATAGTCACCGAACGGACAACCATGAGCACAGCTGCCTGGGAAGGGAGGGGGCAGAGGAGAGACCCTCCCCCTCCTTGCCATGTACGTCATTGCCAGAAATAGACACTCTTGGTAAGAACTTCCACAGACTCCGTGCCAGTGTCAAGGTCAGGGGATGAGGGGAGAGTGTGTGAAAGATGCCATTCGGAAGCAGGGGAAGGAAGGCAGGAACCCAAGCAGGAAGCACTGGGCGCCAGAGGAGAAGGAAAACCGTGGGGCCGGTAACCAGGGAGAGAGACAGGATCAAGAAATGGGAGGAAAATTACCCACTGGCCAGAGGCCTGGCTGTACATGGGACCCTGCCCCACCTCAGTCCCCACCTCGGAGGCAACAGTATAGCCCCCAGGTGTCTTCAGAAGTGGGGAGTCGGGGAGGCCTGAGCAGCTGAGATGTTTCCTGTTCCAGCTGCCACGACTGAGCTGTGAACGTGTCCTGTCATAGGAGCACGTGCACAGGAGGGCCTTCCGTCCACACACTCCCCGGGTCACTCTGTACATGCTTATCAAGGGCTGCATCGAAGCCCTGGGCTGTGCCCCAGGTGACAGGGTGATGGGCTACACCCCTGCTTTCATAGGTCACACTGCCTGAACGGGGGAGACAGACACTTCACAAGTTAGAAAATAAGGAAAGAATTATTTTATTTTTTATTTTTAAATAATTTTTTAAAGATTTTTATTAATTTATTTGATAGAGGTAGAGACAGCCAGCGAGAGAGGGAACACAGCAGGGGGAGTGGGAGAGGAAGAAGCAGGCTCATAGCGGAGGAGCCTGATGTGGGGCTCGCTCCCATAACGCCGGGATCACGCCCTGAGCCGAAGGCAGATGCTTAACGACTGAGCCACCCAGGCGCCCCTATTTTTAAATAATTTTAAAAAAATTTCTGATGTGTTCAGTGATTCATCAGTTGCATATAACACCAATGTCTTAGATGATAAGGAGTAAAGTAATGTGGTGGAATACGTGGCATGTGTGATAGGAAGGCCTCTCCGAGGAGGTGCCCTTGAGCTGAGGTTTGAAGGAGCCAGCCGCGTGGGGGTGTGGGGAGAGCACAGTCTGGGGGTGTGGGGAGAGCATGGGCGCAGACTCCGAGGGGGGGGTGCACAGTGATGCGTGCTGGACACAGAGAGGCAGGGATGGAGGGCAAGGCACAGGAGGGAGGCTAAGGCTCCCAGCGTTAGAGTCCAGGGTAGGAGGCTGGATGCTCTTCAGAGGTGAGAATCCACTAGAGGGTTTGAAACAAGGGGCTTGGGACTACAGGGCCACCTACGTTCTTCAGTGACATTATGAGGTAATACGCTTTTGTGAATTGGCCTGAGAACCTTAGGGCCATTTATAACTTCTCTTGGAGCATGGATTCTGAATTTAAAAATGCTAACTTTTGGAACATAACAAGTTCATAAGTTGGGAATCAGCTAGGTGGGTATTTCAGAAATCATTATAAATTAGACATCAAGAAAATCCAAGCAGGCAGGTGGATATGGTGGAAGTTAACGACGGCACTGTTTATGACAGACCGTCGGGTGACCGATAACTGGGTCCCCATGTGGTGCGACAGACCCGTCCCAGGTGCTTGGACTTATTGTTGGGGGGCTTACCTTCTACAGAAAGACAGCGACTTTAGACAGAGAGTCTGACCCAGTGGGATGGGCTCTGAGTGTGCGACAGGCTCCACTGTCGTTTCGTTTGGACAACTGTCTCATAAATCCCCGGTAGGGAAGGGTGATTGGTATCTTGCTAACCACGGCACAGGGAAAGGATGCTGACAGGATGCCCCCTTGGAAATTCCAGGTAACAGCTGTTTTTAGATTGTGCAGAATCCTCTGCTTATGTTTTACCCGGATCTAATACTTCACCGAGAAATGGAATATCATCAAAAGAACAATGTGCATTTTTAGCGATTAAGAAACAACACGTTGGCTGCTAATACAGGACTCTGTAAAGTGTTGTTATTTGACTTGTCATACTACACAGTTAAGGCTTACAAATTTGATTGAAGACAGCCACTGAGCCCCTAAAACTCTGAGTGTGATAGCAATTTTGCTCGCCCACAGATCATACTGCCCTGTTTTGGAGTGGCTCACACAGCCGTGCAATGAAGGAGCTGCTCTTTGAAGGCAGGCAGCGGCCAGTGTGCAGAGACACAGAGTTAGATGGTGGCCAGATGCTCGGCACGCGAGGAGGAAGGACAGAGTGGCTGGAAGTGAGTGAGAGGAGAACGGGCCTTGCTGGGAATGCTGTGCTGGTAAAGACGTAACAGCCAGCTCTCTGGGGGAGGGGAGCTCTGATTTTTAGCATTTTTCTTTTAAGATTTATTTTAGAGAGAGAGAGAAAGGGAGAGAGAGCAGGAGGGGGGAGGGGCGGAGGGAGAGGAAGAAAGAATGTTACGCAGACCCCAAGCTGAGCATGGAGCTGGACACGGGACTTGAACTCACAGACCCTGAGACCAGGACCAAGAGTCGCATGCTTAACCAAGTGCGCCACCCAGGTGTCCCTGATCTTTAGCATTCGTTGATTCCTTTTCAGGCCACCCATATGAGGTCACTGAAAGTGGAGGTGGGAAAAGATGCAGGAAACTGTTTCTCGCAAGCCGGCGGGGGTCAACGCCAGCACACAGCGGGATTGTGGTCGGATGCAAGAGATAGTGTTGAGTTCTAACACTGCTGTTTCCTCTTCATTTATATTCCCCAGGGCATGCCAGGTGTTCAGTAAAGGTCTGTGGAAGGAATTAATGATTCATTTCTCTTCCACCCTCTGGCATAGTCGTGGAAAATGTCTCTCGGGCACAGAACATGTTTACCACTTTTGAAATCCTACTTTGACCCAGCTGGGCTAATATTTGAAATTGATTAAGAATTTGGAGGACAACGCAGTCTGTCCTTGTTGCAAGCCAGTTGGTTTTGTGTGAGCTCTCTTAATCACCGGTTAACCAGTAGCACGCGTCTCCAAACCTCGCAGGCCCCCCAAAGCTTCCGCTAGTCGAGCTCCTGGTAAAGCTGATTGCTTTTTTTTACCGAGATTGACAGTTCTTTGCCATCCCTAAAATGTGATAAAGGTCTCTTGGGTTTCAAATGCCGGAGCAGGGCTGCAGTTGCTGCGTGGTGGGCCACCAAGAGGTCTGTCCGAGGGCTGGCCTGACAGAGGAAGAGCCCACTGTGTCAGCTTTCCTTACTCCTAGCCTTTTGTCCCCTCATGAGCGAGTCTGTGCCAAGGGCCATTCGGTTGTCTTGCTGGCTCTCTTCACTGTGCAAATCTGGGTCCCGTGGAAGGTATGTTGTATGCAAAGGGCTTGCTGAGGGGAAATCTCATATGCAATGTTGTTTCCCATGAAATGTTATAACTTTTCATTTGGGGAAATGAAAATAGTATGGGGGAAAAAGGAATATAAAAAAGAAAGGATCATCTGTAGTCTTATGACCCTAAAAAACAAATCCTGTTATGTTTTATCTTCTAGTACTTTGGACAGATTTTCTTGGCATAATTGCAGGGACTGTATATGATACATACAATTTTGTATACTGTTTTTTTTTTTATGAGCATTTTCCCAGTGGCATATAAACACTTTGGAAGCATTTTTTAATGCCTTCAAAATAGTCTCCTCTTTGGATTTTCCCACATCTATTATTACTGTATTATTTAACATTGTTTTGTCATGTAAATGCGAGTGAGCTGTACCACTTTAATTTTTCTTATTAGGGAATGATTGATCAAAGGGTGTGAAATCTGAGCTGCTGGGTTTCCTGAGGACTCAGCCCAGAATTATTTTCTCCATGTCCTGTTGGTCGAGCAACCAAGAAATCTAGATTTCAAGAGAGAGGAAAATGGACCTCACTTTTTCTTAGGAAGAATGCCAAAGAATTTGGGGACTTTATTTTAAAACTTTTAAAAAGAGAAAAAACATGTTTACTTAATCTATGCTTTTATTACATGTTTATCATTTATCATTTGAGAAGATCTCTATGGTGAAACTTTGATCTGGCCCCTATTCCTGCCCTTAACAGAATCACAGACCAATGGCATCTCTTCCTAACAGAGGAATACTCCAGGGGTCTAGTTTCTTGATGAATATACTTACTTGTTAAGAATAACTTTCCAGTCAATCGAAGCTCCTGTCTTTAGGCATAAGCACTTTAACTGTTTTAACCATTCTGTAGAGTGACTAGGTATTCCAAGACCATAAGACTATGGTCTTGGAATTATGCAAAACTTTTTTCAGTCCTGGCTGTAGATGCCAGCCTCGCCATTTATTAGCTCAGTGACCTTGGGTAAGTTTCTTAACCTCTCACTTTATCAGTAAAATGGAGATGACAATGCTTACTTTATAGGTTTGTTTTATAGATCAAATATGGTAATCCACACTAAATATTTAGTTTAGTGAATCGCTCCTGGTAAGTCTTCAGAAAGGAGTTAGTAACAATAGTACTTACATAAGTTAAACGTTGCCTGGAGCAGTACAAAACTTTCGCTTTTGAGGGGAAACAGCTCAACCATGTGTGGTCTGATCCTTGTGAATATCCTGATTCCCAGTCATGACCTATACGAAGGATAGGCAACAGGCCCTCCACTCCGTCCAGGTGGTGGCCCCGGCTAGGGAGGGTGTAGAATTGCCCACTGCCTTCCTCGCTGGTGGGGTCTAGGTGTTTTGTGTGTTCTTTCTCTTTGGAATAGGGCCATGGGGATTGTGTGTTTGATTCACAGCGTTCTGACCCTTCCTGGGACTGCTTTAGCCCGAGTGAACATGGCTATTACTCTGCAGACGTGTGTTGAGGGAAAGTATTCACCTCTTTTGGGGAAGCGAGGATGCCTGCCCAACCCTTCTGTCAGTGAGCAGAGTATCCACAAGAGGAAGTTCAGGTTCAAGAAATGCACGTGTCTCTTGTCTAAGTGGTTTATTTTAATCTTATGAACATGGTGAGTCTTGTAAACGATCATATTTCCATCTCTGATTTAGCCAATTGGAGGTAAAATGTTGGCTCATCTCTGACAAGTATCTGGGGCCCCCTGGAACGCATTTCCATATGTTCTTCTGTCCCTGGGTCTTTTAGCCCCATTCCCTTGGAGGGCCACCCCCACCCCCACGGCTGCGTAGGCTGGGTACTAAGGCATCCAGCTGAGAGAGCCTGTGGGGAGCTGGAGTCCATCCCTGGCTTGGACCCTGTGTGCCCTGGGGTGGGGCTGCATCTCCTGGAGGAACTGCACCGTTTTGTTCAAATGCATCTCTTATTTCTCTATGTACTTTTTTTTTTAAGATTTTTGAAATTTATTTATTTATTTATTTAGAGAGAGAGAGAGAGAGAGAGAGAGACCATGAGTGGGGGGAGGGGCAGAGAGGGAGAGAGAATCCCAAGCAGACTCTGCACTGAGCGCGGAGCCCGACGTGGGGCTCAATCTCACAACCCTGAGATCAGGACCTGAGCCGAAATCAAGCATCAGATGCTCAGCCGACTGAGCCACCCAGGCGCCCCTCCTGTGTACTTCTATAAATGACCTCGAGGCCTTTGTGGACTAGCGTGTGGTATGGCAGTTACCAAGAGAGTCCCATCTGCCACACGCCAACTCCATATATACACATACATGAAGCAACAGAAAATGAAGAGTTCCATCCACCTCATTTTTTAGCTTGGACTAGGAGACAAAAGGCTATTCATTTCTAGAGGAGGCTAGTTGAGGGATGGGCACAGGGTGAAGGAAACACAATGCCTCAGTTTTGTGTTCGAGAAAATAGGGCACCAGCTGGCAGGGCTTAAAGAAAGGTTGCTTTGAAAATCAGTGATTTTCTTCGGCAGACTTCTCTTTCAACTAAAATTCAGGGATTTCAGTTTGTTTCTGGGGCCGGTTGGCCACTTGGCAGCCCAGTAAGAATGTGTAACAGGAACGAGCCTAAATTCAGAGGAGAGACCTCCAGGCAGACGTGAGTTAAAGCTGTGTTTCCTTTTTTCCAGCTGTTCTTGTGAAACCACCGGTAAGCTCTGAAAGGGAAAATAAAAATGACCTCTTGGAGGCGGGGGTGGGGGGGTTGGGAGGGGGGTATGTCGGCTTCAGGCTCTTTGCCAGAGTCATAGCACTTCATTCAGTGTCTTCCGTGAATGAGAGGAAATCGGGCACGACAGTTCTACCCCTGATCTGCCTTTCCCTGAGTGTTTGCTCCTTCTCTCTCCTCCACCCGCCCTTGAATCCCTGTGCTCCCCGTGGACCTTCACACGGTAAGCGGCCTGCTGTCTCTCTGAGTCCCTGGACGTAGCAACACATGGCAATCCATCCAGGTCACAAAGTGTTCTGGTGCCGAAGTTGGGAAACAGTGGGGCAGAGGGTGTCCCAGATGTCCCTGGAAGAAAGCACAAGTTAGGGGGCGGTCAGGAGGACAGGTGTGTGGCCGTCCCTCACATGGGCGAGCTAATCCCCTCATGAAGGAGACAGATGGAGTGACAGTCTTGGAAGGAGGCTCTTAGGAGCCTTCCAAGCCAGGCCAAACTCTCTTCCCTCCTTCAGCCTCATTCTTGCGAGGTGGGCCTGCCCTGGGCGTGATTATCACCCACGGGGTAAATGCCACCAAGTGCTGTGAAGGGTGTTGCTCTGTGGCTGTTAGCAGTCTTTGGGGAGGAATTGCCAGACTCTGAATCCTTTGCCTTGGAAGGGGGGTGTGGGGGCTGCCGTTGTAAGTGCCTGATGTGGGAAGAGGTTAGGGAAAGACTCGAACCCCCAAAAGTCCCTTCTCCCTGGTAACTGATTTAGGAAGGGTTGCTGTGTCTTGGGGCTGGAGGCTGGTGCTGCAGAGGGGGGCCCCCGCCCACACTGGTGGTGCCCAAGGAGTGTCACGCAGTAATTACCAGTGTGCTGTGGCCTCCTTGCTCGTCAACAGAGCAGGCAGCTGTGCACAGACACTGCTCTGTGATGCAGGAAGTGACAGCTCATGGTGGTATTTTAGTTGGACTGTAGGTGAATGCTTTTTTTTTTTCTGAAAAGAAAACAAACTCATTTATCAGTGGAACATCTTCAAATTATGCCTGTAAAAATTATATCTACAGGGCACCTGGGTGGCTCAGTCAGTGAAGCGTCTGCCTTCGGCTCAAGTCATGATCCTGGGGTCCTGGGATTGCGCCCCGAGTCGGGCTCCCTGCTCAGCGGGGAGTCTGCTTCTCCCTCTCCTTCTGCCCCTTCCCCCACTTGTGTGCGCTCTCTCTCTCTCTCTCACTCTCTCTCTCAAATCTTTAAAAAATTATACCTATAAACTCCATTTTTAGATAAGGTGAGGGGATTGCAAATCAGTTTATATTTTTTGGACATTCCTAGTGTCTGCTTCTTAGAGCATATATATTCCTGTGTGCAGACATCACAGATTATGTGGCATATGTATGTCTAAACGTGGCTCCCTCTTTCTAAAAAGTTAACAGAATGTTTCCAGAGTAGCTTGTAGCCTAAGTGGCAGATAACTTTCCTTCCAAAGTAATTAAACTGAACATGAATTGTAAATAGTCCTAGTTTTCCCCATTCTGAGATATTTTGAAAACTTCCCTTGAGAAGCATATTTGTTTGTGCTAAGGAAGACTTTGAGATGTAGATTTCGTTATAAAAGGAACACACACGTAGATAAACTATAAACCTAGGATGAGTTGGCTTGCTTGCTGAAACAAGAAGAGATTTGCTTACTAAAGTAAGACACAACAAACATTGGCACCGACAAGAAGAGAAGGGACTGATAATTCCATTTTGGGCACAGCAGAGGGAAAAATGCACCGCTGTTGTGTTCCATGAGGCTAGTGTTGAGAGTTTGATGGCAAATGGCTTTATTCTGTCATGCCAGCTCCTATAAACTAGAAATGGTGCCTGGAGCCCTGATAAGGGTTGTGAGTCCTTGTCAAGAATGTTCTGGAAAGAGTGTTATGACACGTGCTCAGGGAGGGCAGAGCCGTTGTGTGAGTGAAGCGCAGGGCATCAGGGCAAGGATAGGAGTAGGAGTGCAGCAATAATCTTTATTAATTTAGATAAACTCGGAAAGACTCGAAAAGCTTTCAAGGCCATTGACGGCACCTTGACTTTTTCCTTTCTGTTGGTTACCGGTGTTCTAACTCCTGAGACCTTAGCAGCTTTACCCAGGAAAAATCTGAGGGTGAGATGCCTCGTGGCTAAAACCTGGATAAATTTCTAGAGCAAGGTCTATATTGAGATCAGAAGGAAACCTTTCTCACTGTAATACTTTCAGTCAAATCCAGCATATATAACAGCTTCACCAGTAATATGATAAGAAATTGTGTGCTTAGATTTCATGTATTATTAGCAGTAGGGCTCTCTTTCATCTAACCACTGTCCAGTGGGCTGGAGCCAGCAAGACCTGGATTTTGATCCTGGTGCTGCCAGCTCTTGGCTGTGTCAGCTTTCAGATCTGGAAAATGGGGGCATTGTACCCACCTTAGCAGATGGAAGTGAGGATTAGACATAATATAATAAAACTCCTAAAGCAGTTCCTAGCATTCAGGGCATGCGCGATATACTGGGGGAGGTGTTCGTAGAGCGGTTCTTTGAGTCGTGCCCACTTAGCTGGCTGGGTTCATCAGCGGCTCCCATCACTGCCGTGTAGCCACATGGCTCAGGCCTGTGATGCCTAGAGCCCAGCAGACTAGCGCAGCTCAGAGGCCACATCCACTGTGCGGCCTGTTTTTGTAGGTCAAATGTTTATCAGAGCATAGCCATGCACTTTCATTTGCATATTGTTTTTGGCTGTGCCCTCGCTGCAGTGACTGAGTTGCTATCTGGCCCTTTCCAGAAAATGTCTCCTCTGGTCTGTATCTGCTTCCACCATTTGGGTTGTGTTTCTACCAAGTCAGCGTGTTTATTCTCCAGTCTCTTAATGCGCATTGTGGTTGCTACGGTAATTGCATCATTTTAATGATAAATCATATAAATGGATGAAATAAGAGATCAAAGGGATATCAATGGATGAGATTCTGCTGGTTGTTCCCAAATACTCAGTTTCCCTTCCTCTGGTGACAGCGTCCCAAGTTTCAGCTGGACGATGACCGCCAGTCATTGAATTACATTTCCTAGGCTCTCTTGCAGCTTTGCATGGCCCTGGAGGTCTGTTCCAGCCAGCAGAAGGGTGGATGGAAGCTTCGCATGCCTCTCGTAGGCATGACCATTGGAAAGGAGTGCTCTCTGCTTCCCTCTCCCCTTCTTGCTGGCTACCACGTGGATGGCCACAGGGATGGCAGTGACTGTCTTGGACATGCAGTGAAGTGTGATGTGGAGAGTATCTGAGCGAAAAGATACAAAGAGCTTAGGTCTTCTACATTACAGAGATCCTGTGTCAGCGCTGGGCCACTACGCTTTGCTGTCCGTGAGGGAGAAATCAAACTGCTCTTCTTGGGGCACCTGAGTGGCTCAGTCCTTAAGTGTCCGCCTTCAGCTCAGGGAGTGATCCCGGTGTTATGGGTTCGAGCCCCACATCAGGCTCCTCCGCTGGGAGCCTGCTTCTTCCTCTCCTACTCCCCCTGCTTGTGTTCCCTCTCTCTCTGGCTGTCTCTCTGTGTCAAATAAATAAATAAATAAAACCGTAAAAAAAAAAAAAAGAAACTACTCTTCTTTAAGCCACTGTCACTTTGACATTTGGTATAACCGTTGAATTTAAATCCTGAAACAGCTGTTTCCTGTTAACCTTGAAAACTAAGTTGAATGCGTTGGAGAGAGGAAGGGAAGTTGCTAATACTGCTTAAAAGAAAAAGTGGACAAACAGCTTAAAATTAGGTTGGTGAGCGATGAGCGTAAAAATTTAGAACGATCCTTTATGTGAGTTGTTTGATTTGTCATTAAATTCTCCCTCTTTAAATAAATGAAACTAGAAGTCATGGCTAATTCACAGGGGTGTGTTTTATGCAAGAACACCAGTCTTTGTTCCAAGCCGGAAGTCACTTGGCAATTTTATAACTCCCCTGCACATGTAGGTAAGCTCATATTTACTGGATTGAGCGGAATGCCCCAAGGGTGTCCCCAGCCAGCATTCAGGTTACACCCTGAGTCCAAGAATATTCATACCAACTTCTCGTTAACATGGTTTGGAATTAATAGATAATCTGTACCATCCTAGGGAAGGGGAGGAAGATGTTATCTAATCCTGAAAAAGCACCTTAACAGTGACCACTGTTATTGCAATAAATAAGGATGGGATGTGATAGCCCATGATGCAAATCGGAGAAAGGAAGATTTAAGCACTCCCAGGTAATTAGACCCTGATGTTTACAGCACCCACTGATTTGGGGAAATAATGCCTCTACATCCTACCCCCACCTCTGGGATCTCCAGCAACACGTTTCCAGGGAAATCATAGGTTCCTGCTTGGACCAAATGCAGAATTTCTAGTTGTGTGTTTTACTGAGTCTACAAAAGCGAATGAAGGCTGGGGCGTGTCAGCCACGGTCAGATCCAGCTGACAGAGCCGGCAGGACGGAGGCTGGCGGGGCATCTGAGCGCCCGGAAATCAGCGGTCCCTTGTAAAGGAAGGACAAGATTCCTTGCGTGGCTTTCAGTTTCTCCATGGCAAGACCATAAGCATTTCACATACCCTCCCCACCTCAGACATGGAAGTAGACTGGGCCTTTCTCGGCTGATTAGGAGCCCTGTTTGCTGGGAAGGCCTTCTGGCCTGAGATCTAGCACTCTGACTTGAGTACAGGACGTGTCCCTGATAGCCACTGTCTGTCAAAGATTCTCTTTCCCATCGATATCACCAGGGGTGTTGTAAGGGATAGTGCCAGCTTTAAAGAGCCCTCTCTCAAGGTAATACAAATTTCTAGGCACGATCTTGACGTGAGAAAGTAAATGTTGTTCGTTTAATAGCAGTAGAGGACTTATTCAGAGTTTCTGTGAAGTCAGCTTTGCACATAAACACGGGCATGGACAGACCCCTTCCAGAGTTTGAAATCCTCGAGCAGAAGGTGTTGGTTCCCCCATCCAGCAGTCTTCCACTTTGTGTCCATGGGCGCTCTGATTTCCTGAGGTATTCCAAAGCTGGGCATGATCCCAAAAGGGACCCCAAGAAACCTGAGCTCCTTCTGTGAAGGAGTCAGACGTCCGAGGAGCCTCCCCGGGACTTCTGCGATCGCTGTGCCACTGGTCTGCGTGTTGTTATAACCCCTCCATCCTTTAGCCATAATTTGTTAAAAGGATGTTAATTTCATTTGCTCTTGTGATTCTGAAGAGTTGATTCCTAACAGAATTCACAGAGTCGATTCATTCCTGGCCTTGCTGGCGGTATATTCAAAGCGAACTTAATTTTTACGTGAACTGAATCATATACTTAGCATCTGAGGTGTCTGCTGGCTGTGCTGTGTAGGCGGGTCACCCAGACCATGTTGGACCTGGATAGTTTTGTTAAAGATGACATAGATTCAAAAGTACAAGGCCTTTTTTGTGTATAACATGAGAAATAATAGCATATATCTTTCTTTAAAAAGTTTTTATAGAAGCCAACATTTTGATGAGCCATTTTTCCATTTCTTTTTTTTTTTTAAGATTTTATTTATTTATTCGACAGGATAGAGACAGCCAGTGAGAGAGAGAACACAAGCAGGGGGAGTGGGAGAGGAAGAAGCAGGCTCCTAGCGGAGGAGCCTGATGTGGGGCTCGATCCCAGAGCACCGGGATCACGCCCTGAGCCGAAGGCAGATGCTTAACGACTGCACCAAAAATGGGGCGCCCCCATTTTTCCATTTCTTGAAAATGCATTCAAGTGCATTCCATTCATTGAAAATGGTAACACAAGCTAGAAAATAAAGATAAGAAATGTGCATGATAGATTTAGTTCTGATGAAAATATAGGAAGCATAGAATATCTTTCAAGGAAATGATTAAACGATATATCTATGTCTGTGTTTGTTTAAAATAGTCTTTGTGTCGCTCATATTAACAGGTGATTTTCTTTGGCCATCTGGCTCCATTGGTTCCATTTTGGCTGTAGCCAGTTCCCTGAGGACTCATTACCTTTATGGCTCTCACCTAAGATTATGAGCTCCCAAGTAGGTCAGGATGAAGTGTTTAGCACCACTTAATTGATCTACTTAGCTGGGTGGAGACAGCCCTTGAAATGCCCAGGCCCAGTTACATGCAATTTCCCAGTAGTTCTATCCTTGTGGTTCTGGATAGTTCTCCGGTAGGAACAGCACATGACTGAGCTTGACCGAAGAGCTATTCATCTTGCTAAAGGATCTTATCAAGTCTGCTTCCCAAACCGAAATTATAAAGTACAAGCAGAAAATGGAAAAACACTAAAAAAGAACATGGAATCATAATAAACTCTGAAACACAGTTTGCTGACTAGCAAATCCAGTAAACAAGGACCTGAAGTGATACAAGTCAGGGGCATGGATAGAACCTCGCGCCAGAAGGATGCGTGTTAGGTGTGAACACCCGCGTCACTTTGCTGTGACATCTGCTGGAGTGAAGATGACGTCCTAGAAATGGTGAGAATATTGGGCAAGCAGCTGATCTCCCCCATGCCGGCCTGGCCGCTAGCCCACACGTGAAGCACACGTGGCAGCCATCAGGTTCTCCCGTACACGACTGACAGAAACTTGAACTACAGAAGCAGAGATGAACATCTGCGACAGGTGAAAATGAAGGAGGACAGGGTAGGCGGGTGGGCGTCTCACCGGCATAATAAGGCTCAGCCCAGATCATTCATGTCTCGTTTATTTGCACCGAATGACACTTCATGGGAGAACGCTAATTTTTGAAAATAAGGTTTCCTGAGGAAATTAATAACATGAATGAAAACGAAGTATTGGAGGAAGTCTTTAAATCTTTCTACGTGAAGTGCACGAAGACTATTATCTAATGACTGTTCATTAGAACTACATCACAGGGTGCCTCCTTTCAACTTGGTATTTGCCAAATTCCGGCTGCTATTACGTGCAGATGGAGAAGTGGGGGGAAATGCTTTCCTGTGGAAACTCTCTCTTAAATCAGACAGGTTGGATTAGTTCATTTTTATAATTTTGTTTTCCTGGAGAACCTGTCAGTAGGAGAAATAACTTCTTTGGCTTTTGTCCTCACTCCATACCTTCAGCCACTGCACACCCTCCCGAGGCAAAGACACGTGCGGGGTAACCCATTTCAGGTGCCATATCCACGTCTATCTTCTCTCTCACACGTCCCTTTGCCTCGCAGATATGCTTTCCAGATCCCACAGCACGTCAGGAAGGTAACCTCCACCATCCTCTTTCTTTTCTTCTTTTGAAGATTTATTTATTTTAGAGAGAGCACAAGTAGGGAGGAGGGGCAGGGGGAGAGAGAGAGAAGCAGACTCCCCACTGAGCACAGAGCCCATGAGGGGCTCAATCTCATGACCTTGAGATCATGACCTGAGCTGACATCAAGTCGGATGCTTAACTGAGCCCCCCAGGCGCCCCCATCCTCCTCGTTCGTGCCCTCCACACCCCCAGGTACGTGCCCATCTCCCTTGCGTGCTGCCGTTAAGGACTGTGTCATACTAATTTACTGGGAATGCGTGCGGCAGTCATTCAAAGGCTTCTTCTCAAAATCTGCTTTTGAGGGAAGCTGACGGCAAGTTTAGCGAGCATTAAGACATCATAATGAGATTCTTATATTTTCTATGACTGAGAAGAACGATCCCCTTGATAAGGGTGTGTTCCTTTAAAAGCCACTTATGTCATTCAGTGGCCAGCTTATATAGGAGCGGGAGAGATGTATTCTTTAAAAGGACTGATGGGGATTTCAATGTGGCCTATAATTTAACAGTCCAGCACCTTGAATGACTGTCTCAGTGACAGTCACTCCAGATTTGCACTCCAAGGTATGCCCTTTATCACAACAAATTCTCCAAGCAAAATTAATTTTAATTGGCCTTCATAATAAGAGCACTTGGGAGGAACTTGATCATTCAGTCTGTCTGGCTTGTTTCTATGTAATCAGGCCCATGGCAATGGGTATGGTCTCCAGAAAACAAAATTAGGAACTGTGTTGTTAATGACAGTGTTTGCACTGTGAGAAACACATTCTTTAGTACCATCACAGAAATTTCGGTTTCCTATAACTAGGCCAAAGGTGAAAGAAACAGGGAAAGACATTTACTCTTGATTCCAAGTACAGTGAATTCTGGATTGTACTTCATTGGAAATTGTGAGTCCCGAGTAGAATTAAAGAAAGGCTTATATCTGAATTAGCAAACTTGCCTCTCGGTCACAATTTCTGTTTCCCTTGAGGAATGTTTCTTGACTCTCAGGTATTATCCGTCCTTTAGGGATAAAATAGAAACCTTTTCTTCCCTCAAGGATCATGATTGAAGCGAATGTTGGCATTCACAAAGAAAGGGTGTTTAATCTCCTGCCTGTCTCAAGTAGGTGCTTGTTCCGAGCTGGTAATGGAATTTAAATTGTTCGTTCCCCGGGCTGCTGAAAGTCTGCTTGTTGAAAAGTTAACGAAATTGAAAACGCTGAAAAATAACGTCTAACTGGCATGTGTTCGTGAAAATCAGAATAACGCAAGAAGTTGCGTGATGGTGGTTGAGTGCCAGCCTTCCAGACTGTCTCGATGGGTTGGACACAGAGACGGTCTCCGCCCCTGGGGAAGAGAGAGCACTTAGATTGAGCTGGAAGGGGAAAGGAGCCATTTCACAAAGTAACTGATATCCGATTCCTCTGAAACTTGGTATAAAAAGAGAGCCCCAAATAGAACACCAAGTTGCCCCGAGGAAGGCGAGGCTCAGCTTCTCAGGCCAGAAGGATCTGGAACTCGGGTGGCGCCTCCTGGTCCCTGGCCTTGGGAGGACTTGCCCACGTGGCTAATGGGTCTGAGAAAGTGAAGGTTTCAAGTTGAGTGCTGTGTAATTTCTTAATCTCGTGTTTGCTTATTTAATCCTCCAGTTGACACATCTTATTTGCTTTGTCATGGTTCTAATTCTGTGAGTGTTTGTGCAGAGAAATAGATCTCTGTTTTTATTTTGTTTCTCTGCCTACACACACTCACGCAAACACGCGTGCACGCGGAGGAACGTATTGTGTAGCCACAGGATTAGGAAAAATTCTAACACGTTGCGCTAAGACATGTTAAAATCTGTAACTGGATATTGACTGACCTTTCTAAGAAAAATTCGACAGGAATTAACATCAACAGATGTTCTCTCCCAGCAGAGAGCATGAGACCGTTAGTCACTAGCTGAGAATGAGAAGCTGCATAGGGCTCCAAGCCAAGGTGTATTTATAGGTGCGATGGTTGAAGCAGCTGTATGTCACCGTTGCTGGGGGACAACTTAGGTTACAACTGATCCCTTTTTTCAAAGTTTGTCGGTATAAGATGTTGACATAGTTAACTTTCTGAAAACTATTGTTCAGTTTCTATTTCCAGCTCCTATAAATAAAAATAAAAACAAATAGTGTGACATAAGGTATATTTTCTGGGGTAGGGGTCGTATGACAGATTCCCGAACATCTTTGGAAATGAGTATTGTAATATGAGTTCCTGGAGATAGGGAAAATCTAAAAAGTGATTAGAAGTGTGCATGTGTTTGTGTGTGTGTGTGTGTGTGTGAGAGAGAGAGAGAGAGAGAGAGAGAGAGGAAACAATATCTGAAAATGTTTTCCAGTGAATTGAGGTTGCCTGACACAAACAAAAAAGGGACTCCTTTTTCTCTATCCCATGTGAAGGTGGGATATTCGCTGATCTTTGCATTCTAGCCCACTCAACTTGATGGGGCCCCAGTCCTGTTCTCCGTGGGTGTCACAAATGCTCTCGCGTCCTGTGAGGGTCATGTCTGCAGAAGGTGCTCGTGGATTCAGGGATCCCCGTGGAGAAGCCAAACATTAGGACCCACGTTTTGCCAGAAGGAATCCCACACAAAATACTGATTTCCAGTTCAGAATGCTTCTTGGAATAAATGAGACATAGTTACCCTAATTGCCTAATTTTGAAGGCAGTTTAACTCTCCATTTGCAAGAAAAAAATTTTCCATATAAATGAAAGTGGGTCTCCAAATTTTCAGGGCTTTTTGTCTGTTATTTTGTATATGTTTATTCGTCCAAAGGAATACATGCTAATTGCTGATCTGTGATGTACAGGAACATTCTGATGAGTCAACAAAAATCATGCATGGTCCCTAACTGACCACTGCTAACTCCTTCAATATTTTCTTCCTTTCATATTCTTTGTTGCTTGCACTTATTCAATATTTTATTGCCTCGTAGATGTCAAGCTCTGCTGAAGACAGAGCCGTGCCCATGAATTCCTTTATGGAATTTAAAGTCTAATGGGGAAGTGTCAACAGAACAGACATAAATTAACGATAACGGCTACAAAAGAGAAGGAGGAGATGCCACGGGCTGTCGGCAACAGCTCCTTCTCACCCTGCTCTCTCTTGGGTAAACTGGAGGTACTCCAGTCCCGGCCTTGCAGTGGTGCTGATGGGGGGCAGGGTGGGGCTCCGGTGGCAAGGACTCGGTGAGAAAGTGCACAAAGTGCTTCACACTGAGTGTCGGGCGCAGGAATGGCTCAGCCAGCAGGAGCTACGGTCGTGGTGATCACGGCCACACGCTTAGAAACAGCTGAGGTCGTGGAGACGGAAGACAGGCTTCTGAACTCCTTGGTCCTCCGTTTCACCTGGGGACAGAGCTGCTTTTTAGAATTGTTATTTGTGTAGCTTGGNGTGTAGGGATTCCATAACCTTCCCTTGCTACCACCCCACTGTGCTTTCCTGCTCGTCTCTGAAACGATCCCTGGGTTCCAATCCCGAGTCTTCTTCCTGTCTCTCACCGCACATTATGAACATTCTCAGTCCCATTGGGAGAGCCCCTTTCCACCGTGGATTAGTTCTGTGATCTTGAGCGAGGTAGTTTATGTGTCCGGGCCTCGATTTCCTCTTCTGTAAGGCAGGAATGATAAATAGCACCTCACACACAGGGGGACCGGAAGGACTGAATAGGATCGTAAGTTTACAACACATGGAACAGCACCTCGCCCCTGCTAAGTGTTAGCGATGACTCTTAATTCATGTTCCCTGTTACCCCCTTGACTTGACTTATTAATCAACTGCCTTGATGGGAATTATTCACTCTGTTTGCATCTCTCCATTTTACTGAACACTGTCACCTGAATAAACTATGTCACACTTGGGCGCCTGGGTGGCCCAGTCGGGGGGGGGGTGTCTGCTTTCAGCTTGGGTAGGTGATCCCAGGGTTCTGGGATCGAGTCCTGCATCAGGCTCCCTGCTCAGCGGGGACTCTGCATCTCCCTCTGCCCCTCCCCCTGCTTGTGCTCACTCTCTCTCTGACAAAAATAAATAAGTAATCTTCAAAAAACGATGTCATACTGAACTCTGTAATCTTATTCCATAACTCTTTTTAAATAGTTGTTTCTGCCTCATAATTTAAAATATACTTCTCCACTNCTCCTGCTGAAAAAGACAGCACTTTCTGTTGTGTCAAAAATTCCAGAAGCCAAACTGAAGCCAGCTTAAGCAAAAGGGATTTGGCTTCCCCAAAGGGATGTCCATGGATGGCATCTAAAGCTCCAGAAAGATACGAAAGGATTTGAGTTTGGATATATTATTTAAAAAAATCTTTTTTCTTGGTTTAGAAAAATAACTTTCAGTTATAAGAAATACTTTTTGACTCAAGTTCCCCGGTATATGCTAAAAACATCCATTGTCCTGCAAAGCGTACAATAATGTAAAGGCGGTCTCCACTTCTCCTTGCACATCCAATCCCCAACTTAAGTTCTGTTTTTTCCCCAATAGCCCTGGATACAGGCACATGTCATTTTATGAAGGTGAGTTTCACGTATCACGAGTGTGTGTGTGTATGTGATTATTTTGGGGTCATGTGGAAGCCTTCACGTACTGGTGAGAAGTCGCTAAGAGCCCCAGAGCCAGGAACGGGGCCCGACGGCAGGTTCACAGGACGCGGTGCGGGTTTACTGAAACGAACGGGAGGGAAATGGTACAGAGAGAGGTTATTTGTGCCCTGCCAAGATCCGATTGTCCAGCCTGGAATTTTCTAGCGCTCAAAGACTCTTCGGGCGAAAGAGATGAAGCAGGCTGCCAGCACACGCTCTTACTGAATTACAGTCTATTTTTAAAGAGCACGGGAGTGTCCCCATTTCTCAGTCTTAGAGAACCCCCTCACGGAGGAGAGTGTGTCTGCATTCTGAAACTCAGGTGCCTTCAGATTTCATCTCTGTGGCCACTACGCTGCACAGACACAAATTTGACTTTTAACATAAAATTTAGATGTTATTATGTTTTTTAAAGGAAAAAGGTACACAATAATTTAAAAACCAGGTGCGAGAGTAACATAAAATCATTCGGACCCCAACTTGAACATGGGAGTTACTTGGTTCTTAACAAAACCCCCCACTCTGTATCTTCCTACAAATGACACAGTGAGATTGCTTTAAATCCCTGTGGTCCTTTTAGAGTTTGCTTTAAGACTTTTACAATCAGAGCAGCATTTAGTCAAGGATTAATTATTCTGCTAGTGAGGCAAGACGCTTCTGAGAATTCTATTCAATGTCTGCGAATTCTGAGGTTTTCCAGTCTGGCCGGTGAGACCAGGACTCTGCTTCCCGTCGTTCCTTCTGCTGGCTTGCTCCTGGTCCCCAGGTTCCTCATGCACCTTTACCGTGGTCCTCGGCTGAAGACCCCGATCCCAGTACATGGCCAGTGGTCTCTCTGCAGGCCTGATAGCCCCACACTCTGTCCTGCCGTCTCCAGCCTCTTTGGTCTTCAGTTTGGACCCTGAGTTCTGTCTCCTCAGCTCAGGCAGTCCCTGGGATGCACCAGGTTGCCCTTCCCTACTCTGTGGCCTGGAAACTCAAGGCCATTGGACGATCACAGGATTCACCATCTTGCAGAAATCAACATCCTTCCTTCGAGCCCAGGATCTTGAAAATTGTTGTTTCATTTATTTTGCTTCCTTCCTTCCTTCCTTCCTTCCTTCCTTCCTTCCTTCCTTCCTTCCTTCCTTCCTCTCGTTGTTGTTTCAGATGGGAGGGTTGATTGGATCCCCATATATCATCTTGCCTAAAGCCAATTCTCCTCTTGTCTCTATTTTGAACCAAGAAGTCTATGTAACTTTCTCATGGGGGTATTTCTTGCAGTGACTCTTTGGGGAAGAAATATGTGCCTCAGAATCACTTGGGACAGTCATTAAAAATGCGGGTTTAAAATACACACACACACACACACACACACACACACATAAATTGATCATGTAAAAAAATAAGTAAATAAAATGTGAATAACAAAACAAAACAAAAAAAGCAGATTTCTGAGCTTTACCCCAGGCCTGCTTCATCTGAACCCCTGGAGTGAGGTCCAGAAGGCTGCTGTTTGAACAGTGCCCTGGTGGTTTCACTTCACACACACTCAATTTAGAAACTGCCTAAAGGGATTAATTTGGCCAAATCGCCTACTGTGTGTACTTAATTGTATTCTAATAGGGATATGGAGGCAGAAAGAAGGGAAAGCCTCAGCTCCCTTCGGTGATGAAGGGAGGCTGCTTGTCTGAGGAGCCATCGCCCTCATTTGTATTCCCCGTGGACTGTCACAGGCAGGTAAAACCACAAATTCCTCAGCTGCCAAGAAAGCGCTTCTCCTGGCTCGGGGTTCTTTGGTAAATAATGGCTTACCTCGACCGTGCAGAATGTCCTTTGCTAAAAATCCATCCCTTCGTTTTTGTTGAGAAGAAGATGGCAACAAAATGGAGTCTGCCAAGGCCTTAGTTTTGGAAAGCACTGCGTCTGCACATCCTTGGGCAAAGCTCATTTGAAAGCCACGAGGGGACAGGCTGTTGTGAACTTGAACTGGAGCTGAAGCGTGTGGGAAGTTGGGGATAAGGGTCATGAGGGAGGGACCCTTAACGGGTCCTTATCTGTGGCTGGAGCGTGCAGCGGGTTAATTCCTTAATGAGGGCACGAGTGACAGAGAAAGCTGGAAGAAAACCGGGGAGGGGCGCAGAAGGGGGTGAAGGACCAAAGACCCTTACAAGAAAATGCGTGTTCTCTCTGAACTTAAAGAGGAAAGAGATAAACCCAGGAATACTATACTGAAGCCATTGGTAATTTTCTCCCTCGGATAAGCTTCAATCATAGGAGACTTAGACTCTTCGGTTAAGAGCTAGGTGAAGCTTCAAACTGTTTTTAAGCCTCCTTTTATGGTAGTTGGGCCTTACCTTCATGCTGATCAGCGCCAAGGATGGTGGGAAGACAGCCACACACTGTGTAAAAGATCTGTTTCCCCAGCATCATCCAGTATTCACAGGAGATCCCTTCTCTGCGTATGTGTTCTCCAGATGAGGGAGGCTCTCCAGGAAAACCTAGAGTTTCACCATGGGGCAACTCAGTGTGTGTATGTGTACGTCACGTGTATTAAAACGTCAACCAAGCCACCAAGCATGAATCTTTGTTTCCGCTGAGTATTTAGATTCTGCACACCAAGCGCTCTTTTTTCCTGGAAAGGGTGGGTCCTAACTGATGCCATGTTGGTCTTGGTCAGTCACACCTCATTCCTCCTGACTCTGGAAAGGAGTGAGAAGGAACATGGAATGTTCTTCCTTGTCCTAAATTATAGGTAGTCTCTTCAAAGGAGGCCATTGAATTTATCTACTCTTTGAGGAGGGGCACATGTTTTAAACAAAAGAGAACAACTGGAAACGAGGAGTCTTGGCCTCAGGTCTTGGCTCTGGCCTGAACTAGCTCGGAAAACTTGGGTTTTCACTTTCCTCGTCTACACAATAAGACTGAAAAGTTGACATCAAATGTCCTATTTCATCCTGAATTATACAACTGCATTAGATATTATTCAATTATATGTTATGTACCCTGTTACCTGAGTTGAAATGTGATGACATGATATACATTAATGGTAGACTGTATACAATGGAAGACTCTGGAAATGTATGTTCCAGTGGGACTCAGACTTACTTGCTGGACAGTTTAAAACTATTATGAAACTCCCAGAGTGTGACTCTTCTGGATCCATGTTTCATGTATTTTTTTAAGATGTATTTATTTATTTGAGAGAGAGCGCGAGCATGTGTGCACACACGTGTGAGAGCATGGGGGTGTGCAGAGAGAAAGGGAGAGAGTCTCAAGCAGACTCATGTTGAGCGCAGGGTTTGTCATGGGGCTTGAACTTATGACCCTGAGATCAAGACCTGAGCTAAAACCAAGAGTCCGATGCTTAACCCAGGTCACCACCCAGGTGCCCCAGATCCATGTTTCATTTGAAGTGCAGAGAGGGATCTCTGCTTTGCTTTTGATTTGAATTTTTTTTTTAGCTGTACATATTTCCTTTAAATTTTATTTGGCACAAACTATACATTTTTTTCCTCAAACATTTACGATGTTTTGAAACATTTACTATTCTTTCCAAAACCCATCTGGTTAGATGATATTTTCATGTTTTACACAATGGAGTCCTCATTTCTGTTTGTGATTGTACATAATTCAAATATCAATTAGACTTACTTAAGGTGTTAATATAAGTAACCATGGAATGTATCGTCCTAAGATACTGTCACATAAGGGCCTTTTCCAAAGGGGAGGAATTTAATATAAATAAGAGTGACCTTGTATGGCTATGGAAAATATTCGCCAGTTGAATATTCTGTCGTTTCTTCTTCCCACCAAGCGGTGGTGTCTGTAGACACAGAGAGGAACAGTGCTACAGGTGTTCGGTTTGTGCTGGTCGGAAATAACAATAGGAAACACACTGAGTATAATGTGAGACACAAAAGGGGAACTGGATCACTTTTTATTGAATAAATGAATAAGGATGGATGGATAGTGAGGTTTCTTCAACCATGAAAATAGGTAAGATCCTTAAATGTGAAACAAAAATTTTAGTTAATTCATTGTAATATGTATTAAGCACTTTATATTGTATGAAGACTTCACCATGACATCTCTATAGAGATAACTTAGATAATTTTAGATAATTTAGTATTAGACTGGGCTCCTTTATGATTTTAGGGTATTTACTTACTAGAATAGTAAATATATATACAAATGTTGTGTCACTTCTGAGATAAAAATCCTAAAGGTAGTATTAGAACAAGTTTTCAGCATCTATAAAGTACAACTTACTCAAAAACTATGTTTCATGGCTTTAGCTAGCAGAAATATTGTTTGCTTCACAAATAAACGGAGGCAAAAACTTAAGTAACATTTGTATATAGAATGTGAAGTGAGATATACTTCTCACTTAAGACTGTTAAATAAATAAATGAAATAAGCATGATTAAACATTTATCAAGAAATTTTTGTTATTTATTTTTTTGAAGATTTTATCTATTTGAGAGAGAGCAAGAGAAAGAGAGCATGAGCAGAGGGAGAGGGAGAAGCAGGACTCTATCCCAGGACCCTGGGATCATGACCTGAGCCGAAGGCAGATGCTTAACTGACTGCTACCCAGGTGCCCCTCAGCCAATTTTTAAACAAAGGCCGTGTGTGTGTGTGTGTGTGTGTGTGTGTGTGTGTGTGGCTTAAAGAACAGTAATAAGTCAATTTGCATGTATCCATCATCTAAATTAAGAAATAGAACATGACCAATACTCCAGAAGCTCCCACATGCCTCGCTGGTCACATTCCCTACATACCCCCACACCATCCCTGCCTTAGGTAACCCCTTTCCTGAATCTTGGGGTGTTTTTTTTTCTTTATCATTTCCTTGCTTAAATAATCTGTTGGCTTAGCATGACTTTGAACTTTATATAAATGAAATCATAGTATATGTATTCTGTGATTTTTTTTCTCTCAATATTACGATTCTGAGATTCACTTACAAACATGGAGTTCATTCATTTCCATTGCTATTTCATCTTTCATGGCCTGAAAACAACTCACTTTATCTCTTCATTATCCTGATGAAAATATTCTTAATTTTTTTCAAAATATGAAATGTTCATTCATTCCATTTGAATCATTACAAGAACGATAAACCGTTCCATAGTAAGTTTTTCACTGATTTTTGCTAGAATTGTATTTGCCAGACAGTTCTACCGAATCCTTAAATACACTCAATATACATAGAGAACAGAAATTAAAATCTTTATTGCTGTCAACTGTATGGTCCCAGTAAACGGAACAGTGGCCGAGCCTACCCTAGCCAATTTGCAATAAGTTGTTCTCAGAAAGGAGGCCACAGGGAGCCTGGGTGGCTCAGTTGGTTAAGCGTCTGCCTTCAGCTCAGGTCATGGTCCCGGGGTCCTGGGATCGAGCCCCATATGGGGCTTCTCCCTCTCCCTCTGCCCCTCCCCCCTACTTTTGTTCTTTCTCTCTCTCTCTCTCAAATAAATAAAATCTTTAAAGAAAAAAGGAGGCCACAGTTTAATAACCTTATTGTTTCCTTTGCCACTTGCAGTTTTTGCCCTCCTGTACAAAATCTTTTCCTATGAAGCACACCTATTGGCTTCCTATCCACGCGCTTAGTGTTTCCTTTAATAGGTCTGGGATCGTTCATAAGGTATGCAAAGCTAGTGCTAAATTTGGTCACCAGTGAAAACAGGCTTGCTCCGTGATGCAAGAGGGGAGTAGGGTTAATGGATACATAAACCAGTCCCTGATAGCTCAACGTCCCCAAAAGTTCATTTCTTATGACAGTTAGGAAATCATTGGCAAGTGTCTACCTCGTGGAACAGCATCAACCTGGAGAACTGGTACCTCAGTGACTCTCTGGCAGAGCATTAGTTGACTCTGACAGAATAAACAGGAAGGAAAGTGAAATAGTTTGTTGTTGTTGTTTTAATGCTATTGCGTTCATTTAAATATAGCTTAAAATTATATTTAAAAAGGAAATTTGTCTAATCTATAAATTGTCTTAGTGTTCAAGGTATATTAAAAGGAAATAGGAGCGCCTGGGTGGCAGAGTTGGTTAGGTGTCTGACTTGGTATCGGCTCAGGTCGTGATCTCAGGGTCATGGGATCGAGCCCCATGTCAAGCCCTGCTGTGGGCTCCGTGCTCAACGTGGAGTCTGCTTGTGATTCTCTCTCTCACTCTCCCTCTCCCCATCTCCCTCACACATGCTGTCTCTCAAATAAATCAATTAAAATTTATAGATTAGATAATTAAATTTCCTTTTTAAATATAATTTTAAGTTATATTTAAATATATTTGAATTTAAATCCTTAAAAAATATTTAAAGCCTTAAAAAATAGATTTTATTTTTTAATAAATCCTTAAAAAATTTAAATCCTTAAAAAATAGAATCCACGTATACATGGTCTCTGGGGAGTTGAGCATCTAAGGCCCAAAGTAGCTTTGATTTGTTTTAGGAGTACTGGATTTGAATCCAAAGATCATCTCACTCTGATTCCCTTGCAGTTATAACTCAGATGATAGTTCTCTAATAGCCTTTGTCTTCTGCTAGAAACATTCATTATTGTCATATCCTTCGCTCTATGGCAGGGCCTTCCACATGGTAAGGCACTAACAATCTCCTATTAAATGAGTGAATGTGGGGGCCCTGATAGAGCTTGTTTGAACTGGTATATTTTTGTGATGAGTTAGTATTGAGAGTGGGGTGTGAACTCGATGTCATTGTGATTTTAGGGAATGCCCTGTGTTCGCATGTCTTCTTCCTGGAGAGATGGTTACTGGTTTTAGCTTATTGAGGCTCCTGTGGGAAAGTGAGGGCAGAGACACAGAGCACATGCGTGACACAGGCTTCCCATTCAACACGTTCTATGGTGATGGTTGGGAGAAGGTACAGTAGAAAAATGCAAGGTATTTGAGACCCTGTAGAGTTTAACAGTTTTCTATTGAGTTGACTGTAATACGTATTGAGAAGGCATTGTCACTGACAAGGATGATGATGATTAGAAGGTCAACGCTAAGGTTTCTCCAAAAGCACTGTGGGTTCCCTATCCTTAAGGTTTCACACGTTCCTAACAAGTCCTTCCAGGCCCGTCCCACCTTCCAAGCTTCCTGCAGAGTCACTCTTCTGGCTGCCTCTGCGTCTGCTGGAGCCTCACAGGGGGCTCTCTGGAATAGTGCCGGTAGCTCCTTCTGGCTCCCGGCCCTCTGCCTATGTTGTGCACTGTTCTATTTGGAACTCTTCCAAGCCCTTGTGATAGACTCTGCTAATCCAGATTTTGGCATGAGAGTAACTTCTTCAGAGATGTCGCAAAGCCCCCACCCTATACCTCACCCTCTTTCTTTAATTGTAATGGGATAGTTGTGCAATGAGGCGGTTAGCCTGTGTCTCTTCTCTTGGCACGTGAACTTCATTACGCATGTATCTGGCTTGTTCACCTCTGACATCACACGGCTTTTCCAGAGAGTGTGGCCGATAGCAGGTGCTCAATAAATATTTGCCGAAGCAATGAATGTTGAATGAATCATCAAAAGTGCAGCTGACATTTTTTGTTTTCTTTTTCTCTCTTTAGCTGGGAAGTTATCAATTCCAAACCAGATGAAAGACCCAGGTTCAGCCACTGTATTGCAGAATCATGGATGAATTTCAGCTTATTTCTTCAAGAAATGTCTCTTTTTAAACAGCAGAGCCCTGGCAAGGCAAGTTTTCCAGCATAGGAGAATTATTGTGTGTGCTTTAGAGTGTGCAATAAATTGGAAACAAATGAATTAACCTATTTTATCAGCTTATAAGGGTTCTCCAGTCCTGGATATAATATACTAGGAGCACATGCCATAAAAGCTGATATTAGTGAGGTTCAGAAATGGGAGTGTGTGAGCACTAGAAAATCCTCAAACTTACATTTCAAGATTGGATTGGTTTCCTGTTTTATACATATTTATCTAACTCATTAACAAAAATGGTGATTGTTCTTGATATCAGCCAGACCAAGGAGGAAAAAAATACCCTATAAAGAATTTCTGTTTAAAAACAGACCCATAAATGCAGAGAACTGGTGGCTGCCAGAGGAAAGAGGGGCAGGGCAATGGGCAAAACAGGTGAAAGGGATTAAGAAGGACAGACTTCCAGTTACGAAAGTCACCACCATGTTGCACACCTGAAACTAACATAATGTTATATGTCAACTATACTCCAATAAAAAAAAATAAGTCATAGGGATGTAAAGTACACCATATGGAATGTTGTCAATAATATATTAAGTACATAGGCGACAATTAACTAGACTTGTCATTATCCATAATGTATGTAAATGTCGAATTGCTGTGTTGTACACTGAAAATTCATAACATTGTATGTCAGTTATAATTCAATAAATAAAGAATTTCAGTTTATATTATTTAGGCTGGTTCTGAAGTCAAAGGGAGATGAAGTGAACATACAGCCCTTTGAGGGTGCTTTTGGAGATAATAGAGTCAGTCTAAAAAGTAGAGATTCTTATATGATTTCTCTAGTAAAGAAAACCTTTGGCAAAGAGACTCACAGTCTTTATATAAATGGAATGAGTATTTTTCCAATTAAGATGAAAACCTCCTAGGAGAAGGGTCGAAAGTGGTTTGGAAGGGATTGCACGGTACACGCCCTTGGAGTACTGGGATGCATGGAGGTGGCTTCAGCTGTGATCGTGAGAACATGGGCTTAAGGGCAGAGCCGGCACGAGACCCTTTCCCTGCCAGTGCTGGGTTCAAGTTCCTTGAACCTCCACTTGTAGTTGGAAGAGCCTAGGAACGTTGGCCCTGAAAATCCCTCTGGTTGTACCATGTACAGGAAATCTCTTAACTCTAGTAGTATTGAATAATAGAACTATGCTTGGACACATTTTGAGCATATTAAAGTGGCATTGTATATGCATGGATTTTTTTTTTATCACGGTAGGTAATTCTTAGCATAGATATCCATATAGTGGAGAGGGAGAGTTGCATTTTTGATGCCTATTGTACTGAAATGATTAAACACATTTTTAGAAAATTCTGAACTTAAAACTTCTGCAGTGGACTGCATTAATATACCCCAAGTCAATTGGCTTCTGATGATGGTGTTACAGATTTAGCGGATAATATGAAATCTCTTTGTGAAACTGGATTCTGGACATGGTCATGTTTTCCTAGACTTATTCTTTCAGTGCTTATGGTCTTTCCTCTTCCATTTTGCTATTTGAATGGCATATTCTTCAAGGGCTTCTGCTGTTTCAGAAACAGCTCTTAATTTTTTCCCATAAGTTCATCTGTTTTCCTTTGACTAGTTAACTTATCAACCCTGTGCCAAAGAATGGAAAATCAAAGTTAATCTCATGGTGTTAATCAGTTACTGATCAGAGTTATTATGTATTCTTTCCTCATATGTCTTTTTGAAATTCCCTTAATGAATTTTCTTTGCTTGCCAATGTAATACCATAATTTGAAGATAAATCAAAAGAAAAAAGATAGTTTATTTTTAAGACTAGGGTGTGGAAAACAAGTGAAGGCTTTAGGGGAGATTTTTTTGTCATGATGTTTAAATTTCTTAAAACAACCAAGATTTTTTTTGGTCATAACTGACAGAAGGAAAATCAGCACATTTCACTTTAGGAATTTCAGTTCGTTCCCAGTTGGTTCCTAAGTGACCTAGAAGTGGGGTGAGTGTGAGGGATGGATACGGTGAGGAAGGAGGATAGTGATGGCCAATGGATTCATCCCAGCAGCTTATCAGCTGTGCGGACTGCCATTCCATCTACATAAATGCCTCTAATTTGTGCTTTGCAGTGTTTATGAAGTTTGATGGGTTTACAGAAGTAGTTTGAACTTGCAGGTTTATTAACCAGGCTGCATAATTGTCAGTGACTGATCCCGAGCAACAGGAGGTTCTGGGCACATACTAGTCTTCAGTTCTCTTGCATCTGGTAGTAACATAGCCACAGGCATGATTAATGGGAGATGTTCTCTGCACCAGAAATTAGCTTCTGGAACCTCAGAAATGATTATTACTAAGAGTAAAGTGGACCAAGGCTGGCCAAACACAGCAGTCATTAGGCAGACCCAAGTACAAAAGAACACTGTTTGAAACACATTTGCCATAACGTGATAGATCACATATAGATAAATAATTGTGTTTCCTGTGCCCCAAAATGTCTTGGAGTTATGTGTAACTGTCACATGTTGTTTCTGTTATTTCTAGTTTTGTCTCCTGGTCTGCAGCGTGTGCACATTTTTTACAATCGTGGGCAGTTACATTCCTGGAGTTATACTCAGCTATCTACTGTGTAAGTACGGTAGGACATTTGGCTCATTTATGTGAAGCATCTGCTATCATTTCACGGTCAACAAGGCCTTCCATAGTTTGGAAGAGGAGGGATGAGTCCTCATCTATAAAGCACATTGATTATCCTTTAATTTCCTGCTGTACAAAGTTTCTCCTTTTCCCAGAGACATGTTTATATTTTTAAGTTGGAGGAATGGCTGCCAAAAGGCAGGGTTGGTTAAAAGTGATTTGATTTGATTTTAAACTATGTCAGTAAAATTATAAGTAAGCTATACTTCCCGCCCCCCACAAACACACTAATCCCTTTGCCCTTGTGTATGGTCTGTGGCTCAAAAAATAATTAAAACCACAACGTGATACCATTAGACCCCCACCAGAATGGCTAAAATTAAAAATACTGACCATAGCAAGTATTAGCAAGGTACAAAGCAACTGGAAATTCTCACGTACTGTTGGTGTGTAGGTAGAATGGGAAAAACACTTTGGATAACCACTTGACAGCTTCTTAAAAACTATATATGACCCAGCTATTCCACAGCCAGGTATTTACCCAAGGGAAATGAAAGTATATATCTACACAAAGACTTGTATGCAAATGTTCACAGCCAAAACCAGAGCACAATCCATATGTCCCTCCAGAGATGTCCCCGTAACAAACTGTGCTACATCCATGCAGTGATACTCAGCACGACGAAATGGATGTATGCACCAGTCTGGATAAATCTCCAAATAATGAGACTGAGTGGGGAAAGCCAGGTAAAAAAAGAACATATACTGTATGATTCCATTTATACATAATTCAAATTCATCTTTAGCTAATAGCAAAGCACATAAGTGGTGGCCTAAGGATGAGGTGGGTGGGGGCCCGGAAAGGCAAGAGAGAAGGATTAATAGGAAGATGGGGAAAATCTAGGCAGTGATGGATATGTTCACTGTCTTCATTGTGGTGATGGTTTCTTAGCTGTATGCATATGTTAGAACTTATCAACTTGCATATTTTAAATATGTGCAATTTATTGTATGTCAAATATAACTCCAAAATACTGTAAAAAAGTACAGTGTCCAGCTTCTCCTGATAACTATGGTCTGGTGCTGCCACCTTGCGATGGGATGGGCACTCTCCACTTAACTAACCCTCGTATTTCCCCATTTTTCTTACACCAGCTTTTAAAATGTACATATACTTCCTTGGCTTCTAGTGATATTTGAGTTTGCAACTCCTGTTTAGAAGGTAAATGGGCACATTTTCTAACAACAACAAAGAAGTAAACACCAGGGAATGCAATACATTCACTAGGTCAGTCTTCATTTCTTTTTATATTCCTAATGGGTAACACCCATGGCAGGTGATCAAAGCGCAAATCCATTCTCCCAGATGGAACTCATAGAATACCAGCCCTTGATCTGCCTTGTCTAGGAAGTGAAGGAGGGGAGAGCCGGAGGACAGTCTGATACAGGCCTGGCATTATTCAGACGGTTTGCCTTCGCCTCATTTATTCTTCACAAAACCCCAAAAGATAATATTATTATCCCAATATCACTGATGAGAAGCTAATAGATAATAACTTTCCTATAGCAATATGGCTTATTCAACAAATAAGCAGAGTGAGGATTTTAATCCAGGACTGTTGTCAAGAAAGCATGTAATCTTTGTGTCAGTGTTGAGGGTCAAAGAATAAAAGGGAGAAAGTTGATTTAATAGCGAGCCTTTGAAAACAGGGACTGTAAGTATAGTGTGCGTGTGCGTGTGTGCGTGTGTGCGTGTGTGTGTGTGTGTGTGTAGGGGAAAATGTTTTCGTTACAGGAGGAAGAATAGAAATTATGAACTTATTTCACAGAGGCATTTCTCTAAGAAAAAAGCATATTTGTCTTACTGACTGAACGGAAATATTTTTGTGAGATACTCAAGAGGTAGCCTTTTGAAAGGAAGGTCATCTTATCCATGCTCTCTTCCTTTTTATGTTTCAGTGCTGTGTGCATTTTTGTGTCCCCTGTTTAAGTGTAATGATATTGGACAAAAAATATACAGCAAAATCAAGTCAGTTCTGCTGAAGCTAGATTTTGGAATTGGAGAATATATTAATCAGAAGAAACGGAAGAGATCTGGTAGGTAAAGTTTGAATTTTAGATTCCATGCATGGAATGAGACGTCAGCCGGCCGTTTATTATTAAATCACTTTGAATATGTCTGAAAGTGCTTTTAGCCCTTTATTACATATATAGAAGCTAATCCCCCCCAAAGTAATGTAGCGTGTGTCTACTTAGGCTTTTATGCTTTTCTCAAACATATAAGAAATTCACTCTTTAATCCAAATTGTTAGGGGAAGGAGAAAAGGATTTAATAATTCTGTATTTGCTATTTATGATTTCCTTTGTTTCAGTCGTTTTATTTTGGGGTGGACAATTGCAAATAAAAAACGCTAAGGCATTAAGGAGGGCACGTGTGGTGATGAGCACTGGGTGTTATACACAACTAATGAATCGTTGAACACTACATCAAAAACTAATGTTGTACTGTATGCTGGCTAACTGAACATAATTTTTTTAAAAATGCTAGGGCTAAGAGTGTGGGAGCCGCATAAGAGGGGATTGAGAGAACCAAGGGGAGGAAAACAGAGGAAAAACCAAAGTGATCATTTTTCACTATTTAACTTGGCCTATGACCTTTACAGATTCTCAAACTATCACAAGCATCAGAATCGCCTGGAGGGATTAGTAAAGCATAGCGCTCTGGCACCCCTCCCCCACCCAGAGTTTCTGATTCAGTTGGTGTAGGGTGAGGCCTGAGAATTTGCATTTCTAAAAAGTTCCCATCAGCGGTGCTGCTGCTGGGTCAGGGCTCACAAGACTAGAATCACTGATATGGCCCATTTCCCTTGAAAATGAAACATTTGCAGATGTGTGGAGCTTGTTGTGTGCACACATTTCATTAAATGGAAGCACTGGAGACCACGAGGAATGTGGGTCGGGGTGTCCCTGTGGAATGGGTAGAATACACGGTGTCTAAGCCGGCCAGGACATTGAAAGCCTCTCAATTTTTTCTCAACAGAAGCAGATAAAGAAAAAAGTCACAAAGATGACAGTGAATTAGACCTTTCAGCTCTTTGTCCTAAGGTATTTTTTGTTTAGTTTTCCATTTGTTCCTGTGTGGTCTGACTGTAAATTTACTTACATGCCCTTGAAGCTGAATGATTTTTCCTAGTGGACTCCTCCTATTTCTCTAAGATGACTGAACAATTTCAAAGGGAGGACTACTCATCTGGTTTTTAATGATTCTGATATTTTGGGGGTTCGTATGGAGGCTTCAAAAAGATCTCTGTCAGCAGTTTCAAATGTGTCCCTGTCTCTGCGTTAACACAGATTAGCCTCACGGTTGCTGCCAAAGAGTTGTCTGTGTCTGACACGGACGTATCCGAGGTCTCCTGGACTGACAACGGGACCTTCAACCTGTCGGAGGGATACACTCCACAGACAGACACTTCTGATGGTATGCTCACATTTCCACGTACTCTTATTTTTATTACTATGAGTACATGCAAAAATATTTACCTCTGTCACCTGCTGAATGGGTACACAAACTATGGTGTGTCTATACAGCAGAATACCACTTGGCTATGAAAACAAAGAACTGATCCATGCCATGACTTGGACGAACCTTGAAAACAGTATGCGGAGTGAAAGAAGCCAGACACACAAGTCCACATATTGTATCAGTCCATTTATTTATTTATTTATTTATTTATTTATTTATTTATTATTATTTTTNCAGCGAGAGGGAACACAAGCAGGGGGAGTGGGAGAGGAAGAAGCAGGCTCATAGCGGAAGAGCCTGATGTGGGGCTCGATCCCATAACGCCGGGATCACTCCCTGAGCCGAAGGCAGACGCTTAACCGCTGTGCCACCCAGGCGCCCCTGTATCAGTCCATTTATATGCACTGCTCAGAAGAGGCAAATCCATTTGGACAGAAAGTAGATTAGTGGCTGCTGGGGGCTGGGGGAAGGGGAATGGTGGTGATTGGTAATCGGTTTGAGTTTTTTGTAATGATGAAATTAGGTATTGGTGGTGGTTGTAAAGCTTTGTGAGTATATTAAAAACCACTGAATTTAAAATTAAATTAAAGAATTAAAAAACACTGAATTTTTTAAAAGGGCAGATTTTATGGTATATGAATCATATCTCAAAAGCTATTATAGAAGTATGAGAAAAAGATCTAAGCCAGTCAAGATACAAATCTGCCTTTATTTTTGAAAACAAATAAATAATTGACAGTGAAAACAATTTCCGAAATGTCTGGTGACAAATATCTGTTGCTTTTGGCAACAGTGGAAGGAGCAGAAGAGAGACACTCGTCCCATACATCCAGGGCTAGTCCTCGTTAAAGAGGATTGAAGTGCAGAGGACCAGTTCCCCAAATCTAAAGCTGACTCCACTCATGTTTTTCTTCAAAGTTAGTTTTTTAAAAAAGCTTGCTTTTTTTAAATAATTAGGATAGATATAATTTAAAATAGTCTTGTGCAGTAACTTAATTTTTGCTAGCCTCACTGAATTATTTCAAGTCATTTTAGCCATATACTGAAAATATGAGATTATAATGGAAGATTGTGAATTGTTTTGTATGTGTTTTTACAAGCAAGAACACACTTTTATTTTCCTAGAGGAAGGAGGGAGGCTGTGCAATGTTTGAAAAAAAGACAGGCTTGGAGCTTGGGACACCCAAGTATAGTCTTGCTTTTGTCATTAGCTAGTGACCTTGAACAGGTGACATAATTTCTGTGGACCTCAATTTCCTCACCTTTAAAGTGTATTAGAACATCCACGGGGCAACCTTGTGGCTCACTTAATAGAGCACGTGACTCTTGATCATGGGGTTGTGAGTTCAAGCCCCACAGTGGGCTTAGAGCCTACTTACAAACAAACAAACAAACCCCACAACACTCAAGCTGTACAAGCCCAACATTATCAGGATGAGGATAACAAACCCTTTGTTCTTAAGTATTACACAACAAAAGGGGCAATAATCCAGCCCACATACAAGGCTTTAATTAAATTGAAGACTTCAAGTCACTGTTGTAAAGAGTTAACTGTTAAACTGAAAGATTTTCTATGGAAAGTGAAAAACAAATGAAATCACTGTGTGCCTAGTAACCTTCACATGTCCCCAATCTTGTATTCTGGACACAAGTTTGGTAAATAGGACATGGTCATTTTCAGCGATACTTATGGAAAGCCAAATGTTTCCATAAGCTCTTAAATTGAAAATGGGATAGAAGGAGCAATACTTTCTTTTAATTCATTGCTTTAAACAAACATAGGTTACAGATGCTGAGCTACAGATCTCCATGGATGAAAATCCTGAGGCAGGACAATACTCATCATTTATTATACCAGAATCCATGAAAACCTCCAGTTGAAATTTTTTTTTTTAAACTTTGTGATCATGCATATCCACACTGGCTTAAAGTTAATACCCTCCCTGGGCAGGATGAAACTTTTGTTTACGATGAATATTTAAACTTCAGGGGCGCCTGGGTGGCACAGCGGTTAAGCATCTGCCTTCGGCTCAGGGCGTGATCCCGGCGTTCTGGGATCGAGGCCCACATCAGGCTCCTCCGCTATGAGCCTGCTTCTTCCTCTCCCACTCCCCCAGCTTGTGTTCCCTCTCTCGCTGGCTGTCTCTATCTCTGTCAAATAAATAAATAAAATCTTTAAAAAAAAATAAAAATAAAAAATAAACTTCAATACACGTATACAATGGAATATTACTCAGGCATAAAAAGAATGAAATCTTGCCATTTGCAGTGATATGGATGGAGCTAGAGCGTATTATGCTAAGCAAAACAAGTCAGAGAAAGAGAAACACCATAGGATTTCATTCATATGTAGAATTTAAGAAATAAAACGAATGAGCAAAGGGGGAAAAAAAGAGGCAAACCAAGAAACAGACTCTCTAAAATAGAGAACAGACCCATGGTTACCAGATGGGAGGTGGGTGGGGGATGGGCAGAATAGGTGAGGGGGGTTAAAGAGGGCACTTGTGATGAGTGTCGGGTGTTCTATGGAAGTGTTATCACTATACTGTATACCTGAAATTCATACACTGTATGTTAACTCACTGGAATTCAAATAAAAACTTAAAAAGTTCAGTCAAGCCTCAAGCTAACATTAGACAGATTGAATATTAAGTCATTACTGTTTTGTACTTAAGAGGAAAACTCAAGTAGCAGGGACATGCGGTATTTGTGTATTTGTAGACAGGTAGTGTCCCAGATTTGAAAGGGGTCCAGTATGTGGTTAAATTGATTTAAGCTGAACCAGGAGGCTAGATGAATGTCAAGTTTGCCTGGAGGGTTCGGATTAAAATCAGATTGTGGTTTAGACAGTTCTTTTATTTTTTTATAATAATTTTTTATTATGGTATGTTAGTCACCATACAGTACATCCCTAGTTTTTGACGTAATGTTCCATGATTCATTCCTTGTTCTTTTGTTTCAAATTCATCGTGGTGCTCAAGCACGAACTTGTGTTATACATTCCACAGATCTTGACCGACCGAGCGAAGAAGTTTTCTCCCGAGACCTTTCCGATTTTCCATCTGTAGAAAATGGCACGGGAACAAATGATGATGATGAATTCAGCCTTAGCTCGCCCACCGAGCAAAGGAGGAAAAAGGAGCAGTTGGACAGCGGTCTCAGAGCGAGCAGAGAGAGGCAGTCAGCTGCTGGTCTCACCCTTCCTTTGAGCAGTGACCAAACCTTCCACTTGGTGCGCAACCTGGCTGGGGACGCCATCGCGGCCGCAGTGACAGCCGCCATCAAAGAGCAGTTGGAGGGCGCGCAGCAAGCGCTTTCTCAGGCTGCCCCCAGCCCAGGCGACGACACAGACACTGAGGAAGGCGATGACTTTGAACTACTTGATCAGTCAGAGCTCGATCAAATCGAGAGTGAATTGGGACTTTCACAAGACCAAGAAGCAGAAGCACAGCAAAATAAGAAGACGTCGGGCTTCCTTTCAAATCTACTCGGAGGCCATTAGTCTGGGAATCAACTTGTTCAACACAGCACAGATAAAACTACCAAAAAATTTCAAACAAGCAAAAAAAAAAAAAAAGTAGAAGAAAAAAAAGAAAAAAATTTTTTGAACTGTGAGCTTTACTGATTACTTCAGATTTTTTTTCTTATTTTCCCTTCTGCAGTGAATTCATTGGATATATATCAGCTGATACTGATATTTCCTATAGTTATTTTTATGTAATAAGCATGGAAATGAACTTTATACACATATATACATACTGTGTCGTCAGAGATGAATATTAGAGGTTGTTTTTAAAGCAACACCACCAAATTATTGGGATCCTCCTTTAAGTATTCCTTATTTTTTCTTTACAATTGATTTTTCAAGCATGCAAAAACAGTTCATTGTAACTCACTGAAATATTAACAATTAGTTGTGAATACAAGCAGTATCAGCTCCTTTGTTACTGACACTTGGAAACAGTTAAAAATTTTTGGTAGATTCTGATGTAAAAAAACAAAAATTATCAAGGTATCTTTAGTTGAAGAACTTGGGAAATATTATCAAAATTAATTTCCTAGGAAAAATTTTAAAAATATATTTAACTACTTGGATAGGCTGATACATTTCCATGTTATTTCTGCAGTTATAGACTTAGGCTTACCTGTAGTGAATGGCATGCTCTATGGACTGCCAGCTCTGGTCTTGGTAATGGGTGGTATTAACCCATAGAAAGCAAGTAATTAGATATCACATAGACAGTGGTTTTGATGTAAACAGAGACGGGCTCTGTTTTTTGTTCAACTGTCATATATTTGTAATAGAGATGTTGTAAAGTGCGGATCTATTCTGCCTGCTCAGACCTAAGTTAAACCCTCTTTTATCTTTCATATTATGTCATAGAAAAGGTCTCTTAAAGTTGTGAAACTAGTTCCTGGTATGTTCTAGGAGTGATGTTGTCATCAGCAGTAGAGAAACAATAACTGTTTTCGTAGTCTGTATAGAGTCTCCAACAGGGGAGAAATTTGCTTGGCTGTAAGGTGTATTTATTTGCTATTGAATCTAAATATGTACTCTGTTTCTACTGAGAAGATAGAATATATTTTTCCTTTATTTTAAACTTTTTTGATCACCTTCAAATAACCAAATTTGACTTAGGCTTTTAACAAAGGATTTAGCAGAAATCAAGCTAATTTTGTTTTTGTCATATAAACTTTTAATAGTGTTGAGGGACCATGTCAGCCAACTACCAACAATCCCTTCAATCTTCAGGTACAGCTGGCATTTCTACAGATGCGTCCAGACATCTGAGACCCTCAGAAAGGAAGGATAATCCAAGAATATAGGAAATCTGTGGTCCCTTCCCTTCATTTTATTCCTTTCCTTATATTTCTAAAGACTATAGGTAATCTGGTGTTTTAACGTAGCATCTCTTATTTATTTTTTCTTTCTGAGGTATTAAAATATCTAGACTGAATTTTGCCAAATGTTAAAGGGAGAAAAGTTATTGAGGACTTTGAACACTTGCTTTTTGTGATTGACTACGCTTATATGTCATTAGTGCCTCATGACTGTGATGTCCTTTATTGATACAAAGTGAGCCTGTGCCTTCATGATCTTGCCCATTTTGGTACATAAACCTGGTGTTAGATCTATGAACTGTGTGGGTTAGGAGGAATATACCTGAATTCTATTCAATACAAGTTTCTGGACATAAAAATACAGTCACATATTTATAAAATAGTCGTCACCAGGATTCTTTTTTTATGTGTATGTTTCTGCATTTAAAAAATGTTCTTGGCCATGAAGGCAAAAAGTTTACAGGTCATTTCAATTTTCTCATTGAGGGGAAAACAAGAAGTTGATCCAAGTAACTAAAGAATGTGTTAAAAGTCACTGGACAAGCTTACAAAAAGATAAACTCAAGAGTTGGTGGTATGAACAATAAAGCTAGGATCAAATATTATAAACTATAAATTAAAAGTGGTTTGGGGATGGCAACGTTAGGGTAGAAAAATGTGTTACTAGCACAATGGAGGAGACATACCAGCTCTCTATGGATAGTAGCATTATAACCATACATGTACTTCAATATTTACTCAAGATCATATGTCATTACAAATTTACACAATGCAATAACACCAAGTCAGACAAACAGGGATGCTGAGGGGTTCTGTGTGTGTGTGTGTGTGTGTGTGTGTGTGTGTTGGTGGTGTATATAATTCTATTTCTGATTTTAAGATACAGTAACAATAAACCCCAATGACGGATCCAGTACAGAGGGGGACTACTTATCTCTTACTGTGAGAATTAATGCATTTATTAAAGTGTGAAACATGGATTTTTTTTTTTTAATTGTAAAGGAGTTGTAGAAAATATTTTTGCTCTCTTCCTGGAGAAAATGCTGAGCAAAATGAGACAATGGGAATAGCATACATTGATCATGTATTTTGACAATCAAGCAGGGCTCAAGAAGTTCAAGCTTGCTTTGGAAGGTCAATCCAGGCTTAAAGCGGTGTTTACATTCTCATTCTGAATCATCATTGCTTTTTTTCTTACCCTAAGAATCTTCAAAAGTGATTTTTTAAAAACTGCCCCCTCTCATGTAGTAGAATATGAAGAAAAGAAATATTAATAAGGCTTTGCAATTGGCAAACATCCTCAACATATTTAGGCATCTCTTATATCTGAAATAAATGCAACTCTTTTTCTTTAAAAAAAAAAAAAGCAAATGCCAATATACTACTGATTTTAGGCAAGAAGCAAATGTAAGCAAATTCTTATATTTATGAAAAAAAGTGACTTAAATGTTTTCCTTTTCTGTTTATAATTTAGGTTAATGTTCTTTATACTGCTCCAGCTATATTAGTTATGAGATAGGAAATTATTCTGAAAACTAAACTACCGTTGTCCTAGGTCATTTGTATCATGATGAAGTTAGAAAGTCTCAGAACTATATTTTTGTGTATTATTCCTCCATTTCCACTGCAGCATTTAAGTTAGGATGGGATGTCATAAATATGAGTTCTAGTTCTGATGTTAATATTATGGGCCCCTAAGATACAATGTTAAAGTCACATAACATCCCCAAACTACCACTTCAGTTTCCCCAAACATAAAATTAGGAAGCTAATTATTCTCTCACACAGGGATGTTTTTAGAGTGAATGGAAAAAAGTGTCTGAAGCACTTTCAGGAGAAAAAAGGCTATATATAACCATGATAGTGATAATTTTTCCCCTGCCTGTGTTTCAACCAAGCCATCTTTTCAAACATTAAAACAAAGTCAATCAACAAGTGCCTGCTTATAGGAAAACTCTAAAGTTCTTTCAGTGAAACTAGCACTATATTAGCCTCATAATACAATAAATGCTGTGGAATAAAAAGATGAAAAGTGTTGCAAAAATGCCTATTTTTTTAGTTGACTCTGGACCATGTGTGAGGTTCTACACTAGCCATTTTTAATGGATCTAACACTGGCTGGGAGACTCCAAGGCAGTCACATAACATCTACACCTGTTTCCTTCAGCTGTGAAATTAAGTTACAGAACCTGCACCTCGTAGTAATTAAATGTCTAAGACTGTGGTTGGCAAACTATGGCCTACGGGCCAAATCTGGCCTGCCACTGTTTTTGTATGGAATAGCAGCTAAGAATGACTTTTTCAAAATTTTAAGTAGTTGAAAAAAAATCAGAAGAATACTTCATGACATGTGTAAAATATATGAAATTCAAAATTCATCCATAAAGAAAGTTTTGTTAGAACACAGCCACACTCATTTACGTACTGTCTATGGCTGCTTTTATGTTAAAAAGTTGAATACTTGTGGAGACCATAGGATCTTGCCCTTTATAGGAAAAATTTGCCAACCATTGGTCTAATACATAGTAGAAAAGTTACAGTTACAGTCATGTGTAATCCTCCTGACCCTACAATTAACTAGTAGTAAGAATGTTTTTCAGAAGGAAATAATTAAATAAATTATTCACAGTCACATAGCTAGTAAGGGGGAAGGCCAGTTTGTCTCCAAAGCCTATTCTCTTTCAAATACGTCACATTATCTAATATTTTTTATTTTTTAAATACATTAAGAATGATCATAATTTTAAATAGTTCAGCAGAATTTTACTAAATATTAAAGACTGAATTTATTTTATTTGGATTATTTTTTCTTTTTTCAAAGAATCCAGAAACTGGCTGATCTATTTTAAATTCTGTGAAACCAGGTTTTCTCAATTCTTTGAGAATATCTCAATTCTTTGTTAATTTAAGAACAGAAAACTCTGCATATTTAGATGCCCAAAAACCAAGAGATAGTCAAATGTTTTAAAATTGTTTACTGGAAATCATGATTCTTTACTTAACTTTTTTAACGAACACAGAATTCATAGAAGTTGTAAACCATTTAATAAATGTTAGTTTTTGTATTCTTTGTTACCCTCCAAGAGTTAATCCCAACCAACCCTTTTAAGTTTTCCTTTTAACAACCAAGTTGCTACTGCAATATAGGTGTGTGAAAAGTAGAAAGCCTGTCTCAAGAGGCTACTGACATGGGAGGGTCATGAAAATAGACTGAAGGGGGCAGGGAGGAAATAGCACACAAAGAATGACCAGACGCCAGAAGAACCATAGAAGAATTAAAAAAGAAATCCAAAACTTCTTTAGCCGTCTTTTGCTTTACTTTTTAGAGAAGCTTGAAAATATATGTTGTTTTTGCTCATCCCCATGGATGACTAGTACTAGGTACATTTCTTAAAGTGGGTCTCTTCTCCAGAGGGCTTAGCTATTTTAAAAGATTTGATCATCTCAAAAGCAAGTTTTCTGGAATAAAAATCACCCTCACACAACATTTGCAGTAAAAAAATTTTTTCAAATACTGAACAATCTGTGTGTCAGCACTGTTCTAGCATTGGGGTCTAGAGCAATGAAAGGAGTCTGGTTTGCCCAGGATGGTTAGGTTTCCTGGGATACAGGACTTCAAGGGTTAAAACTGGGAAATCAGTGACAAACAACAAATGGCAGTGGTAGCCAATCTCCCATAATGTTCCTCTGACACCCCATTCACGCCCCTATGTAGTCCCTCCCACGTGAAATAGGGCTGACCTTCAAAAGTAATAGAACATTGTGGAAATGACTGCATGTGACTTCCAAGGCTAAATCATAAAAGACATAGCGGGGGAAGCTTTCTGGGGAAGCTAACTGCCCTGTTATGAAAACAATCAACTGCTCTATGGAAAAGTCCACTTGGTGAGGAACCAAAATCTCTTGCCCTCAGCATGTCAATGAGCCATCTTCCAAGGGGTCCTCTAGCCAGTCAAACCTTCACATGACTTGAGTCCTGGTCCTCATGTTACTGCAACTTCCGGAGACCCTGAGCCACTCGAATTCCTGACTTACAGGAAGTGAGATACTCCCAGGCTTGTGGAGGTTTAAGCTGCTAGATTTTGGGGTAATTTGATATGGTGTAATAGATAACTAATAACATAGGCAGCATTTTTGACAAGAGGGTATGGATAGGCCTCTCTTATAAAGGCATTTGGGCAGGAACCTTAAAAGTAACGGAGTAAGCCAGCAAAAGAACTTTTCAAAGAAACGGAGTAAAGGATTTCTAAGACTTACTACCAACAACAGATGCTTGCTTAGCCTTGTTTAAACGAACATCAAAAGGGTCTGAAATGTGACAAAAATGTGACCGAAGTGGGGTGAGCAGAGTGGGGAAGGGGGTGTGGCAGGAGATCACAGGTAGGTGTAGGGGTGATGGCAGATCATACAGAGCCTTCTAGAATAAAGTGTAAGTATCTCGGTCTGTTCCGGCTCCTATAACAAAATACCACAGACTGGGTGGCTTATAAAGCAACAAAATAATGTCTCTTCTGGAGGCTGGAAGTCCAAGATCAGGGTGCCAGCATGCTCCAACGAGGACCCCTCTTCCCACTCACAGTCTTCTCATTGTAACCTGGGGAGGCGGGGGTGTCTTTTAGGAGAGCACTAATCTCATCGTGAGGTCCCGGTCTTCAGTCCTAACCACTTCCCGAGCGCCCCACGTGGGCGTTAGGTTTTCAACAAATGGATGGAACGCAGGGGGAGATACACACATTCAGACCAAAAGAAGTAAGGAGTTTGAATTTTATTCTGGGTCTGGGGAAGCCACTGGAGGGTTGTGGACAACAAGAGCAATGGGACTTGACCTACATATTAAAAAACGTCTCTATCGTTTTGGGTGCCACGGGCCGCTTGGAGTCTAAGCATGCAAGTTCCAGGGCTGACAGGTTCGGCTAGGCTGCGCAGATGAGCCGAAGAGCTGCCTAAAATTCAACACTCATGCTTCCTCCACCTGCGCTGTTACCTATGAGGCCGCGTAGTTCACTGCGCACCTGAAATGCGTCTGGCCTTAACTGCAGTGTGCTGTTACTGTGTGATATACACCGAAGTCCCAAGACCTCGTGCCGACAAAATCTCATTACATCTTCTGGATTGGTAACAAGCTCCAATGACAATATTTGTATATATTGGGTTAGACAAAACATATGTCTTACCTCTTTCTTTTTGCATTTTTTAAAACGGGGCTGCTACTCGACTGAGGAGGACCTATATGGCTCGGATTACAGGTCTCCGGCCAGCGGCTGGGCTGTGCTCCTGGCTGGCAAACTTTTCATTCAAGCGTTTCACGTGCGCCCTCCGCTGGAAGGGCTGCCCCAGAAAAGCCGAGGCTCTGGCCCGGCCTCGCCGGTGTTCCTGCGAAATCCCGCAGCCTCCGGCCCGAGGCTCAGGTTTCCCGGGACTCCGGACGGCCCGGCGGGCACTAAGGTGGTCTGATCCCGCGGCTGAACAGAGGGCCTGGCTTTCGCCACACCCGTTCACTGGGCCGCCGGAGCGCAGCTCTAGGTCCTGGAGAGGCCCCGACCTTCACTTAGCCGGCGGATCCCTCCTCCGGGCCCTTCCCCTCTCGCACAGCAGCCACCTTCCGCGCGTCACCCCACAACCACCGGGGAAAGTAACCTGGTGGGCGCGGCGCCGGGTAATCAATACCTTCCGCCGCGGACCCAATCAACACCCTCCTCCGGTCCAATCAACACCCTCCTCCGGCTGGCCCAGTCAACACCCGCCTCAGGCCGACCCAATCAACACCCTCCTCAGGCCGACACACTCGACATCCACCTCTGGCTGGCCCAATCAACGTCCACCTCATGCCGCTCTAATCAACACCCACCTCAGAATAGCACAATCAACACCCACTGGAGGCCCAGTGGGCGGGGCCTGGTTAGCTACCGGCCTTCCCTCGCCTTCCGGGACCAGCGGGAGGGGACGCAGCTACAGACAGAGAGGCGGGACTTCCTGCCCAGCTGAGCCTAACTTCCCTAGTGTGCCGGAACTTCTCACAGAAGGAGCCTGGCAGGCTGCGTGCGGTGTAGTGTTTGGTGGGCTGAGGCGAGTAGAGGTTTGAGCGTCTGGTGGCGTTACGACTCTCGTGACTAGAATTTTGCCCTGGCCGCCCCTTATTTCGGCCCTGGCGATGGCGACGTACACCTGCATTACTTGCCGGGTGGCGTTCAGCGACGCGGACGTGCAGCGGGCCCACTACAAGACGGATTGGCACCGCTACAACCTGAAGCGCAAAGTGGCCGACATGGCCCCGGTCACCGCCGAGGGTTTCCAGGAGCGGGTGCGGGCGCAGCGGGCCGTGGCGGAGCAGGAGAGCAAGGGCACGGCCACCTACTGCACCGTCTGCAGTAAGAAGTTTGCCTCTTTCAACGCCTACGAAAACCATCTCAAGTCCCGGCGGCACGTGGAGCTGGAGAAGAAGGCCGTGCGCGCCGTGAATCGGAAAGTGGAGATGATGAATGAGAAGAACTTGGAGAAAGGGCTGGGCCTGGACAGCGTGGACAAGGATGCCATGAACGCGGCCATCCAGCAGGCCATCAAGGCTCAGCCGTCCATGTCTCCCAAGAAGGCTCCCGCGGCGCCGGAGGAGGAGTCCAGGAGTTCCGCGGCGGTGGCCCATGGAGGACGTGCGACTCACGAGCGGGACCCGGCCGAAAAGCCTCCCCGGCTCCAGTGGTTTGAACAGCAGGTGGCGAAGAAGCTGGCAAAGCAGCAGCAGGAGGAGGAGAGTGAGGAAGACCTGGATGAAGAAGGTAATGCCCTCCCCTTAAGTTTCCAGATTTATACTCGAAGTATATCGTCTATACCAACTTATGTAGGGTTTGTAATTCTACTGGGTTTCTAGTTACCATGGCTTTGCACTTAATTCATTTGATTAAAACACAAAATGAGGGCTTCAAACAGCTAGCTAACCTGAAGTGTGGAGCTGGAGCCAGCAACCGAGCCCCCTTGATTTTATAAGCTGTTTATTCCTTCCTGCCCTCATCCCACATCCATTAATACTGATTGTGTTCATATAGACTTAGGAAAGGACGGATTCCCTCGAGTTTACTGTGTACTGGAAAAGAAAGATTAAGGAATTTTTTAGCAATACAAACTCATCTGTGTAAATGGACGAACTAAAATTGAGATCTAAGGGATCTAAGGGAGGGTTTGTCCTTGGATGTAATTGGCGTTCTGTCCCCCCAGATTTAAGACTGTACCATCTCATGTTTGTGAATCCTTGTGGTTTCTTCGATGGCAGTTACCACTTTCTTAAACTAACTGTTTTTCAAATCTCTGGCTTGAAGATTGGGAAGATATCGATTCTGATGAGGAGTTGGAATGTGAGGAAGCTGATGCCATGGACGAAGCAGAGGAGCAGGCGGCAGGGGGAGGCCCCCTCGTCGGTGCCATCCCCATAACGGACTGCTTATTTTGTCCCCATCATTCAAGCTCTCTCATGAAGAATGTGGCTCATATGACTAAAGTCCACAGCTTCTTTATTCCTGATATAGAGTATCTTTCCGATCTTAAGGGACTGATTAAATATTTGGGTAAGTACAATAGTTTTCCTTTCAATGAGGAAATACCACATTACTGGGGGACAAGTTTTAAAGGAACAATCATTTTTTGTTTCTCATCAATCTTTGATTTAATTATGTGCTTATTTTGTAAAGATCAAAAACTTGATGCATGTTTTTGGAATTGTGGAGATAAACTGTGAGCTTTAATCAGGCTGCAAAAAGCTCCTCTTATGTTTTGTCCTCAAATTATTTTTCCAGGAGAAAAAGTTGGTGTTGGGAAGATTTGCTTGTGGTGCAATGAGAAAGGGAAGTCCTTCTACTCCACGGAAGCTGTACAGGCACACATGAATGATAAAAGCCACTGTAAGCTCTTCGCGGATGGCGATGCTGCTTTGGAATTCGCAGACTTCTATGATTTTAGGTAAGTCTGTGGTTTGTAATGTGAAGCAAAGTGAGGTCATCGTATTTGCATTGAACTGATACTATGTGTGCTGGTCCCTGACACATGTCCGGCACAGTACAATAGATGCTTTATAACTCTTGTAACACTTCCATATGGGTGATTGTTCCCTCTCATTTTGTGGATAAGAAACTATGAGAGTTGAGCACACACATTTAATGAAAGAGGTCTGATAAAGACACGATCTCAGGCCCACACTGAAGTTTGCCTGACCTGAAAACGTGGTTTAAATAGTTAGGAGCTCGGTTTTGCCAGTTACCTTGTGAACAGAGGGACTGAAATTAGATTTCATGTCTTGGTTTCCCTGAGAGTCCTTGAATCACAAGCTGTCTCCCAAGGGAATTGAGATGGTTGATGAACTAGGCCAGTCCCAGGCATTTGACGGTGACATTATACCATAGGTGGTTCACCCTTAACTAGAAAGTTGGATAATTCGTCCATGATGCAAGGAATCTGTGCCAGGCATTTTTGAACAGCTAATTCCTAGTGTCATGATGCCTATGACCTAGCACAGTTGTACTACACAAGCAGCTGTGTGTAATTACCATGCCGAGCATGCATAGTCTCCAGACACATGTGTTCAGAAAAGTCCTAGTCTCTGAAATCATCCTTCTGCATTTTCCTCCTGATTTCTCATTCTTCTTTTGCATTGAGGAAAACTTTTTCATTTCAGACATTTTGGTGGCTGGGTAGTGGTATCCCATTGTGATTTTAATTTGCATTTCCCTGATGATAATTAATGTAGTTGAAAACCTTTTTATATTAATTGGTCATTTGGATATTTCTTGTGAAGTGTCTGATCAAGTCTTTGGTCTGTTTCTTTATTGGAATTGGGTTATCTGTCTTACAATTAACATTTTAATGTATAACTCTCCAGTTATATTCTGTGTATATTTGAGAACATTTCTAGGAACATTCTTACAGGATTGCACTGTCCAATATGGTAATAAATATGGTAATGCATACTAGGTGTATTTATGCAGCTATTTAAGTTAATTAGAAATTAAGTTAAAATTTTAAAAATTCAGTTCTTTACTTGCACTACCTAGATTTCAAAGCTCAGTGCTTAAAAGCCCATGTGACTAGTAGCGCCTGTAGTGGACACATAGGCGTAGAAAGTTTCTATGATCACAGAATTCTATTGGATGGCACTGTTCTAGAACGTGTTTTTAGAATGGTTAAATTGAGGAGAGCTGCATTTCCAGCCCTACATTCTCCTCCTCCTCCTAGCTGGCAACCGTCTTAGAGACAAGTAGGTGAAAGAGTTCAGTTATAGGTCACTTGCTCGGTCTTTTTTTTTTTTTTTTTAAGCACAATTTTATGTTAATAGCAAATTTGAGCGGAAGATACAGAGATTTCCCATATAACCCTTGCCCCCACACCCCTGCATGCACAGCCTCCCTCGTTATGGGCATGAACTTACATATATACCTCATCATCAGCAAGTGCAGGGTTTACGTTAGGGTTCACTGTTAGTGTTGTGCATTTTGTAGGTTTGGACAAATGTGGTAATGACATGTGTCCACCATTATAGTATCATACAGAGTTGTGTCACTGCCCGGAAAACCATATGGAGTCCTCCACCTGTTCTTCCCTCCCTGTTTGTCAGACTGGCTTCTTCACTTAGTAATATGCCTTTACGTTTTCTCCGTGTCTTTTCATGGCTTGATAGTTCATTTCTTCTTAGTACTGAATCCTGTTCCATTGTCCGGATGTACCAGTTTATCCACTAACCTACTGAAGGATGTTTTGGTTGCTTCCACGCTTGGGCAATTATGAATAAAGCTGCTACAACCATCAGTGTGCAGGTTTTTGCATTGACATGTTTTCAGTTTCTTTAGGTAAATACTGAACGACACAGTTGCTGTATCCTGTGTTAAGAGCATGTTTGGTTTTGCAAGACTGCCAGCTGTCTGGCAAAATGGCTGCACCATTTTTTGTTCACACCAGCAGTGAATGGGAATTCTTATTGCTCTACATTCTCACCTGCATTTGGTGTTGGTTTTGTCACGTTCTGGATTTTGGCCATTTTAATAAGTGTGTAGTGTTAGCTCATTTGATTTTGCATTTCCCTGATGACACAATGTGAAGCATCTTTTTACATGTTTATTTGCAGTCTGTATATCTTAGTGAGGTGCCCAGTAAGGTATTTGCCCCATTTTAAAATCTGGTTTGTATTCTTTTTGTTGAGTTTTAAGAGTTCTTTGTGTATTTTGAATAATGGTCCTTTATCAGATGTGTCTTCTACAAATATTTTTTCCCTATGTTTTATTTCTAATGTTTTAATTCTCTTGACATTGTCTTACCCAGAGCAGAAGTATTTTCATTTTAATGAAGTCCAACTTATCAATTATTCCTTTCATGGATCGTGCCTTTGGTGGTGTATGTAAAAAGTCCTCACCAAACCCTAAGTCATCTAGATTTTCTCCTATGTTATATTCTAGGCATTCTTATAGTTTTCCCCTTACGTCTGTGATCCATCTTGAGTTTATAGGTCACTTGCATACTTTTTATTACAGAGGATGCTACCAAGTTGGTTTTTCTTCTAAACTTTTCAGCGTGCCATCCCTGCAACTGTTTATCCCCTGCTTTTAGGTAGCTAGTGGGTTTGGCATTTTGCAAATAGAATTTGCCTTTTAGTTAATTTTGAAGTATTAGTCTCTTTATTAATGCCATTCTTAATGCCTCCGTTACAGGAGTAGCTACCCAGATTACAAGGAAGGGGGGCACCCTGATGAAATTGAGGACTTGTCCGCAGAAAGGATATTAGAATGTGATGATGAAACCATGGATCTGATTCTACCTTCTGGTAAGTGTATTTGTCAAAGATAAATAGCTTAATGCCGGTGAGATTATTAGAGAGGCATGTTCGCATCAATCCCCTTCCATTCTGAGGGAGGTAGTTAAACATTAAATTTTATGTTCTCGGATACATAGTAAACTGAAGGCCGCCACCTAGCTCTGTGTTAGCTGTTTTGTTGAAATTAAATCAGTGTTTTTGCTTACTTCCGGTATGATTCCAAATGCTTTGATTGGTCATTTCCTTTCAAATATATAGACATTTTCCATTTGGTTCTTTATTATTATTATTGCCTCGTTTAGGTTTTTCTTGTAAATCACGGCCCTATGCTTATTCTTTGAACTGATTCCTGTTTCCTCATGTTGCTCAGACTTCCAGCTGGTAGTTTGTCCTGGGAGTATCTGATTGACAGTGCCCAGTTTCCTGTTTGTATTCTAATTATGGCAGGGAGACTTGGAGTTTGAATTGTGCCTGCTACTTTAGGGAACATTTGACCGATGTGGTGGGAATTTATCCCAGGGGGAAAAAAGCCATGAATATGAGAAGCACGCAGTATTGTTTACAGTGTTATGATTAGCTGATAAGAATGGGAGAAGCTACGGAAGACACGTGTGAGGAAGGAAAGGGAATGGAACAGTACAGATAATAAGATCCTAATGATGTGCGGTATTTACTGAGCAGTTAGCATGGTAGGTGGATATATGATTTTATCTTTACAAGCCTGTGGGTTAGATTCAGTATCCTTATTTGAACTGTGAGCCAGCTGCAACTTAGATAGGTTGAATAATTGACCCCAGATCATAGTCAGTGAAGTCTTTTTCTCCACTACCGTACCCTGCCTTGGGAGATTTGCAGCAACGGTGGGGGCAGGAGCAGCTATGCTGCTCTTGGAGATGACTGTGATGAAGAAGTCATCTTATATTATTGCTTTTCATGTAGACTGTCACTGCTTAGGTACATACAGTCCTCTTTAACTTGGAATAATTACCTTTTAAAGCTAAAGGCAGCTTTAGGGTATGGGCAGGCAGAACTTGTCTTGAAGATATAATTCTCCTTACAGTGACAAGAAAGTTATCAGGCACAATATTGTGGCCTCCGTGAGACAAAGTATCAAAACAGGCCTAAATATACCACAGAAAACCTCTTGTAGTCTTCCTCTGGTGAAAATACCAATAGATTATGGTAGAAATAAGCTGAACAAGTTAATTTCTAAGACTGTCTTTTTTAGCCCCTTACCGCATTAGCGTCCACATCCTTGCTCAGAGTACGCTGACCCAGACTGTGAGTGAGCGGAGTAAGATGGGCCTGGAAAGCAGTGTCTGGCACGTCATCAGGAATGGGGCCTTCGCTTTGCATGGACTTCACGTTCTCTACCAAAATGTACCAACAATGAGCATATTCTATTTAAGAAATATAGTCTATTTGAGAGAAATTTTCATCTAAACATAAAATTTTTGCAACTTAGGAGTTTTGTTTTGTTTTGTGTGTGTGTGTGTGTGTGTGTGTGTATTTTGTCTAGAAAACACGTTTTCCCAGGATGATTGAGTTTTCTAAGATTAGCCAAAGCCCCAAATGGGCATCTTGTTAGGATACTCTCTTCCTCTCCCACACTGAAACAATTACTAAGTGCGAATCCTAAACAGCCTTTGAATGTTTTTTTTCTTTGTTTTGTCTGTAACACTTGCCTCTGTCACTATTACTGCTTCCTGTATGTCCATCTCCAATCCAGTGTCCACTCTACCACCCAGAGCATTTTTCCTAAAACAAACACCAGTCTATTTTCTTTTTCCTCTGGAATTCCTCCAGGGGGAGCCATTGTTTTTCCGGTAAGTTAGTGTCTCCAGCAGCTGTGCCCCCCCACCCCCACCCCACGTATCCCGTGCTATTCCTTTACCTGCCCATGGGCAGGTTCCCTCTGAGACTTTGTACGACTGATGCCTCTCTCTCTTCCTGCTCTTCCTCCTTTAAGACTTGGGTTCAGGCCTCCATCAGCTTTTTTTTTTTTAACTCAGCACCTGCCTGAGTGTGGAGAGTCTCCTCTGCTCCCGGGATACTTGCATATCTGTGGTAACATTCCTCTCCTTTGTAATTGTTGGCTTGTTTGCCTGGCTTTCCCCATTACTTTTCAGAAAAAATTGCTTCTTTCATCTCAGCCCAGGGTCTCAGACACACAAGAGCCAGATAAATGTGTGTTGACTGAGTTGATTGAGTGAGAGGTTGGAGGTGACTTTCAAAGGCAAGCCAGGTTGATTCCCTTGGGCCTGCCACATGCTAGCAGCAGAGCAGTGGGAGCCACTGTGGGCCAAGAAGGGCCTCAGGGCCTTGGAATCACTGGCCTGCAACGCTGTGCAGCACATGGCTTGTTTTGACCTCCTCATGCAGTCAGAGAAGAAAGTGGCATGAGATTAATTTGAAGGTCCAATTTCCCTGGTTTTTAAAGCCTGGGTTTCCTTGCTAACTGCTGCTGGTCCACCTACTGAGTCATATTATTTTAAAATATTAGATAATAAACCTCAGGACAGCTCTTTTATATTAGACTTGGAAGTAGTGAAGAACAGTAAGTGCTTTGGTATTACTGTGAAATACTGTGCTCTTAGACAGACTCAGGAAAGACCTAACCAGCAGCCAGATACTGCCTTACACCACAGGTTCTTAACCAGGTCATCCACATTTTTTTTTTCTTGGAGTATGTGCATTTTCCTGGGGAAAGGCCACAGTGATAAAGTTACCTGTGTCGGGTGGCTCAGTCAGTTCAGCGTCTGCCTTTGGCTCAGGTCATGGTCTCTGGGTCCTGGGATCGAGAGCCCCTCATCGGGCTCGCTGCTCAGTGGGGAATCTGCTTCTGCCCCCTCTCACCCCGCTTTTGAGTGCACACACGCACTCTCTCCCTCTCTTAAAAAAATTTTAAAAAATCTTTAAAGTCACCTGTGTGGCCATGCATTTTTTTTTTTTTTAACTGTGTGGGTAAGTACATTTTTTTCTGGGGGAAATGCTGTAGTTTTTTTAAAAGCACCTGTGACCTGGAGAAGATTAAAGAGCCACTAATAAAAATATCTAAATACATGTCATTCACTACCTTCATGGGTCTTCACAGATAATTAACTGCTGAGACCTTAAAGAATTTGTTTAAATAATAACAAAACATAGCTTTCTTAGTAAATCAAAGACTGCTAGTATTCTGAAGTTCCTTCCAGCTATACTGATGCCTCTCTCTTCATGTCATGCGTACTTCCATCATCTTAACTTAAAAACTAGTCATCCTTCACTCCACCTTGATGATAATGAGACATGATGGTTTCTAGTTCATTGGTTTGCTCTCATGTCTCAGTACTGGTTTGGGAGGTTTTCTAATGAACCAAGAGAATGGGAGATCTCTGAATAAGCACTGTAAACATGGAACCGTCTTAGAGCAGTGTATTCAGTCACCTGTATGGCTTTGAGCAAATTTACCATTCAGAAACCTCTTCAGTTATACTCCGTTACTTGACTGTGTTAGCATGGATGTCGGCATGAAGCTAATTTGAGAAGGATTCTCATGTGCAGAGCTTGGTGATGTTTAATCAGCCACACTTTGTAGGGTCTGCTTTCAGCTGGTTTCAAAAGCAGTCCCTGTGATGTGTATCTTACATCTAGTTATTTCAGATCCACTAGGTGGTCCCGGAGCCAGTGACAAAGAGCATCCGGTAGAGGGCACTGTGAGCATTTACTGTGAAGGCTGTGGGCTGGCTCAGTTCCTTGAGCTCCTGTGGAGTAAGTTGGTGTGAAAGACACATCCAGTTAGCCACTGAGTAGCCGGATGAAACTCGTGGTGGATCCACGAGAATGTATAATTAATCTTAGAAAATTACAGTTGGAGGTAATTTCTTTTCCACTGTCTACTGGCTTCGATTATAAGCCTGTTTGTTGAGCCTGGTTATTGCCGTGGTGAAAGGTAGATGGACAGATTGTGGCTTTACCATAACTAAGACATACCCCATCTGTTATTTATTGGGCAGTCACGTTGTGTTCTAAAAATAATTTTCCTTGAGGGGGACCTTCAAGTTGGCCTGTTCAAGCCCGTTATTCTTGGGGCTTACTGTCGGGAGCTCACTGTCATTGACACGGGGCAGGGCTAGCTCTCAACAGTGTGTGTTTTCAGTTCCCCTACTGGCTGCAGAAACCTTGGCTTTGAGTAATGAAACCTTTTCAAGGATGTTCCTCAATAATACATAGGTCCAAATGCTGCGTAAGACCATAAATACATCGGCTTACTTTGTCCTGATGACTAGCATTATCATGTAATGATTTCGAGCATTGCAAACCTGGAGTAGCCTGACCTATTATTATAAATAGAAAATGATAATAAATAGTGCTGGGGTCTCCTTCCACAGCAGCCTTCATTTAAGCTTGAGTCTCTGTCCAGCAGCCACATCTTACTCCTCTCTTGTGGTCTAGGAGCTTTGTTAACTCTAAGGCTGCCAGAAGAATTAGGTTCCAGGAAACATGTTTCATCCGTATTGTATCCAAAAACCAAATCATCTTTGAGTTGAAAGGGGTTTTTTGGTCATCTCTTGCATCCTATCACAAAGAACAGTCAGCCGAAAGTAACTCCTCTCCATGTCTATGTAGCAAGCAAACTATTTTCTAGGTGGCTTGCCCCAGATATAGGGACTTCAGATAACCTGACAGAATTTTTTTGTGTAAATGAAAGGTCTAGATCCTAAAAGCAAATACATCTGCAATATTTATAGTCTCCTGTTCATGGTCTTTCTACACAAAACATTCTGAAAGAAATGGTTTTATGTATGTGAGTGTTTAAAACTTTCCTAGAAGCCGTACACATGGTTCTGCCTAGCCGTATTTCCTGTACTCGTGGTCAGTGGGAATAGCGGTTTCATGCCCCGTGTATATATGCTGCTGTTGAATTGCTCCGTGTTTGTCTGTCTGTCTGGGAAGGTATTTGGTTAATACTCTGAATCGTATTTAGTGTTGTATTTCGATTGCTCTTGGGTAATGCTGATACCGCTGTGTGAGGAGCGCCTAGTGAGAGCCGTGTTCGGATGGAGCCTGGAGTTAGCCATCGCTGAAGCCTGCCCCCATCCCCTCCACCTGCTCTGAAGCTCAGCACACTCTGCCTATGAAGGGCTCGACAGTCCGACAGTCCGTAGTAATTCATTTCTGAAAGCAGGAATGACTTGCATAGTTTACCAGATCCTTCTAGATAAGCAAAAGCTGTAGAGGGAATTCAGCTTAATCGTCCTTTAAAAATCTAGCTCACCAGGTGATTTCCATCCTGTAGAAAACAACAGGGCAGGGTTTCTTGGTGTAGTGACCTTTTAGGCCAGGTAATTCTTGTTGTGGAGGACTATCCTGTGCACTGTAGGGTGTTAGCGATATCCTTGACCTCTATGCACCGCTGCTAGTAGTCCCCCTTCAGGTGTAACACCAAAAATATCTCTAGTCAGCGCCAAATGTCCCTGGAGATAAAAAATGATCCCTGTGTGAGAACCACCACTACAGAGAATTTAAGCAAAAAAAAGGTAGATTGGTTTTTTACTCCAGACCCAGACTGTGACTTTTAGATTTTAAACATCAGGATTATTGTGTGTTTTATCTTTGTATTTAAAAAAAAAAAAAGTTGAAGTCCCTTATCTCCTTCCTTGGGCCCTATTCATATTAGTAAGTGTTGCTGTGTGAATTTCTAAAGAGACATATTATATGTAAGTAAGTACAAGATGCTGAGTATTTCATGTAACAGTGACTTGCCATTTTCTTTTTTAAAAATCCCTCTACTTTTTGATTTTTTGTCTTTTATTTTTTAATAAACTATGTCATCTTTTATTTTTTAATTTTTTTTAGCAGATAGAGCATTGTTTCTTCTGGCTTATCCATTTTCCTTTCCAGCTAGATACCCTTAAAAGTCTGATTGGGAAAGTCCTTGCTCTGTAGCTCTACCTTGAAAAATTATCCAATTCAGCGTTTCCATCTTGCTTTTTTGAAAAACAGGTGCCAGAGTGGGTCACCGCTCCTTGATGAGATACTACAAACAGCGATTTGGCTTGTCAAGAGTTGTGACCGTTGCTAAGAATCGGAAGGCTGTGGGCCGGATACTCCAACAGTACAGAGCCCTGGGATGGACTGGCAGCACAGGTGTGTTGATACTTACAACCGTGCACGAGCCCAGGAACTCCTATTATAAGACGGGGTTTGGGTGAAGTCCTTTGCATTTATGTTGTCCTTATGGATCCTCCCTAGAAGAAACTGAACTTCTTGGCTCTGGGGGCTTCCGTTACTCCTGGATACATTTATGGCAATAAGCCTAAAGTTCCATTACTTAAAAACTTCATATTCCTGGCACAGTAACTTTCTAAAATAGCCTATAGATAATAGTTACAGAAATAAGTACTTAGTAGTCAACAAAGGTTGAAATTATCCTGGAGATTATACAGAGGAATTATCAAGCAGGTCCTTGCGGCAAATACCTTGAGCTATGGAGTCAGGCATGACTTACTTGATACACTAAGTGGTTCTTACATGATGACCATGAGTAATTCAAGTTGCCTAAGCCTGTTTCCTCATTCATAAAACTGAAATAATAATAGGACCCAGCTGGCAGAGTTGTGTGGGTTGACTGTCCTAATGCACATGTGATACAATGTGGGACATAATAAAGGCTAACGGTCACCCCTTCTTGTAGTTTTCCCAGAGAAAACAATACAAGTGAGAGGAATAAATAGCAGGCCCTTGAAATTGCTAAGCTTTGAAACCACATCAATATCCAATTATTTAAATCTATTTTGATGTGTCTGCTCTATGCAGCTCAATCCTTAGATCTTTGGGAAGAACATTGGTCCACTAGACTGTGGAGCGGACAAAGGAGAGCTCCTTAGGATGTCATGGAAAGCCCTGGGCAGATAAGATCCGTGTTCAGTGCCACTGTGTTTATATATATATGTATGTATATACATATATATATACATATATATATGTATGTATGTATATATGTATGTATGTATATATGTATGTATATACATATATATACATACATATATATATACACGCGGCTTCCCTATCTGTGGCTGCCTGTGAGCCGCAAAGCCACTTAAATCTAGTGGACACTGACTTCATCTTACTCTCCTCAGGAACTATTGTCTGACTCAATTTATAGTCTCTGCCTTTCTGTCACCTTTGATCACTGGGGCATTACCTTTGGGGCTTATAGACCCTTCCAGGTGATGAAACCCAGAGAGGCTTCTCCCAGAGCAGTGTGTACAAGTACAGGTTGCCGTATGTTGTTCTGGGTGCGCATAACCCCCACTCCTGTTACACGGAGACCCCAGGTTAGCGGCTCTTCTTTAAATCTAAGAACCCACTTACCCCCAAACTGGCCTTGAGATTTTCTATAAAGATTGGATTTTTTTTCTGATCACAAGTAACTCATCGCTTGTCCCTGTCGCCACCACAGGAGCGGCTCTGATGCGTGAGCGGGACATGCAGTATGTCCAGAGGCTGAAGTCGAAGTGGATGCTGAAGACGGGACTGAAGAACAATGCCACCAAGCAGATGCACTTCAGGCCGCAAGTGAGATTCTGAGGGGCTGCTGAGGGGGCAGTGTCTGCCTCTTGCACCAGTGTCCTCGCCTGGGGACCGGTGCGAGCTGCATGGTATGACACACCCTTTTTGCCCCTGCTGCTCCCTGTACTTCATCTGTTCTGACCTAAGAATAAAAGTCAGAAGCTCTTTGGCTTTTCAGAGTCATTTTTTGGACAGGGTTTACAGGTTATGTGTTCACAAACTGAGTGCTGTGTCCTCGGGGCTCTGGGAGCCAGACGACTGCCCAGCGAGTGTGTTACTGCCTCAGCGTCTGACTGATTCCTGGCTGTCAGGGTCATATGGGAAACTCAGGCGTGACTCGTCCCCTCGAACTTGGTTTAGCCTTCCCCCGGCCCCAGGACCTACGTAAGGGGGCTCGGAAGCTAGGGAGGAAGTTGAGTGTCACTCATGTGAACATGTCGTGGCTCAGGAGGTGGCGCAAGTCGCTTCCGCTAAGCCCAGGTAAAGTGAGGCAGCATGCCATTGGCTTGCTGGAAGGGTTCTTTATTCCTAAGTGTGAGCACACAGAGCACGACAGTGCTGTGCACTTAGCCTCCGTTTCCAGTGCTGCCTTTCCTTGAGCCGCGGGTTGAGGAAGAAAATCAATGTAAAATGTTTAGATCTCATTTTAGAAACAAAAACTGACCTCAGGGTTGAACGTGAAGAGCTGCTCGGTTCAGGTGCCTCGTGGGGAGGCAGTCGTCCGGGGGAAATCCAGTGAAACATGAAGCTCAAACCCGTTGAGCTATTTTGTGACCTTGGAAAAGTGACTTGGTTTCTTAAATCTGTAAAATGAGCTGTTTGTTCTCTCACAGTTTGTCATGGGGGTGAAATCAGTCTGCCGAAGTAAGTGTTAAAGTTCTCCCTTCTAGAGCAAACCTGCACCCCTGAGGAAGGCTGACGTTCTAGTTGGAACAGTGGTCTCTCTCTAGTGGGTGCAGGGAGAATGTTCCTGCCCTCACCAGCTACTCACTGGCCCTCGCTGGCAGACACGGGTCTTTCTGTAAACTTTGGACGCAGAGTTGAATGAATTCTATTTCCTCAGTACACAGGTTCACTCTCACCGACAGTGGAAGACTCCCTGGTTTTAATTTTGCTCCTGCAGCCTGTTTTCTAACATTCTCCTCACACAGGTACCCATTCTCTGGTGTTTGACACATCTTTAAATCTATATCCTAGGAAAAAGATGTTGTGCTTCACCTGTGGTGTTTTTAAGTTCTTCCTGAGTTACGTGATACTGAGCTTCTGTCAGTTTTGTTCCTCGTTCAGCCTTTTGTCATTCAACACGATATGCTGAGATCATTACTGCTGACGGCTTCTGTCTCCAACCCCGTTACCACACCAGCCCAGCACGGTCTGTGTACCTTATTTGTATACATATCTTTTAACTTTGAAGTGTTTTACCTGTGGAGAGGAACGGGGACAGTATGTTTCCTGACCAACAAAATACTCCCTCCATTTATTTATCTCCTTCCATACTTAAGGAGATAGCTTCTTAGTTCGGTTTTGGGTTTGTGGAGCAATTCTGTATCACTTCTTTTTTTTTTTTTTTTTTTTTTTTTAAAGATTTTATTTATTTATGTGACAGAGAGACAGCCAGCGAGAGAGGGAACACAGCAGGGGGAGTGGGAGAGGAAGAAGCAGGCTCATAGCGGAGGAGCCCGATGTGGGACTCGATCCCGGTATGCCGGGATCACGCCCTGAGCCGAAGGCAGACGCCTTAACGACTGCGCCACCCAGGCGCCCCCCGGAGCAATTCTGTATCACTTCTATCCACGTCATAATTTTATAGAATACAGTTTATTTGCCTTTGGGAAGGAGAACAAAGAAAAAATAACTTTAAACATCACCCATACATAGTTACGAAACTTTTTTCCTTACACTGAGGACTTTTAATATTACTTTCTTAGTAACTTTCAAATACACGGTACAGTATTATTAACTATAGTCACCATGCTGTGTATCCCATCCCCTGACTCATAACTTAAAGTTTCTACTTTGACCCCCTTCACCCCTGCATTTCCTTTTGAGTAAATCTAGAATTAATCCAAATTAACCCAAAAGTAAATCTTTATTAAATTCTACAGCGATTTCCCCTCAATGTCCATTACCTCTAAGTCGGTTGTCTAAACTTGCAGTGGGCCCCAGAATAATCCTGTCAAAGTTCTTCATCAGTACCAAGGCAGCACTGGCTGCTGTGGCCGGCTGACCAGGGTTTGTGTGGACTCTCCTCCTGGGAGTTCTCCCAGGACCACATGGCCCTGGCAAGTCTGTCTTTAGCTTGAGACATCAAGGCTGGGATCAAAAGTGAGAGAGCATAACCTCGTTCTCTCTGTGCGCGTAACCAAGGCCCCGGCGGCTCTGCCGAGTGCCCTTCCTGTCTGCAGACTAGCCACGGGCTCGAGGCGTTCCTCCTGCTTCGCGGAGTGTGGAGTTGTGTTTCACGGAGTACAAAGTGCTTTTGTGCGCCATTTTGTTCCTCAGCTGTCAGGTGTAGGTAGCGTTGCTGTTTCACAGGTGAGAAAATAGACTCAGGGAAGTTCAGTAGCTTGTTTGGGGAGACCCAGAAGGAAACCAGAGATGGGGATTTCTGGTACAGGGTTCTTAATATAGCAACACTGTCGAACAGAATCCTCAGCAACATCCCATCCTAGGGAGCACGCTCTGTGGGGCTATAAACATTTATGCAAGTGTTAGATTTGCAGCAAGCTGTGAAAAGAATCTTGTTCTAAATCTAGAAATACCTAGAATTTAATGTTACACATATGATATATGCATTAATGACATAACTGTTACACGCATGAGAGAAAATACCACCTTTTCTTTCCTAGAATGTGAGCAAATTTTGCCCCCAACCAATTTTGGTCATTTGTGGATTCTTAAGCTGCTTTTCTCCACCTTAGTTATTTCTAAACTGTTAAGATCCCATTGGATATTATTTGGAATTCACAATAATTCATTTTCAGGAGACCAGGTAAGAGCTGTGTTGCTAATCATAAATGTGCAGACATTTTTGCAAGAGAATTGCTGGTAGTCCCGGCGAAATTGAAAAGTGCCTTGAAGAATACACATTATTTCATTTAGACTCATTTGCAATTGGTACAGTAATGACACTGAAATTGATAGAGATAAGGAAGATTTGATTAGCTTGTTAATGCTGCAAACATTCGAATTTTAGAATATAATTTATTGATCATTTGTGGGGCAGGCTGTTATTCCCAAATCTGTTTTCCTTCTTCCCAGCCAGAAACTACTTCCCAGCCTCCCGTGGTCATGTGGCTGAATTTGAGCCAACAGATGTGCGCTGAGGTGATGGATGCAAGGGAAGTTCAGACCATCTCCAACTGTGAGACAAGTGGCATTTTTAAAATCTGCCCATTTTTCGTCTCACCAGCTGGAAGTGAGGGATTGGCCACTCTTGCCCATGCAGATGAGGCTAACATCTTAGGGGACGGTGGACCGATGTGTGAAAAAAAACCCTGAGCACAAAACGACATCATGGAGAAGAGCTGCCCTGCACACCCGCGCGGGCTGGACTGTTCGGTGAAAGAACCTGAAGGCCCTGTGCTGGGGAGTTTCTGGTGTAAGAGCCCAGTTTATAATAGCATCAAACCGCATGATACCGCTCATGTGACACGGTGCGGTGCGAATTTATTTAAGCTGCAGTTAGCAGTTCCTGTTTCTTTCTTTTTTTTAAAGACTTTATTTATTTGTGACAGGGAGAGAGAGAGAGTGTGTACGGGGGGGAGGGGGAGAGGAGGGGCAGAGGGAGAGGAAGAAGCAGACTCCCTGTTGAGTGAAGAGCCCTATGTCGGACTCAATCCCAGGACCCTGAGATCATGACCTGAGCTGAAGGCAGACACTTAACCAACTGAGCCACCCAGGTGCCCCTAGCAGTTGCTGTTTCTTATCTTCCCTCTCGTCCCTGTTCTCAACCTGAGGTGAGCACGGTTGGGTTGGGAGACAGGGAAAGGGTGCCTCAAGGTCATTTGGAATTTTGTCAGATTGATATTTTCAGTACTCTCTTTTTTTATTCCTTTGGAGACAGTACAGACTGAAAACGAATGTTTTAGTTGGCTACTTTCCGACATGCCTGCTAATTATTCGGCGCTCCTCCCACGGAGAGCGAGGTCTACCTTCCCGCTCCTTGAAGCTGGGTTGGCCTTAATGACTTGCTCACAACCAGTAAAAATGCAGCAGGAGTGACACTGCTGACGTCTGAGAAGCGTCATAAAATGCAATCCAGCTCCCACTCTGCCTCCCTGGACACTGGACCATCTAAGAAGTCTGACTTCTCCAGGAGGTCACACCATAGGACAGCCCAGGCCACGCGGAGAAGTCGCTGTGCGTGCTCCGGTGCACGGTCCCAGCTGAGGTCCCAGTCGGCAGCCAGCCCCAAGTGCCCGCACCATCCTGCACAGGCTTCAGACGACTACCCACTGACAGCTGATAGCAACCATCCGGCGGATACCAAGCAAAACCTACCCGGGTGACACCGCCCCAAATTCCGGCCCCACGGAAGCCGTGAACGTAAGAAAACAATTGTTTTACACCACTCCGTTGACCCAGCAACAGTAGCTGGAGTCCCTCACCGTTACACTAGCACACGTTCGCCGTGACTTTGCATTTCCCCAGTGGAGTTTCCCTGTCATATGCTTTTAAGGGCAAGGACTTACTACCCAGTGGATTATCCAATTTTTACAACACCCAGAAGAAGTAAATACAATGATTAGTCCCATTTTACGGCTGAAGCGTCGCAGGCATGCTCGCCCAAGGTCATGCCGCTCTTAATCACTCAGTTGTCTCTGCTGAAAAATGAAAGCCGCTTGAATCATAGAATTTTACACTTTGGTGACACATTGAACTGACTTTAGTAAACCCCACCGTCCCACCTCTTCCCTCCCCGTTACATGCTAGAACCCGGATGCACAGGGGAGTCTAATGGTGACCCGCCTGAGGCCCACATTCAGCACTGAAAGAGCGTGGAAAAGACGGTTTCTCCACGTGTGAGCTGGTCTCTCTACCACTCCACAAAGTCTAACTTTATCAGCTCATTCAAAATATCTTATAATATAAAAAAACGAAAACCTTCCAATATAAACTATTTGCAGAGTAAACATGATGCATTTTTTTAGAGGAAAGGAAAGCATCTATATTTAGCGTGTGCCTAAAACTATATTAAAAGCATTAAAACTATACCCAAAACATCAACTCTGTGTTTCTTAAAGAAATCTACAATTCTGGTTGCATTGACTAAGACTTCTAAATCCTAGGTTCAAGGCATTTGTTATGATATTGCCTCCTTGTGTTTTATGATTACTCACCGCGTTTGGGACTCCGTCCCCGAGTAGCGTGTTCACCTGGGGTAATGCATCTCAGACATGTTGCCCTGCCCCAGATTACCCATTTTCTAAACCTTGCGTCTGCTAATGTGGAAAATAGGTTCTATTTGTAAAAGTGAGGAATTTCAATTTTTCTGAAGACTTTTATAATGCCTAGTGCCAGAGGATGAGAACATTAAACTGACAGTAAGTGGAAACGATTGTAACATTTGTGCTTGAAACATGACTCTCCTTACAAAATGTCTTTCCTATTTCTAATTGAAGTGAATGAAATTTATTTGGTTAATTGGGTAGTATAGTCCTTTTAGTCCTCTTATAAGACGTGGGGGAGTTTTTCCTGGAAACAAACACAAAAATATGTAAAAATTCAGTAGGAATCAAAGCTAAAACCAAGAACTTACTAAGTGCCAGATTGTGTTGTACGACTTTAAGTCGTATTAATTCAGTTAGTCCTCACAACAATGTCATCTCTGAGATAGGAAATATCCCCATCTTCTTGGTGGAAAACTGAGGCACAAAGAAGTCTCTTGGCTTCTAAGGGGCAAAGTTGGGGTATTTAATCGAGGTGGTAAGGCTCCAGAGTCTGCTTTTAACCACTACACTAGCGGTTCTTAAATCTTTTGGTCTCAGAACCCATTTACATCTTTTAAAAGTATCGACAACTCGGTAGAGCTTCCGTTTTTGTTGGTTACATCTGTCAATATATACTGTGTTAGAAGGTAAGATCGAGAGACTTTCAAATGTTTATTTTAAAATAATAAAATCTTTGTATTGTTAACATTACCATATTTTTATGAAAAATAACTCTGCTTCTTTAAAAGAACCATAGTGAAGAGGGTGGACTTATTTCACATTTTTGCAAACAATCCATCATAGCAGTAGACAACCGGGTTGTTACACCTGCTTCTGCATTTCGTCTCTTGCATAACACACATCGTGCGGATCCTGGAAACCCCACTGAACCCTAGTGAGAGAACAAGGGTGGAAAAAGCAAATACCATCTTAATATTATTATAAAAAACTTCGACTCTGCAAACCCCCTGAAAAGGTCTCAGGGCTACCCGGGGGTTCCCCCCGGATCATCCTTTGAGAACCAGTGCACTAAACTTTACTGCCTGTCAGTACACGGGGGCAGTGTCTTGACGAGTACTGAGTACTCCCGAAGGAAGGGTGTCGCTTAATGAAATCCCAGGCTGGTGTGTTGCACGGCCGCGGCTACACCATCAGAGACGAAGGTGCAATTTTGTCCTGCCTTGGTTGCTCTTGACCTTTGCTAAGTGACCTTGTTACTCTCGGTCTCGGATTCCTCAACTAAAATCAGACTAGTTACGGATCCCTTGCAGGGACGTTGTAGCCATTCCAAGCAATATGCAATAAGGGGCTTAACAGGTGCTAAAACACAGAGGAGACCTGATCGAGGGTAGCTTCTATTCCAAACTGGCCAATGACGACCAGGGAAAGAAGAAGAGGGGTCACAGCCCGCAAAAAGGGAAGGGAAAGAGAGCCAACAAAGGCAGATACAGAAATTCTTATCTGAGGACCAGATACATATTAAAAGTTGTATGTGTTTAGGGATCCATATATTTGGGTTTTAGAAAGGTAATATGGTGCTAATATGAATGTAGAAAATCCCAGGTTTCAATGTGATGATTGAACACATTACTATTTCAAGAAAAGAACATACTCCACACCAAGGCCTAGAAATAACCTCATGTCTGTGCAGGCCAGGTTTTAATGCCAAGTGATTTATTTAAAAAAATCTTTCAGGGACGCCTCGGTGGCTCAGTGGGTTAAACATCTGACTCTTGATTTCAGTTCAGGTCATGATCTCAGGGTTGTGAGATCGAGCCCTGCATCTAGCTCCGCGCTCAGCACAGAGTCTGCCTGAAATTCTCTCTCTCCCTCTGCCCCTCCCCCCACTCATATGGGCACGGTGTCTTTCTCTCTCTCTGTCTCTCAAAGAAAATCTTTCTAAAAAAATCTTTCAGTGTTCAGAGCTCTGGGGATTTGGGGAGTGCAGGTCAGGGGTTCTGGGCCTCACCAAATGCTAGTGCACCAGCACCAAGCTCTGGACTGTGTCCGTGCAATTTCATTTCATTCTCTGAGCAGGAAGCAGACATCTCAGGATCCAGAAACATCTTTGCTGCTTTTAGCCTTTCAACCAGCTTATAGGATCTGCAGATTGGAGCAGTGGCCTCTCACAGTCTATGGCCAAATGTTATTATATTTGGGTGGGGGAGAGGGGCTAGGCGTGTGAAGCGTGTGTTTGAAAATAAGCAGATCAGCATCAACAGGTGTCGTTTTCTTTATTTCTTTTAAACAAATGTCTGAATGGATGTGTAGAAGGTTCACATTTGGTCCGTTGAAAATCCCCCTAGCCAGGAACCTAATTTCCTAAAGAACAAAGATAAGCTGAGATGATATATTTTGGATACCAATAAAATCCATTACCCACTGCATTGACAGGGATAGAAACTGAACACAGGGTCACATGTGAAAATCTGTGCCCGAGGCCCCAGACTGATGCTTCATGTCCATCCCGTCCAAGTCGAGTCAGAGTCTCACAGAGAAATACATCCTCAGGCTGTTTTAAGATAAAAGTTCTGGCTATGAATTAATGTCCAACAATAGGAAAGGGTTAGGTACCTGCAAGTGACCTTCTGAAGAATTTACCAGAATTTGAAATTACACACGTTTGTGATGAGGCTTGAGGATCTTGAGAAATCATCAATGGCTCTTGTGGGACTTTATAATAATTTGTAGCTTCAAAGATAAACAAAAATTATGATTTTTTTTCTGCCACTACCTATATTATTATTCTGAGTTCAGCGGGAAATGTGGTACCTTTATTGGGACATCCATATAGAACACATATTTGGAGGTAGACACTTTATTTTGTTGATTCCAACTTAAATACATATATATTTTTAAATCGTAGTAGACCTCTTTAAGTTTGTCACTGTCATTAATTCAGCATCCTGCTATTAAAATGGCCCCTCCCCGGCCAGGCCAAAAAGCAGCAGATGTCAAAGAGAGGGAGGTAGAAAGATGGCCTTTTTGTAATATCAATCTTTAGTTAAGTCGTTATGACCGCTGCAGTGATTTAGGGAAACGTGACTTTCCTCCTTTCTTTCTTTATCTTCCCTTCCTCCCTCCCTCCCTCTCTCTTTCTTCCTTCCTCCCTCCCTTCCTTCCTTCCTCCCTTCCTCCCTTCCTGTCGTTTTACCTGTGAAAAGTGGATTTTAGTTTCTATAGACAGTAAACCACTGCTACTTTTCCGCTTTCATTATCTAGAATTCCTTTAGGAGAAACAACGACAATCACAACAGGTAACTGGACCCAGGGCTTCTCCAAGATCCCTAGTAACAAGACGTGATGCTCGGGGTGCCCCTCTGATCCCGGTACCAGGGACGCAGCGGCTCAGCAGGCACTGGGAGTGGGTGCGGGGCAGCCCGGATCCCCACTTTAGGACCTCAGGACGGAGGCCCTCACTGCCCCGCTGCCAGGAGCGCTGACCTTTGGGGTCTCACTAGGAGTCTGTCTCTGCGAATGGCCCTTAGGGGAAGGACGCTGCCCCGCCGCCGGGCACATCCTCCCTGCCTCCAGCGGCTCACCCCTCTGGCTTGGTGAGGATGACTCTGATGGCTTCCCCAGCTCCAGAACGCTCGGCGGGATGGCCTGAGGCCTTTATCACGACTGCGTGGTAGGTCAGCTTCTCCCTCCCTGGACCCCTTTTTCTCCTTCTTCCTTATAGGTGGAGCCCCTGAGAGCGCGCCCCAGTGAAGCCTTGCACGGACATCTCCATCTCAGTTCGTGTTCCAGAGAAGCATGACGACCTACTGGTGCCAGGAATGGCCCAAGGAGGGGGATTCTTACCTGGGTCACCAGCTGGGGAGGCCTTGGGGGGGGCAGGCTTGGGGGGGACAGGATCTGGGTATTTGCGAGGATTAAGGGAGGAGGCAGTTGTAAGTACGATGGGACTGGATGTTCGCTGCTCACGCCATGAAGTGAATTAGAGAAAGGCAGAGAAAGGCTGGCATGATTTATCACCAATTTAAGGCTACATGGGAAAGCCAAAGGGCCTTTTGTTTTTTATAAAGACTCATCTCCTGCAGCCAGAGGCAGAAACAAAGCCCGGATCAAGCTCAGGACTTAATTACAAGGCCAGCACAGCCCCAGAAAGGTGGCGTTCTCAAACCCCAGCGCGCCTGCTTTGTCAAGGTCGGGAGACGTGGAATGCAGACATTTGTGTCCATGCACTACAAATCTTGAATCCCCAAATACCCCTGAGCGCTCTGAGCCCCCTCCGCCCTATGAAAAGCTAGTGCCGCCCCCTTGCCTGAAGACAACGCAGACACCTCTGCCTTGAGCAAGACAGCAAGCTCCCAACTCGGGACGTACCACCCCTGGACACCAGTCCAGCAACGAGGGTAAGGATCAGCAACTACGACCTACAGGCCAAGTCTAGCCCACAGTCTGCTGTTGTAAATAAAGTTTTATTGAAACACAACCATGCCCATTCAATGCCGTATTGTCTCTGGCTGCTTTCATGCTACAATGGGAGAGTTGAAGAGTTGCAACAGAGTCTGCTTGGCTCACGAAACCTAAAATATCTTTCATTGGCTCTTTATCCAAAAAGTTTGCGGACTCCTGAACTGGAGTCCAATCATCATAAAACCTAGCAGGAAGAATGCTGGTCCTGAAGACGGAAGAAAGGGAATGTGCTCCAAAGAAGATGTGGGACGCAGCCAACAAGTACTAGCAAGAGTGGAAGAGTATTTATGGGAATGAATTCTGAAGAATTTAAGGGTTAAGGGGGATGGAATATACAGTTAGATAATGGACAGTTTACCCACATGAGAGAACTCTCCTCGGAGCTACAGGATTTAACACTCTCTTGGTTGGCTCTTAGAAACTTAGGGAGGCAGTGCCGCACTAAGTGGGGGGAGAAGTGAGCCATGCTTTGGCAGACAGTGGAGAAAAAGATCAAAGGCTCAAAGAAATGGGCGTGCTAGAGTGGATATACTCTGTAAAACGGAAAACACACCAGTTCACTATGTTCGTGGAGTCATCCAGAGGGCACTCCACTTACCAGAGCTGTGAGGAATGAGCTGGTGAGAGGGGTAAGCATCATGGAGAAACCCAATGGCGGCTGTCCTCTGTGGGGCAGGGCTGAAGTGATAAAAGATGGCATTATAGACCTAGGCTCCCTGAAAGCAATGGGATGATAAGATCTCAGATTGACAGAGCCCAGGCGGCAAAACGTGAGTATCAGGAGCAAGGAGGATGCCATCGTAGGGAGTGGCAAGAGGCTCTTGGCCACTGAGAGCAACGGAGATGATGGAGAGAACGTGGCGTTCTTAGGGGCAAGACAGAGGCGTAGCTAGCAAGGGCAATGCTAACGAACACCCCGCTGAAAAGTGAAAGCCAATTTCCAGACCCGAGCCAGTGCTCTGACCCAGAACCGGTTGCCTGAAGGCAAGGCTGGTTTGAGGAAGGATTGTGCTCTACCATGGCTGGTGCATATGGTAATAATTTCCCTAGCTTCTACCCAGAGGGATCTGTGGCCATTTCCTAGAAGTAACGAATTACTCAAAGATATTTCCTTGAGTAACTAATTGAAGGGGGGGAGGGAATTCCAGATATTTAGAGGACTCTTGGGCATGGCAATCTCCACTGATATTCAAGGATTTTTATATTTCATTATGGGCCTTTGCTAAAGTGGGGGCTTCTGGGAGGTAAGTAATAAGAAATCCAAGCCCAGTCTAGTTCACAGTGGGTTCTCTGGCTCCATGGATCCCCTGTGTGATTGTTCAATCTCTGAATATACCATTGAAATGAATGTCTGTAGTAGTTGGCAGAATCTCCTTATTGGTCCCTTGGTTTATAGAGTACGATACTATAGTGAAGAAGGTCACATGGAGGCCTCTGGAACTTTCCCACTATGATCAAGAGAGTAGATAAAAAACAATACCACATCTTCAACATGGCAAGGGTAGCGGTCTCCATCATGTCCACATTTAATTCGCCATTCTTCCTTGTTCAAAACCAGGGATCCTGGTTATCAAGAGTGGACCACCATAAAGTCAACTCATTACCTAATGCCTCTGTTGCCACTACTGAACATCCAAACTTGTAGCAACAGAAACCAACACTGAGACCCCAATACAACACCCCCTTCTGAGGAGACCAACTAGTTACTCGCTAGCAACTTGATTACATGGGATCCTTTTCAGTCGGGAAGTGACAATGATGTACCTTGATGGGAATTGGCACATATTCAAGAAATGGCTTTCCCTTTCCTGCCCACAGGGACTTTGCAAGTACCACCATCTATGAGCTTATGCAATTATTTGATAAACTGACATGAGGTCCTGCATAATGTTACCCTGGGCCAAGGATCCCATTTTATAGCAAAAGAAGAGCTATGATGGGAAGCCTGGGTGGCTCAGTCATTAAGCGTCTGCCTTCGGCTCAGAACTCTGGGATCATGTCCCACATCGGGCTCCCTGCTCAGTGGAAAGCCTGCTTCTCCCTCTCCCACTCCCACTGCTTGTGTTCCCTCTCTCACTGTCTCTCTCTCTGTCAAATAAATAAATAAAATCTTAAAAAAAAAAAAGAAGAGCTATGATGGTCCCATGTCCTTTTGTTGATGCAAAGCTTTATATTTTATTGTAGTACCAATAGTTTATTTTTGCTTTTGTTTTGCTTGCCTGAGATGTATCTAGAAAAAATGTTTCTATGACTGATGTCAAAGAAATTACTGTCTATTTTTTCTTCAGGGAGTTTTATGGTTTCACATTTAGATCTTTAATCAATTCTGAGTTTGTTTTTGTGTATGGTATAAGAAAGTGGTCCAGTTTCATTCTTTTGCACATAGCTGTCCAGTTTTTCCAGCACCATTTGTTAAAGAGACTGCCTTTTTCCTATATATATTCTCACCTCCTTTGTCATAGGCTAATCGACCATAGAAGTATGGGTTTATTTCTGGGCAATCTATTCTGTCCCACTGATCTGTGTGTCAATTTTGTGCCAGTACCATACTGTTTTGTTTAATTAAAAAATGGGCGGATGACCTGAATAGACAAAAACGACATACAGATGCCCAACAGACACATGAAAAGATGCTCAGCATCACTCATCATGAAGGAAATACAAAGTAAAACTTCAGTGAGGCATCATTTTACACCTGTCAGAACGGCTAGAATCAAAAAGACGAGAGAGAACGAGTATTGATGAGAATATGGTGCACTGTTGGTGGAATGCAGGTTGGTGCAGCCACTGTGGAAAACAGTATGGAGGTTCCTCAAAAAATTAAAAGTAGGAATACTTTATAATCCAGTAATTCCACTCCTGGGTATTTACCCAAAGAAAACAAAAACACTTATTCAAAAATATATTTGCACCCCTATGTTCACTGCAGCATCATTTCCAATAGCCAAGCTATGGAAACAACCCAAGTGTCCACCAACAGATGAATGGACAAAGAATATGTGGTATATACACATATATGTATGTAATGGAATAGTACTCAGCCATAAAAAGAATGAGATCTTGCCATTTGCAACACCATGGACGGACCTAGAGGGTATGATGTGAAGTAAGTCAGACAAAAAAAGAAAAATACCATATGATTTCACTCATATATGGAATCTAAAAAACAAAATGAATAAACAAGCAAAGAAAGAAAGAGACAGACAACAACAACAAACCAGACTCTTAAATACAGAGAACACACTGGTGGTTGCCAGAGGGGAGGGAGGGGAGGGGGAGGGGGTGAAATAGATAAAGGGGATTAAGGGGTACCAAATTCCTGTTACAAAATAAATAAGTCATAGAGATGAAAACCATAGCATAGGGAATATAGTCAATAAGGTTGTAATAACACCGTTTGGTGACAGGTGGTCACTACGCTGATTGTGGGAGCGCTGAGTAAAGTATGGAATCGTTGAGTTCTTAGGTTGTGCACCTGAAACGAATATAACACTGTATGTTAATTATACTTCAATTTTTAAAAACTGCTCATCAATTATCCTTCCAATCAAGGTACATTGAAGTGGAAGAGTCACACATAACAATTTGATAAAACATGTCATTAATAAAGAAAGAAAAAACCCACACCAGGGATTAAGAATAAATAATTTTTCCTTTACAAATTGAAAATTAAAATATTTAGTAGTTTCACCCAGTGGAAAACACTTTGCTGAACACAAAGGGCTTTGTTTCTACGAGAAGGCATCTCTGCATAGAATTTTTCCTTCAGTGAGCTTTTGGTGTTTCAATTATTTATTTTTTAATCAAGTTCTAATCCATTGTTTGGATAGATGTTTCTGAAGTATTTTTAAAATGTACTATGTTTTTAAAATTAGATCTCCATCTGTCATTATACGGAATGTGTGTGGGCAGATGGTGAATGGGCTTATTTTTAACCCCTGAATGCTATTAGCTTGCTTAACTGTGTCCTGGGAAAAAAGGGCCACGAGGAGTGGTCTTTTCCTCCTCCTCAAAATTCATTTTGCTCACGATGTGATCTCCAGCATCAGATTTTTGAAACAAACAAATTATTACCTTTAACCTCTTCAGAGAGGGTCACAGACAACCGATCTGCAAAACCTATATTCTTTCCATCTCCACGTTATTTCTTTGCAACAAGAAAGACGTGTTCACTGAATGTATCATAGGTCTTTTAAGTCACTGAATTTCTTTCTTAAGCTGAAGTTTTGATGTTCCTTCTATTTAAATTAGTGATAGTATTAGGTGCCAAAAGAATGTGGAAAGTGATTCACCTTTCCTTTTCTACGTGTTTTGATCCTCTTAACCATCATTTTTTAGGGTTAAATTTTATCAATATGAAATTTTCCAAACATATACAATGGTACCGAGCATAGTTTAATGAACTTTCATTTACCCAATACCCAGCTTCAACAATTGTCAACATGTCATTAATCTTGTTTCATTTACCTATGCCTACTTCTGCCCCGTGCCGCTTTTGACACACAAACGTGCATGTGCGGGCACACACACACACACACACACACATACACGCACACACAGTTTCTTCCTGACACACCAGACATTGTGTCATTTTCCTCATAAAGGACTTTCTATGCATTTAAACACTAAAACTTATTTTAAAAAATCACCACCTGGGTATTGTCATACTCCAATATAACAATATCCTAAATATTCTAATATCTAACCCATATTCAAATTTCCCCAACTGTCTCAAAGTCATTGTTTTACAGTCGGCCTATTCAAATACTAAGAAACATTAAAGTCCATCGACTACACGGTCACCGTCCCTCTTAAGTATTTAGTCTCCATCATTCCTTCTCCCCTCTCGTGCTTTTGCATTTGTTAGAAAAAGCAAATGATTTATCCTTTATGTTCCATATTCTAGAATTGCACAATTGTTTCTCTGTGATGTTTTTAACTTGTTTTTCTGTCTCTGTACTTCCTATAAACTGGTAGTTAGACCTGAGACCTGATTTGATTAAAGTTCCATTTTTTTTTTTTAGGCTCTAATATTCCTTGTTCTGTGAACTTCCTGTGGAATCATAGCGTGAACTCATGATGCCCGGCGGCCTCACGGTCAGTAATGCCAATCATCAGTCCAGGTGACGTCAGCACGCTCCGTCCTCCACCTGCCTGTCCAGACTCTCGCTAGTGCCTTAGCATTTACCAGCCATCATTGCCAGTGTTTCATTAAGGCCTGAAATGGCAATTTTCCTACTGTCATTCCTCCTGCATTAGGGAGCTGAAATTCTTCTATACAGAAGAATGTATTCTCATCAATTATTTGGCTGCCCTGAAATACAGTGTATAAAGGAAAGGCCGGACAAATGCTTGATTCTTCCCATATATTTATCAATTAGCAGAGAAATGAACTGGTGCCCTCATAACCTCCAGTGGCAACCAGTAAGTTTTTAGAAAATATCAACTATGAACTCAAGAATTTCTATGTATTTAGTATTTTAATGGAACGTGATTATTCTTTTTGATATCATACTGTGCGATTTTGGCTCACGGGATCCTGTTCAAGTGAGCTTTCTTTTGACATGACCCATTTGGTCTTTGAGAGTTTCTCACTTTTCTGCGTTTCAAGATGTCCCAGGCTTATCTTGTACATTTCAGGTTCCATATAGATTCTAAAAGGTGATTTACTGGGACTAGAGGAGTTAACTATTTTTTTAACAAGATTTATTTATTCATTTTAGAGAGAGAGAATGAGTGGGAAGGGCAGAGGGAGAGGGAGGGAGAATTTTAAGTGGACTCCATGCTGAGCGCAGAGCCCGACACGGGGCTCGATCTCAGGACCCTGTGATCACGGCCTGAGCCAGAACCAACGACACCACCAAGCCATCCCAGGAGTTCACTATTTTTAAGATGTTTTGACGTAGTGGAGAGACTGTGGGCTTTGAAGCTGGGTCGATCAGGGTGAGAATCCTCCCTCCGTTGCTTACTAGTTCCGGACTCTTAAAAAGGCTTTATCTCACAAAATAAGGATAAGAAGAGCCTCTGTAAGGAGGAAGTTACAATAATATAGAAAATTATTTCATCATAATGTTAAGTGAAAAAAGCGGGATCCACACTTCTATACGCAATGCATAGGGAAACCCCTGTGAGTCAACATCTAATGTAGTAATCGTGGTATCTTTGGATGGCGGGACTACAGGTCAAGGGTCTCTTTTTTAGGGGCGCCTGGGTGGCACAGCGGTTGAGTGTCTGCCTTCGGCTCAGGGCGTGATCCCGGCGTTATGGGATCGAGCCCCACGTCAGGCTCCTCTGCTATGAGCCTGCTTCTTCCTCTCCCACTCCCCCTGCTTGTGTTCCCTTTCTCGCTGGCTGTCTCCATCTCTGTCGAATGAATAAATAAATAAAATCTTTAAAAAAAAAAAAAAGGGTCTCTTCTTTATGCCTCTTACTATACTTTGCCACATAACCTAGAATGGGAAGAAGTAAGGTAACTTTATTAAAAGAAAAGTAAGCCTCTGTCACAAATCCTATAGTGTTGATTAAAATTCATCTGGGATGTGACTCATTGCATACTCTTTTTATATCTCTCACGGTCAATTTAATCTACTTGTCCTTTAAGAGAATTTAATGCAAATTGTATAATAAAGAAAAATATCGATGTAACTACACTCTGCCATCTGCTTCCTTTCTCTATGCCATGTCGTATTGATTTCAATAGCCCAGGTCAAAGCTGAGTGTTTCCTGCTTTCAAGGATGACCTCTGAAGGCCTCATACTATTTTGCCTTCTTGTTCCCGGGGGAGAGCCTCTAATTTCTGGACTGGCAGCTGAAGGCAGAGCAGTAAAAACAGGAAGTAAACTAAAATCTCCATTTGACGTGCTTATAAATCAATTTCCCCACGGGACAGAATTGCCGGTGTTGGTGCTCATTGAAAATAGTCTTATTGATCAGAAACCTAAACCAGTTGTTTTTTACTCACCTGAGGATTCAGATTGATTCGGGTTGACTTGTAAAATATGACTCCATCGGTAATCCTTTAAAACTATGACAAATAATAAAAACTTCTGTGGAAGGTATCTGCAGAGGTTTCTAATCTAGGATTCAATCTGATTTTCGGGGATAAGATTTTGATGTTGGAGTCAAGGGACATAATTTCCTCTTTTAAAATGTGCAGTGCAATTCTATAGATATTTGGGGTCTAAGGGAAGGTGATAATCACAGATAACATTTTTCTTCCTATTTTTTTCCATTTAAATATATCTTATTTCAATAAGAGAGCTCTTGAGTTTCATCTTGAAAGCGTGTAGGCTAAGTCCACATTCTGGAAACCTGACAAGGTGGCCTGGTGGATCAATTCTGAACAATGGGTTACCTTTGATAAATCTTCGGGTGGCTGTGTGAAAAGAAACATGTAAAATAAAGAGTCCTGGTAATTGCAGACAACTGGTAAGGGCTGTTCTTTCATTTTTCTTTCTTCTCCTCAGTGATGAGCTGATTTGGATGGTAATTGATAAACGGGCGGAACCCAAGCATTTAGCATCAGGACCGTTGTCCCTAAAAGTGCTGCTTCATTCAACAGCACATCTTCAGGGAACATGTGTTCCTGGGGCAGGATCTCTGTCGAATGTTAGAAATACGTTGGTGATGAAGACAGTGCTGCTCACAACGGCCTTACGGCCTCGCTCGCGGGACCGTATAGACACACACCGGTAAATGAGAGGTTAGCAGAGGACGTACCAAGTGTGGCGTGTGATGTGTGATGACAGGGAGCCATCCCTATGGACTGGGTATCAGTCAGGGTGCTCCAGAGAAACGGAACCAACAGCATCTCTCTCTTTCTCTCTCTCTCTCAGTTTAAGGAATTGGCTCATGCAGTTGTGGGCAGTTGGGAGGTCTGAAATCTACAGAGCAGGTAGGCTGGAGACCCACGGAAGAGTTGATGTTACAGTCTCTAGCCTGAAGGCCGTTCTGAGGCAGAGTTCCCTCTTCCTTGGGGGGCACCTCAGTCTTTGTCTCCTAAGGCCTCCAACTGAACGAGGCTCACCTGATTCACTCCCATGGCACAGCTCAAGCTTTTGAAGTAAGTATCCCTCTCCCTCTGGACCTCAAGTCACCTTAAGTCCTTCCCCAGAGGCAGTACCTCTAACCAGACTGTTGATTTCCTTGTAGAGATGGCCTATGCATATATGAGCAAATGAGTGGAGACACTTTTTAAAAAATATACCAATAATAGTGCATTGCTTTTTTTCAGTTAACAAAATATCTTGGAGATTTGAATTAAGCTGAATAAAGTTGAACCTGCCTTATGTTTGTATGACCTCAGAATATTCTGTTGTACGAATTTCCCATAATTTACTTAGTCCCTCATCTAGATTGTTTCCAGTCTTATGTAGTAAAGACGATCTGGTTGTAAATATCCCTGTACACACATTTTCTTTCTCTCTTTCTTTCTTTCTTTCTTTCTTTCTTTCTTTCTTTCTCTCGTTCTTTCTTCTAAAAGGTTTTATTTATTTATTTATTTATTTATTTAGAGCATGTGCATGGGGGGCGGTCGGCAGAGGGAGAGGGAGAATGTCAAGCACACTCCATGCTGAGTGAGGAGCCCAACACAGGGCTTGCTCTCACGACCCTGCAATCATGACATGAGCCAAAATCAAGAGTCAGGGACTTAACCAGCTGAGTCACCCACGCGCACCTCCCTGCCTTTCTTTAAGAAAAATTCCTAGAGATAGAATTACTCAAAGGGTGTGTGTGTTTGGAGTTTTGACATATTAGCAAATTACCCTTCATAGAGGACATGCCAGTTAACACACCTACGACTGGTTATTTTCAGCTCCAACTTACAAATGTATAAACACGATATCACAGGAGATATTTTCATATCACACACATGATATCAAGGTATTATATTGGCTGATCCATTCTCTCCTTTTCTCTCATTCCCCAGTGGCCAATCGCCAGCATCTGGAAGCCGGCTGCCCGTGTGTGGTCTGAAGAAAGGGAACCAGGTGAGGGCAGCTCACCAATGCAGACAGCCAGCCCAGAGCGTCACCTGGTACTCTTTGCTCTGCTGCACTTACGGGTACTTGCTCTGATCAGGGACCACAGTATTGGTTTCCTCTTGGTGACTTGCCAAGGTCACATGGCTCTTAGGTGTCAGGAGTACACCTTGAACTCTCATGCAAGTTCTTGTTCAACTCTTGCCTTCCTGGGACCCTCAGGGGCAGACATCTGCGACCGCGTCTAACTGAGGTAATTGGTCTACACTGTTGACAAGCTAGTTCTCCTGCGTTGTTTTGCGCAGTGCCTGATACCTAGTAAGCGCTCAGCAAACGTTCTGGTGCTTTCAGGGGTGTGGCACAGGTGCCTGGTGGCGGGGCACTGGAGGGACTGGGAGGAGTTGGAAGTCACTGGGACTGGAGGTGAAGCACCAGAGATGGCTAGCATGACCCTCCCCCCCCCTCCCGCCCCCGGGGGCCTTCCCGCCATGCAATTCAGGCAGTTCCAGCTTGGTAGCTGCCTTTGAGTCATGGGGGCAGAAGAGCATCTTTCTTAATCGAGCAAGAGCTAATGAGAGCTGTATTTCTTTGAATCTGCCCATTGAATGAGAACAAACACTAATTACCGCTGGGCTGGAAAGGCCAGATGCAATTTACCAAATGAGAGGGCATTTTCCCCGGCCGTGAGAACACGGAGCGCAGAGGACCGCAGGCTCTCCAACCCGAGCGGCCGGCCCTGGCTGCAGTGTTAAATGCAGAGCGAAGGCCCCATAAACTGGGGGCCGCGAGGGAAGCCCCTGCAGCGATGTCCCAGCAGCCGCCTCGGTGCGAGCTGTCAAGGCTCAGAGACTCGCAGGACGACTGGGGAATGATCACACGCTGCTGTTCTTTGCGGGCACGAGGAAGGCCGCGGTGGGGGAGCTGGGCTCTCCTGAGCCGGGTGGGATTTGGGGCGCGCTGTCCCCTGTTCCCCCGGGAGGGGCGGGGCTGGCTCTGCCCCCTCCCCCCCCATGGCCCGCTGATGGCCACAGTGAGGCACACTGGACACACGCACATTGGAAACCTTGACTCTAGGGGAAGCCATCGGTGTCTGGCTTCTTCTTTTTAAGAGTAAATGCAACCTACTATTTCACGTGTTACAGCTCCCACTCCACCGAAATGCCCACTTTTCCTGCTCCAGTGTGGGAGCCCAGAGAGCATGCCTACGTCTTTGGGGCTCAGTAACGTTGGTGATTATTCTGAATATATGTTTCTGAGATGGTGTGGTCAGCAGGGCTTATAATAAAACACAAGCCCCTTCATTTTATGCTGGAAAGTTGAGTTATCAAGGACATTGGCATTCATCCGTGAAGGGCAAAACTGGGTAAGGTGTAGGCATTGGTAAGGTTAATGGGTGTGTAGGGGCCCACAAAGCGGAGGCTGCCCCCCAAGGTTCAGCCCCACACCACAAATCCAAACTTAAGTCAGCCTGCACTTAGGGGAAACGCCTGTCGAGGAACCTAACACACCCCATCAGTCCTCCAGCCCGGCTAGGAGCGAGCTCACATCACCCTGGAAACCAGCACCTGCCAGCCTTACGAGGAAATCGCCGACCTCCTAGTCAGTCATGCTCTATTTCCTCTTCCAATGCTCTGTAGGCTTGCTCTTGCCCCAGATCCTCTGTGAAGAGTGCTCCCCTGCTTGGGACGCATGTCCTCCCCATCTACAGTTTGTTTTCCCTTGAATAAAGGACGTCAAACTGATAACTTTTGTCATTTGGTAGCGCAGAGAAAGAGTAAAGGATGGGACAAGCGGGTTTCTCTCGCCTCTTTTTGGCCATTTCCTGCAGGAGCTGGGAGCCCGAGTGAGTCGAGATGACACCAACACCCAAGTCTCCAGAGCACCCCCAGGCACCTGCTTGATTCTGGGTGTGTGGCCCAGGGCGTGTCTGGGCGTCACCTCCTGGGATCCCCCTGTCTGCTCTGTAATCCTGGTCAAGGGGCCCCTGCAGTCCCTGTTCCAAGGCTTCTGCCAGATCCTGCTCTGCTTCAGTTCTCTGGGTTTCTGGGAGGTTTGGGGTGCATTGTCTCAGGACCTGTAGGCCTCAAAAAGCATCGTGTCACCTGGCTTGCCGCGGCAGTGTTTCTCCGTGGTTAAGAGTTTGATTACCCCAGTTAGAATCTGGGTTCCACCTGTTACTGTGTGTCTCTGGGGGAACTACTTACCCTCTCTGTGACCTGGTTTCCTTATCTCTAACACATGGATAACAATCATACTGCTTTACAGGATTGTTGCAAAAATTAAGAGACCATGTAAGGTGATTAGAGTTGTGCCTTCTGTATACGGAGCGCTCCAGCCCCTGAGCATGGTGACCTTATCTTTGACGTCTCCCCTGGGGTTCACACCCCGGCTGGCTAGGATGGCAGCGGGGTGGGCAGGAGGTGGGGGGGGGCAATGCCATGTTGCCCCTTATCTCCTGCCTTTGCACAAGCAATTTCCCTCTCCTCATTCTGGTACCGAAAAATGTAAAAGGTCCCCAGTATATCAACAGAGGAACTGGATGCCCACCGGGGTCACTGCTCGGCAAATTGCAGGTGTGAACCCAGTCTGGCCTTCACTAGGCCCCTGTGAACAATGCCTGGATCATTTGGGGTGTCCTCCGGAGGCCTGTTGTATGCACTTTGGTGGCCCTTCGGGGCCTGCTCGCCTATCTTGTCACCTGGAGCCAGTTAGCGCAGCTCGTTTGCCACCATCACCTAAACAACTCGTGAGCTTCAGGTAAAGACAGGCATTTATAAACAGCCTTAGCCCCGAATCAGTTTTCTGCCAGACATTGTCCAGCCCAATATTGATCAGCTCTGCCCCTGAAGTTTCTCCCTCCCAGAGGAACTGCACACCAGCAGCAACGGGTTCCCCTCCGGACCGGGCGGTGGCACCAGCCCCTCAGGAACGGGCCACCTTCCCAACCTCCTTCGTGTCACACAGAACTGTGGGAAAGTGTGTTCTCTTTGAGCTCCTGGCTGGGCCTGAGTCCTTGGCTTTTGCTTTTCCCTCTCCCCTCCTCCTCTGCCCGGGGCTTTCCCAGTCCTGCTGTGGTCAGCGGGGATGACAGACACGATTTATTTGCCAGTATAAATGCTGTGGGAACCAGAGGCAAAAGAAAAATTAAGTTTCCTTACTCCCTACAGCCCACTGACAAGTCCTTGAAACAGGCGGAGTGACCTTCCTCTGGGGGCTCAGCTGTCTCAATGATGACACTTTGCTAAGGGCAAAAGGCAATCTTAGCCCGACCCCCAGGACTCTGTGAGTCTGCTTTAACTTATAAAAATTCCTTTAGAGACTTCCTTTATCTCTAGCCCCTAAGATACATGTTGACAATCATCCCCCAAGCATATGACCCACCAATATACATCTGAAGGATCTATGACTAAGGTTTTATTAGATGGTAATAAATGACCTTTTCGCAACAATAGCTACCCCCTCAGGGTCCTGGAAACCTCACTTCCAAATTCCAAATAGACTTACGCTCTCCCTAACCCCCTCCCAACTCGAAAGTATATAATGGGCCACTCCTCTTAACCCCAGTGCAGATCTTTCTGCCCACGGGTCCTGTCCCCATGCTTTAATAAAACCACCTTTTTGCACCAAAGGCATCTCAAGAATTCTTTCTTGGCCGTCGGCGCCGTACCCCAACATCCTTCCTACATCAATAAATATAATTATTCTTGCGTGATGTCAATTATAATGATTTACCTTTTTATTAAGCAATTGTGATTCTTATTCCCTCCATTGCATCTCCAAATGACTATTTTAACTCCTCTTTCATCTTTCTCTTTGACTTATCATTGCTTCCCTCAGCCTTTTTTAAACCGGCTTTATTGAGTTACAATTGATAAAGAACTGCATTTATTTAACGAGGACAATTTGATGAGTTTGGACACATATAAGCCCCCTTGATACCGTCACCACTATCAGGGAAATAGACACAGCCAGCACCTCCCAGTTCCGGGGTGCCCCTCTCCCAACATACAACTTGTACGCGGTAAGAAAACTTCATATTTTTAGTATGAGGCTCCCTTTCCTTTTACGTTATGATACGTATTGAGCCTTCATTTGCTAATATTAGCACTGTTAGTATTGTTAGAAAAAATAAGCTGAGGTATATTAAAAATGTTGGGATTCTTTGAGGACAGATCGACCGGAATCAGGCAGCACCCAGCTAGAAGTCAGAAGCGCCTCACCCATGGGAGCCAGGAGAAAGCTTTATAGGGAAAAGGTGGGAGCACAAGATGGAAATTACCGATTGGCCACGGCTGAGAGCCCAGCCGGCTGTTGGGGATCGCTGGTCCTTGGGTTTGGATTTTGGAACCAAGACATTTCCGGGCTTTCCATTCGGTTTGCTCACGAAGCCCCCACAGCATGAGAGCCACACCCGTCCAACAGCCTCCTGGTTTAATTAATGGAACAGTATCAACTGAATGACACCGTTCATCAAATACAAATGGCCAATAATTTTACTATCTACATGTTTTTTAAAGAAATGAAAATACTCAAAAAAAAAAGGAAGTCCATGGAGTGTCTGGGTGGCACAGTCAGTGAAGCTTCCTACTCCTGGTTTCGGCTCGGGTTGTGATCTCAGGGTGGTGAGGTCGATCCCTGGGTGGGGCTCCGTGCTGGACGTGGGCCCCTGCTTGAGCTTCTCTCTCTCTCTCTCTCTCTCCCCCTCTGCCCCTCCCCCCACTGACTCCTGTGCTCTCTCCCTTTCTCTCTGGAAAGAAAAGAAAGAAGAAAGAAAGAAAGAAAGAAAGAAAGAAAGAAAGAAAGAAAGAAAGAAGAAAAGAAGTTCTTATTAGCTGAGCACAATGTCCACTTTAAGGGGGTGAATCCCACACTTTGGAAACAAGGATTTGGGGATAAAAATCCCACTCCCTGCCTGTTTTTTAGTCTGTTTCTCTTTCAATCCCTCTCTCTTTCACACACACGCACACACACACACCTGTGACTATTTTTTTCCACCTGAACCCGGGTAATAGCGTAGAGATAAAAACATTTGGGAGGGCCGCTCTCACTGGCAGCAGACCCCCGCAGGATCCACGTGGTCACCCTGAACCCTACTTTCCTCATCTTTAAAATGAAGAGCTTCAGCGTCTCTAAGGTCACTTCTTACATCCTCCAACCCCTGGATCCCGAAGAGCTCCAATTTATAGTGGTGATTAATCCAACAAAGGCAAGTACTTATTTGCACACAAATAGAATGCTAATCAGGAAGTGCAGATAAAGCTCATCAGATTCAAGATGGGCTGTCAGGACCCCATCCTTCTGGAGGGGCACAAATGGGCAAACCCAGGGCCGGAGAATTTAAATTTAGCTCGAGCAGCAGAGCGCTCTCGGTTATCGGCGGCCCCAGGCGTACTGAATGGTGTCTGGCTCCCAAGCATTCAGCGTGGGGAGGCCTTATCGCTTCAGTCCTGGAATTTGGAATCATTATCTACCAGTGCAGAGGGATTAAAAATAATGTTTGGGCGCAATGGACATTGGCTAGCAGCCGGCCACACAGTGATGCTTACTGCTCGCAGAAAAGGGTCTTGGCAGAGCCAAAGTCAGGGGCCAAGGCAAATGACTCGGGACCACTGGCAGGTTATCACGGTCACCTCGGGAATGTTCCTTTCACTTCTCTGACACTGAGTTTTAGTCTTCATTCTGTAAACAGTTATTTGGTTTCTTCTTATCTCGCTGTGTCATGACAAGAATACAACAGGGTGGCAACAGCCCGTTGGAACGTTGAGTACAACCCATAGAAATGGTCCGTTTTCAGGCAAGCACTGCTCAGTATTTATTGCATGCGCGATGCTGTGAATGGTGATAGCCAACATTAAGTGCGAACTACGTGGCAGCATTGTTACAGGGGTTTTAACTAAATCAATTTATGGTTTAAGTGTTTTGAATATCTCGATTTAGTTAATTCTTACAAGCTGTAGGATAGGTGCCTCATGATTGCTATTTAAGAGATTAGAAAATGAAGGTAAAGTAATTTGCCCAAGGTCACAGCTAGTATGTGGCCAAGCCGATGCTCCAACTCCCTCTAGAAACCGCCCTCCTTTATTTTTTTTTTTAAAGATTTGTTTATTTAGTTTAGAGCCCAACGTGGGACTCAATTTCATGACCCTGAAATCATGACCTGAGCTGAAACCAGGAGTCAGATGCTTAACCACTGAGTCACCCAGGTGCCTCTAGAAATTTCCCTCTTAACCAGTTGTCATAGACCCTTCAATCATCATCATGAGCCTTATTTAGAAATAAATCCAATCTTTTTTGTGATATATATTTCACTAATTTGAGATAATATTATAATTTTGAGGTGTATTTTAGTTAATACTATGTAAGCACATACTCACGTCTTTAAAATCCATTCCTAGGTATAATTGAAGGACGCATATCATTATATTGAAAGGAATTACTGTAATCGGCTTGAACTATGATTCGACATATGCAAATCCTGGAGCACCGTCAGGATAGGAAGGTGGACTTGAGGGATTAGTGAAAAGAAGACCATAATCATGGCCTCCATGAATAGCTTGGACAGCCCATTACGCGTTGATTAGATGAGGCATAGGCTTGCTTTGTCCAGCATTCTCATTTATAAAGTAGAAGAAATGTCTCTTCTTGACCAGTGCAGGGGATGTTGTAAAGATCGGTGGGTATTGGAAAGTGATTTAAACGCACTGAAAGAAAAGGCCTGCATGAATTCAGGAGGCTCGCATGCAGAAATAGCCTGGGTAATGTTTATCATCATGCCCGTCATATTCAGCCGTGACATCTACTGAGGTTGGGAGTAGGATGAAGTGAGAATCTTTTCTGTAGGTCCCAGATCAGAAGACAGGGCAAGGAGCCAGCCCTCATGAGGCAGGTGACTCAGAGGGGAAAAAAGGACCATAATGAACTTGCTCTCTATTTACTGAGGATTTGGATGGAGATTGATGATCTGGCTGGACCTTCCATCTGAATTTAGTCTGGTTCCATTACGACAAGTCATACATCTTATTGGGTCAGGTTGTGGCCCAACTTATGCTATTTCCATCACATTCTGACCTATTTGTCATTTGCCATGAGAAGTAAATGACCCAGAAACACCAGGAAAGGGATCTGCAAATGGATTTCCTCCTCAGACCAATTAGGAAATAACCCCCAACAAATCGCATTGCGATGTATCATTAATGGCCGTCTTGCCGTCTTTAAGTTCCAGAAATAACAATGGTCACTGAGCGCTTACCACGTATGGAGGAATAGAAACCAGAGCTGGACTAGGTGAGATGAATAAAGCACTCACCTGGGGCACAAAACTTGAAGGGGTATCGACAAGCTCGGTAATCAAGATAAGTAATATGCATATGCAGTATTTTTTAAAAACCCAAATCAGCAGACTCTGTCCTTCCTTTTATTGCCAATAAAGCTTTAGCATCTGACTGATGCCCGTAAGTGCTTTCCAAAATCAATGCCTTTCTTTCTGGTCTATTACCATGTTTTAAGTCCCCGTCTCGGCCGGGGCTGCGTCACCAAGCACCACAGAGCGGGTGCAGACATTGCTTTCTCACAGGTCTGGAGGCTGCAAGTCCAAGAGCAAGGTGTCCATATGGTCGGGCTCTTGTGAGGACTCTCTCTGGCTTTGAGGTGGCTGCCTTCTTGCTGGGTCCTCACATGACAGAGAGAGAGAGAGAGAGAGAGAGAGGAGGGGATGGGAGGAGAAAGCTCGGGAGGGAGAGAGAAAGATCAGGAACTCTGGTCTTTCTTTCTCTTCTTAAAGGACACTAATCCCATCATGGGGCGCTCACCTCATGCCTCATCTACACCTTATCACCACCTAAATAACACATCACCCCCCCAAAACCATCACATAGGGGTTGCGGTTTCGACGCCTGAATTTGTGTCGGGAGGTATACGGCATTTGCTATAATCCTTTTTCCCCATCTCTGCCTCTTATTCTATTTCTTATGTGAAGATGTGGGCACAGAGATGTTAAATACCTTGCCCAAGTTCACCCAGTAAATAAGTTATGGAACCAGGATTCGAACCCAGTGCCCTGCCCCCCAGAGCCTGCATTTTCATCTGCTCTTGCTACACTGCCTGTAAAGCAAAAAAGTCCTCTTTTCTCAAGAGCAATCGTGCTCGAGCTACAGGCAGAACAGAGTCATGATTTCAGGGACAGGAGAAATCTGCCCGTGTTTTGATTTCCTGCGTCCAGACCTAAAAGCCCCCCATAAAGTGAAAGTAGCCACTGGGAGGTGGGAGGAGAGGATGGGGGCCACTTTTTGAGCGTGAATCGATTAGCGGCACCTTAGCTCGATGTTGGTTCGGTGAGCTGTCTGGCCCGGAAGTCGTGGTATGGAGGGTTCTGATGAAGTGTAAAGACTAGAGAAGCATCGGGGTACAGCATACAGCCCCAAGCAGGTGAAGAGCTTCGGGGGCCGAGGGAGCAGCTTGACCATACCCCGGCCCCATGAAGCAGGTGCAGGAGAGCCGAGGGAAGGGAGGGGCAGCGGAGTGTGTGAGGAGGGTGAGAGGGGTGCAGAGGGCCCCCTTCTTCTCTCTATGGAAGCAGCCTCAACAGTTGGCAGAATCCCCAAATGCTGCAGTGTCTTGCCTAATGTTCACTGGTGTGTCTGTGACTGTTACTAGTCTGTAACAGTCTGTAGCAGTCTGTGACTGCTCATTTCCGTTCCTCCTGAATTTGCTAGGGCCTGTTGGTGAAGAATCCCCATTCCCTCGCACCGCTGACACAGAGCATGCCCAGTGTTGTTAAACGGCGTTTGAGAAGGCCGTGCAGTCCAGAGGGCCTTGTCCAAGGTCACACCATGATCCACAGCCAGGATTTGGACTCAAGCCCAGATTCTGACTTCGAAGCCCCTGCTTCAGCCATTACATGCTGACATTCCTTGTTAATTCTCCTTATCCACAAATTTGCAGGCTTCACAAGCTCTAGAGTGAGATTAATTTCTATAGTCATTCCCTTTTTTTGGTTCAACTACCCTCTCTGGAAACCAGGAGAACCTCAGAGAGTCCTCAGCATGCTCGGGAGTCTCCACCCGTTCACCAGCAGCGAGCTGTGAGTCTAGACGTGCACCCATCCCTCCTCTTTTCCCCCTGGCCTTGCTATGGACTGAATGTTTGCGTCCCTCCCAAATCCATCTGTTGAAATCCTAAACCCTAATGTGATGGTAGTAGGTAGGGAGTTTGGGAGGTGATTAGGGCATGGGGTGGAGTCCTCATGAACGGGACTAGTGCTTTTATGAGAGGCACAAGAGAACTTGCTTCCTCTCTCTGTCCTCCGCCATGTGAGGACAGATCAAGAAGACGGCCATCTGTAAAGATGGAAGACGCTTCTCAGCAGAGCCAGACCATACGGGCACCCTGATCCGGGGCGTCCCAGCCTCTATCCATGTGAAAAATAAATTTATGTTGCTTAAGCTACCAGTCCCTGGTATTTTTGTTAGAGCACCTTCACTGAATAAGGCAGGCCTTTGCAGAATTTGTGGTTCGATGTGGTGTATGCACTTCCGAATACAATGCCTTTCCAGGTTTCTCCTCGTGCCTAGAGAGATACAACATGCCTTTTATGTCCTTAAATAATGACCAAAAATGGTGACGCCTGAGTATCTGAACCTTTGCCTCTCAGGTATGCCTAGATATGTGAAGACAGTAATTTCCAAAGTAGTACCAAGAGGGACCAGCCAGGGTCCAGGCAGGAAAAATCCCTCCATCCTCCTCCTCGTCCAGTCCTGAGCCCCTGCAACAGAGAACATAGGCTGTTTATTCACAAGCCATGCGGTCCCTACCTCTGCCCCATGGCTTCTCATTTCCTGGTGGATCCAGCTTCCCACCACATACACACATGCCAGGTGTGTTCCTGGATTCTGCTGAGGACTCTCTTGAAGCTCGTCCTGGCTAATGGAACCTAAGAGAAAAGGACGTTTATGAATGTGTGTGTGGTGGGGGCGGGATCTTAAGAAAAGGTTGACTCTCGAGTAAGAGATTCATGGAAGGAAGCACCAGTGTTTTTCGCTGAATGCTCCTGTGACTGTGCATGATGCCTGGATCTTTGGCAGCCATCTTGCAGCCCCGAGGGTACACATTACAACACTGTGAAGCGCAGAGTGAAAAGATGGGAGAGTGTTGGATGTTATCGCTGAATTATTGCACCAAACTGGGAATCACCCTTTTTCTAGTGTTCTTGCTTTATGGGATAAATGCTTGTATTGTTTGAGCTACTCTTTTAAAAAATTTATTAATTTATTTGAGAGAGAGAGGGAGCTCGCACCTGTGTGTGGGGGGGGACAGAGGAGAGAGAGGGAGAGAATCTCAAGCAGACTCCACACTGAGTGCAGAGCCCAATGCAGGGCTCGATTTCAAGACCCTGAGATCACGACTTGAGCCGAAACCAAGAGTCAGATGTGCAGTTGACTGCACCACCCAGGTGCCCCTGAGCTACTTTTAATGGAAGACTTAGGACCTGCTGCTGAAAACCTCCCACCTTCCCTTGCACACTCTTGCCCCTACTTCCCTTGCACACTCATTCTCCTTGGAGCTATGCCTAAGGCAGCTCCCTCCTCACAAACATGACATTGTTTCCAGGCTCATTTCTTTTGGCCCCAGGCTTAAGAGCTGCATATGTCCACACACACACACACACACACACACACGCACTCGATTCCCTTCCTGTCAGTTCAGCGAGTGTGTGTGTGTGCGTGCGCACGCATGTGTGAGAGAGACATATTTGAAGGGCCCAGGGAATACTGCTGAAAGGAAGAAAGTACACAAGTGTGAAGTGACAGTGACGACTGGCTCTGAGTCACAGGTGGGCTGGGTAATGAATGAGAGGGTCCTCGGCTCCGTGGGCGGTGGCGGGTCGGCTCTATTCAAGGATCGCTCATGCTTTTCCTGAGGCTGCTGCCAAGGAGACATTTGTATTCCATTGACTCAGCACTGGCAGGAAAACTCAAAACAGGCTGGATTTGCTTTTCAGGGCTCAAGGTGCCCCAGCAGGGGGCTCCTGGTAAGGGAAGGGAGGCATTTAGGGCGGGGTCAGGAAAGGGGAAGGGCCGCTCGGGGTTCACACTGCTAATTAGAAGGATTGCCCTGTGTGGGGCGAGGGTGCAGAGGACGGTGCCTGGGGGGCAGGAGCCATGCCTTCCCAGAGTGACAGCCAAGCGTGGGGGCACTAGCCAAACACGAACCCAAACGTTAGGAGAGCAGATCTCCAAGGTCCCGGGGAAAGACTGTGGAAGAGGCTAAGGTTGTCTTGGCTAATGGAGAAGCAGGGCTTGGAAGAGTTAGTGCAGAGGACGGGACAGTCTGGGAAGGGCAGGGCTGGGAGCTGGGGTGAGGCCATGCCGTGGGGAGAAGGTCTCAGCCCACCGCAGGGGGAGGAGGACCACACAGCGGGGTTTCTAGAACATTACTTGTCACCAAAAGACATGGCCACAGAGAGCAGACCTTGGTCCAGGCTCCTCACAGGGAAACAGCTTGAATGGGACGGAAGGCTGAAAGCGCATGGGAATTACCAGAAGGATAGCTTTGTTTAAAAAAAAAAATGCACGCTGAGTCCCACGCATTTCCACCCAGCATTCAGATTCAAGCTTTTCAGAGATTCTGATTAATTGGTCCCTGAAATTCACATTTCGAGAAAGATTTTCAGGTGATCCCGAAGATCAGACAGGTTTGGGAACTTCAGAAATTAGCAGTAACAACATTGACACAGGGACTTGGAGGGGGGTGGATGGACTGAGGGTGAGCAGACAGTCAGGCCTCGGGGATCCGGGCAAGGACGTAAAACTCTCTCTTCCGGGAAATTACACAATTACACAACAAGGGGTGGGCCCTGAGCAAGCCTGGGGAGAGTACACGTACCTGCAGTACAAGGTATGAGCTGGTGTCTCTATTTTACACCTGAGAGAACTTGAGGTACGGAGGGGACCTGTCCAAGGTCACACCTCGAGGAAGCGTTGGAACTGGGAAGCCGGACCCGGTTTTCCTTGTTTGCCACTGACCGTGGCTGCGTGACTTCAAGGAAGGGGGAACGTGCTATTTGCTGTGGACTCGAGAAGCCTCTGTCCCTCGATTCGAGGGGGAGGAGGCATACCCGCTGTGACTCGTGTTCTTTCTAGAGTTTACCAGCCAACAGCAAGAGCTACGCTCCTTTGGTTTCTGCAATAGATATTTTGGGCAGCTATGCATTAGGCCTTAAATTAAAATAGCAATTAAAATATTATGCAAAGCGTTTCTTTATTTATAACATACTAATTTATTGTAAAGCAGTTTACTTTCTTCTTTGTTGCGTTTAATGAGTTTCTTTCAGAAGGACTGTAAAGAGCAGGCTCGCAGAGAGGAGGCTGTGTTGCTTTTTAAATAAGCAATGTAGCTGTCACCAGGTGTTATGAAGATTGATTACTGATGCATTTTTAATGCATATAATTTATTAGATAATAGGGTTTTTTCCCCCTCTAAATTTCCAGTAGGAGGAAATCACTGAGTTTTTCCATTTTAAATTAAAGGCTTTCTACAATTGCTTTTTCAATAAGCCTTAAAATGGATGATCAAATTCAATTATGTAACAAACACATTTAGGATGAAGCCCACTGCGGTTGCTTCTCCCTCATACTTTTATGTCTGGATTCCAAAAAACGTGTTGAGAACAAGGACCAAGTATGACTCATACATATCCTAACCAACGTGCAGAGGAGAGCAGTGTTCGTATACAGGAAGTGCTCCGTAAATGTTTGTTGGATGAATGAATGGCATACACTGTTGTTGTTTTTTTAAAGATTTTATTTATTTATTAGAGAGAGCACAAGCAGTGGCAGTGTGCAGGGGGAGGAGCAGAGGGAGAGAGACAAGCAGGAGAAGCACAATCCCTGCTGAGCAGGGATCCTGACGCAGAGCTCAATCCCAGGACCCTGAGATCATGACCTTGAGCCCCGAGGGCAGACGCTTAACCGTCTGAGCCACCCAGGCGCCCCTCATATGCTGTTTTTTTATTGGAAACACTTAGTCAAAGATTTTCCCTGCTAAGTCCACATGTCATAAGCTCGTTTATCAGTGCTGGATTGCTATACAGGCTTCACACTTCGTGTCTCTGTTCTCTTGCAGTGACCAGGAAGAGGGCAAGGTGCTAGGGCAAACTTGGACTCAGGTCTCTGTGCTCAGCAGACATGGCCGATTCCTTTGCCTACTTGGGTTAAGAATGAACCTGTGTCCCTGTTGTCCTTGCTGAAGGGAACTTGAAACTGTTCCATTCTAGCACTACCAAGTGGTTAGCTTCATGGAGACAGCCGGTGGAAAATTTCAGGGTGGCCAACGGCTCTAAGATGACCAAAGTGGAGCTTCCACAGCAATTCTTCTTAAACTTTTCTATCTGATGGCAAAGAAATGTAAGTTTAAGAAGAATTGTCTCTGGGAGAGACTGGGGCACAGAGCCCAATGGGAGTCGTGGAAAGAAAAACATTTCCTTGAAGTCTCTTATTTTATCTTAAAAATACATGCAAGTTGGCACTATAAACCATAATGGACCTATTTGTTATAATAAAATAAAAGTAAGCAAAGCAGAAGCTTCCTGAGCGTCTCTGATTAATATTGAATTGAGTATGATTTCTGGAGGAGTAGCCTGAGTTGAAAAGAGCCAACATTGAATATCGGATTTGGAACCCATTAATGCCCTGCTCTGACTTGGTTTACAGTATTTGGAAAACATAGACTCACATAAAAAGGACACGTGTGTCTTCTGCTTGCCAAGCTACATCTGGGTAATCACCAATGACAGATGCCTAGAACGCAGTCACTGGCCTGATGACATGATGCCACATTCTCAGCCACAGTTCGTCCAACCTTGGGTAAGTGTCCCTTCCTGAGCGGTTAAGCCACTTGCGTCGTGTGATGATTAATTTTTTATGTGAACTTGCCTAGGCCATGGGGCCCAGATGTTTCTTCAAACATTAGTCTAGATATTTTGGGGAAGTTACTATTTTTTTTTAAAAGAGATTAACATTTAAATTGGTAGACTCCATGATGCCAATGGCTGCATGGGTCTCACGCAATTAGCTGAAGGCCGTGTCCCTGGGGGAAGAGTCAATTCTAGTAGCAGGCTGCCCTCAGAGGCAAACTGAAACTCTTCCCTGGGGCTCCAGCCTGCCTGTCCACCCCATGGAGTTTGGACATGCCAGCCTCCCCACCAACACACACACACACGTGCGCGTGCACACACGTACACATCCTATGGGTTTTGTTTCTCTGGAGAACTCTGACTCATACAGGTCATGTGGTGGGCTGAAAGGGTAAATGATTCATTGGTCATCAAGAAAATAGTCATCAAGGAATTTTTTCAGAGAGGAGAAACGACGGACAGTGCTATTCCTCATTAATGCTGCAGTGTTCAACACACGCACCCGGACTAAGTCACAAAAGTCTTACCCCTGCATCGTGATGAACTTGTTCAACCTGTAGACCCCGTCTTCATCACAGCTTTGCCTTGGATTAGATGTTTGAGAGAAGTCATTCTAGACGACCTTATAAGAAAGCCGGTGAAGACACACTGAATTAATTTAATGAATCCAGTTTTTTACCTTTTGTAAAGATGCCCTTTGTTTTCACCTCAAGAGCAAAAGCTGTCCCTTCACCCCTGGGCTCCTAAATCTGACCTGCACCTCCGAGTGCGACAACCATCTGGGTTTGCCCGGGACTGGGCCTTTCCAGAATATGGGATTTTTAGTGCCGGAACCTAGGGAGTCTCATGCAAACTGAGACTGAATCAGTTTCCATCTCTTTGCCGTAGGCCATGCTCTCAAAACCCTTTCCTGTTCATTACGAATCAGTCTGAAATAATGATCCCCAAGCCAACAATATTTGCTCTCTTTGGGTCACCCCACTGAACATGGGAAACAGCTGACGAGACAGGCGGCCCCTCGAGGAGGTCGTGGGGACAGAATCACTGGCTGCTGGCCTTTACGGTGCACAATGGCACACCCGGATTTTGACTGCTCGGATTCGTCTTGGGCTCTCATAGCCCCTTACTCTGTTTTTCTAGTTGACAAAGCATTAGCGATGACTCACTTGTCTCTGGCTGTGTACAAAGAAGTACCAAGAACTCAGTTTTTCTCAAGTGACGTAACTGAGCTCTTGCACGCTGAGACATCAGGCAGATCCTGCGTCCAAGTGGGCCGGCACCAGCCCCGTGTTCCAGGCGCATTCGCGTAATTCATTCCCTCCCCAGGATGTCTCCCAGAACAATAATAATCTCACCCAGGTCCCCGGTAATGCGCAAGAACCAAATGACCAAAGCATTCAGCATGCTACGGTGTTTTAACCCAGCCTCGTGGAAAACACAATGTATTTTCCAATATGGAAAATTGAGATTCTTCCCATTTTGTTTGCATAGGGTGTCACAACACCTTCTGAGGGCAAAATTTCAAAGTTCTCCTTAAATCGTTGGTAAAATCAGTGTCCCTGGAAATGTGTGATAGACTTAAGAAGGTCAGGGAAGCATTTAAGAGGGTCCTCAAGGACAATGGCCTTTGCTCTCTGTCCTGTTAGCCTCAAAGTTAGGGATGGGATGAACAGAAATATTTTTTGAACTAGGATTCAAAAATGACTATATTTGTGGCTAAGATTTATGCTGTCGGTCTGTGTAGTACATTAGTGGGTCCAGTTAATTAAAGGGCTAAAGGCTAGAGAGACAAGAGAGGATTAGCAATACTGGCGGTTGGTCTCTATAAACACAGCAAAGATTTCAAATAGTCACGATTGCAACCAATGGGACTAATTGATTGTGTAGACTCTAGACTACGGGGTTCTTGTTTACACATCTTTATACGCCCCTCAGCTCCTCACCCAGTGCCCCGTACACGAAGCTGATAATAATACCGGTTGACGTATTGCCAACGGCTTTCATTTGTACAAATTAATGAAAAGAAATGTGAGGTCTGTTGTCACAGTTCCTTTGTGCACGCTGTATGCACCTGAGAGAGGGAGGCTCCTTTGATAGGGACATCCCAGAAATGCATTTCAAGGAACACACAAGCTATCTTACCACTTTTTATTTACAAAGTAAAACCGCAGCAAAGATTCATTTAATTAGCAAAATGTAGAGAAGACTCACTTAGCTGGTGAACAGGGTGAATAACAGTAATCCGGAAGAGATACTGGGGGAGGGAAATGAAGCCGGGGAAATGTCTGCTGGGGGAAGGAGATACAGTTCCACCATCAAGGCAGTGTTGGGGAGCCAACAGGACTTGGGAGGAACGGAGAAGTAGGAGTCTGGTGTAAAACTGGTGTTTTAAGCAATGATATCACTTATCACAGTGTGGGAGTGAGAGAGCGGAAGCAATTTAGGAAATGCAGACAGAGGGCTTCAATCACTTGGAAATATTCTATTTAGTTGAACCTTGACCATTTATGGTAGTATAATTTGTTAAATAATAAATATAATAAATAATACAATAAATAAATATAAACCATAGAATTTATTAGAGGTGCTCTCCTGTGATATATTTTGTAGTTCTAAAATATTTTAAGATTCTACATTGAAATATCCACTCAAACATTAATGAAGGTTTTTATCCACGATATAGTGTGAGCACGTGTTATGTAAGAGGCACTGAGCTGCTTGTCTGGACACTAGTTATTGTCTTCCAGGACCTCAAAAACCTAGTGACAGAATTCTGGTCCCCAAGAGTCTGGGCTCTGCCTGGTAAAATGGGATTTTCTTAGGCTGTAATTGCATCCAAATGTATGAGTGGTGTGTGGTTCCTAGCATTAAACTTTCGCCCAGACCAGAGCTTTCCTTTATTCACTGTGATAGCTGGACTGCCTAGCATTGCCTGGCATACAGTAGGTGCTTAATGATTATTTACTGAAGGAGGGGAGGAAGTCGCAGGAGGGTGGGTAGCACACCCATTGGAAATCACAGAAGTGCCTGCACATAGGTAAGATATCCCCGTGCTCAGACCCCTCTCTTCTTTCTTAAGGCATTGTAGCTGATAGGCAAACTTAGAAATCAGCCCGAGAGGGCAAATGTTTGACAAACAACAGGTATAGGCTTCATCTTCACAGTTCCCTGAGCCCAAATATGAACTTGGACTTCTAGGTTTATATTTGAATTCATTTAATTCCAGTATTCAAAATGTTTTTGAGTTTTGTTGCTGAATTAGGAAATGGACATCTACTCCTTGAGTAAAGGTGACCCAGCCACTAAATTGGTATTAGATTACATACATTACATTGCAGGGTAGGTCACGTGTCCTTGAATCAGTCTGGTGGTGACGTAAGTCTGACGTGAAACAGGGTTAGAAATATTGAAGCTTTTCCAGCCATTTGGAAAATATGCTTATGATCCAGTAGGCTTTTGGACTTCAAGTTCCCATTAGCTTATTGTTTACTTGTATCTGTAGTCAAGTAAGGACTAACTTAAGCAAGAAAGTTAGAGGGCATGATTTTATCCCTAATGAGCTACACTCTGACTCAGAAAGGAGCAGTTGTAAATAGCTTCATTTTAGGGTTCCTGGACCCAATTTCCAATTTCCCCTATGCAAAACATGAAGAAATTTTTGGACATCAGCAAGGTGTCTAAGAATTCAACCGAATTCTGATAATATCTGCCCACAGATAGCATTAGTCCCACAGGTTAAGGACTCAGTCCTTCAAGACCCTTCCCCCCAACCCCACTTCAGGTGCCAGTCACAAGCCCGGGCTGTTACCTGTGCTTCTTTTTTTTTTTTTTTTTTTAAGATTTTATTTATTTATTTTGACAGAGATAGACAGCCAGTGGGAGAGGGAACACAAGCAGGGGGAGTGGGAGAGGAAGAAGCAGGCTCCCAGTGGAAGAGCCTGATGTGGGGCTCGATTCCAGAACTCTGGGATCACGCCCTGAGCCAAAGGCAGACGCTTAACGACTGAGCCACCCAGACGCCCCAATGTGCTTCTGACCAACCAGTTACAGATCAGAGGTTCCAATAACCTCTTCCTTAGGTTTGATTAATTTGTTAGAGTGACTCACAGAACTCAGGGACACACTTACTTATATATATCCATTTATTAAAGGATCTAATAAAGGCTGTGAATCAACAGCCAGATGAAGAGACTCATAGGGAGGGATGGGGAAAGGACAGGGGCTTCCTTGCTCTCTCCAGGGCACCACGGTCTCCACATCTCCATGTGTTCACCAACCTGAAAGCTCTCCAATCCCATCTTTTTGGGTTTTTATGGAGGCTTTATTGCATTGTCATGATTGACTAAGTCATGGACTATTGATCCAACAACCAGCCTCTCTCCCCTCCCTGGAAAGTTCCAACCCTCTAGTCACATGGTTGGTTCCTCTGGCAACCAGCCCCCGCGCTTAGGTGGGATCCAAAAGTCACCTTATTAACAAAGGACACCTTTATTACTCTGAACACTTAGGAAATTCCAAGGGTTTTGGGAGCTCTGAGCCAAGAACTGTGGAGAAGACCAAACACGCATCTCTTATAAATCACAGTATCTCAAGCTTAAGTTTATTTGACCCTGTTCTGAGCACTTGGCTTATTTGAGAACACATTTCAACACTTAAAATCCTTTCCTTTCCTCCTTTCTTGAATAGATGGCCATTTTCCTCTTTTCTGCTTTGTTCAACTAGTGAAATTGGCAGGACACATTTATTTGCATGAAGTCCAATTGCTTTACTGATGGGCCATACCACCTGTTGCCTTCAATAAAAGAAGTTTCCATGGCATGTGTACTGAAAACATCACTGTTGTTCTTTTTTTTAAGTAATTTTATTACCACAGTGTATATTTTCTTAAATTAATAATTAAAATATTTATTGAGTTCTTACTATGTGCCAGATACTATAGTAGGGGTTTTATATATTTTTTAATTGCATATATATATATTTAACCTTCAAAAATCTCCTGCAATGTATTATTTACCTTGTTGAGAGAATGAAACAGAAACTCAGAGAGGTGGAATAGCTTGCCCAAAGTCATGTTGCTATTAAGCACTCAAATTGGTATTTAAGTTTAGTCTCTGAACCCACAGTCTCTGTTCATTATTCACCATGCTGCGGCCAAATCAACTGTTTCCTCATTCATTTGGCCCTAGTTCCTGGTCCGATCTCAAAACAAGTCAGTCCTCAATCCTACAATTTGAGCCAGGTTAGGTGGATCCAAGCTAAGATCATTTAAAGAGACCAGCTAGCAGTATTTGAGGCTGTGTATGTACAGGGCACTGGGCTATGCACTGATATCTATTTTCACAATTCAGTGACACGCATGCAAGAGGGCTGGAGAAAAAGAAAAATAATAATAAAAGAAGTTTTCAGAAACATTAAGATAAACCTTTAACTGTTGGTAGATTAAGGGAATAAGAACTTTTAAAATTGTCAAACCATTTCCTTTGCATTTCTCACTGTAGGGCGTTGCAGGGAGGGGCACCATTCTAAGAATGAAGTTCAGTCCTGTATCGTTGGTATCGAAACACAGCCCTAAACAAACAACGTGACTCTGGGGATATACACTCGAGATCCGGTAGTGATCTTTAGACAGGAACCCATTGCTGCTCTAGAATATTCATTTTCTTCCTGACCACTTTCAGTTAACAGAGTGAAAGTTAAAAGCATCAAACTCATGCAAAAGCTTTTATGAAAATGAATGTATCAAACAAATGGATCTTTAAAAAAATCCAAGAGTTGATGTATACTAATAATATTAGCTTCAATTATATTTAGCCTTTTTCAAATAAAGCCCTTGCAAATAGGTAAGAGAGGACAGCTTCCATTTCTGCTTCTCTCCCCACCCAAACCTTCTTCTACGCAGAATGACTCATGGCTTAGTCTGCAGCCCAAACAGCAAGTCAGGGGCTCAAGAAAACACCAGAAGGAAGATGGTGCCTCCCCTCTTTTCTCACTTAAGTGCTAACACAAAGGTCTCCCAGGAGAGGCTGAAATTGGTCAGGATGTTGAATTCTCTATCCGGCAAATTTCATTCTTTTATACTTATTGTCTTCCTCTCCCAGATGTCATTCAACTAAATAAAAATAAATGTTAGCACCATTAGGAGGCCGAGATAACTCCATGGTGAATACTAATTCACCCCGGTCTGTCTGCAGTGTGTTTTCAAATGCCAAGCCCAGCACCTTTTGTTTCTGGATCTCTAGAAATACTATTTATAACATGAGTTGTCACCCCATTGGAGACACTTTCTATAAGTGATAATGAACCTTGCCGTGTTTATACAGGAGGATACGTCTTAGTAAATCCCAGCCTTTCCTCTGCATACCATTAGCATTATCAAGCCAGCCTAGAATACCTGCAGATTGGGTGGGAGAAGGAAAAAACTGTTTGCAGATGTCTGATAACTAACCACAGAGGCTTCATAGTTTTGTTTTGTTTTCCTCTAGAATGAATCACTTGTCAGAGGAATTATGCTGATAACTTTCACGCAGTTACACTGATAACGAATTAGCACTCCAGTCACTGTATGCATTAATTTGTAGTGATGTAAGTCCACTTCCCCACTGTTCCTTATTATCCTTCTGAGCAATGAGTTTCCATCACTGGGCAGAAACAATAGGGAGGCCTCTCTCAACCATCTGGAAATTGACACTTTTATTTCCCTGTTTTCCATTTCTGTTCCCACCCTGAGATGGTCGGTTGCCATGTCTCATAGCCGTTTATGACGTCACTACTGATGACAACATCATGATTCCCCATTGATTCAATGTGGTCTCCCTGGGGTTGTCAGAGGTGGATCAGGAAGTGAAAAGAAATTGTAGCCGCTAACAAATGGTAGGCCTATAGCTACCTATCTTGGAAGACAAAGGTAGGGTACAGAGCAGCAATTCAAGTCCTACGTACAGAGTAACCTATTCATTTTCTAAAATGAATTAGCAGTCAATTCAGTAAAACAACTGGTTTGATGAATCTTAAAGTTTGCATCAGCTAATCTAATCAACTGAATCTGCAAATCACCGAGCTTATTCTTTATGTAACCACAAACTCAAGAAGTTTTTTTCAGTGATGTCTTTATCATTTTGGTTTTATATACAAATCAAAATGATAGTTACTTTGACAATTGTAAACTCAATTAACAGCTTGGCAAATGAAACCCTGTCTTTTTAGTTGCTCTATTCATAAATCTGCAGTCAGCACTCAGCCAGTACTCGTATGTCCGAAAAACCAAACCATACCATCCAGAATACTCCTAGTCAACAGTTAAACTCCAGCCCTCGGCCTCTCTCCCCTCCCGCCATGACTCTATGCAGGATGAAGGCAAGGCTATTTAAAAAATATTTTTAGATTCTTCACATACTTGAAAAACCTCATAGCAGGAAATGTTATTTTGGAGTAATTTAACATCACATTAGCTAACTTGGAGGAGAGAGAAGGTTTTTGTCTTTATTTTTGTCTCTTAATTTTGTGAAGCTTGGGCCTTTGTGGGAAAAAGTCAACAAAGCCTGGCACATACCTAATTATGAACTAACATACTGAGTTAAACTAAGTTATAGTTTAACAACATACAGAAAATAACTCTCAGACTAAGGAGTTGGTTCCGTTTCTGGAAGACAATTTATTGTAAATTTCTGGGGCAGTCCTCTTGGGGTGGTGGTAGGTATGAGCAAGGACAATGAGACAAAGAATGTCCCAGAATTCAGTTGCTTGCAGGGCGCCTGGTGGCACAGCGGTTAAGCGTCTGCCTTCGGCTCAGGGCGTGATCCCGGTGATCTGGGATCGAGCCCCACATCAGGCTCCTCCGCTATGAGCCTGCTTCTTCCTCTCCCACTCCCCCTGCTTGTGTTCCCTCTCTCACTGGCTGTCTCTATCTCTGTCAAATAAATAAAATCTTTAAAAAAAAAAAAAAAAGAATTCAGTTGCTTGATGTAATAAATATAGAATTTATGATCATTTGGTCAAGAAACAGGGCTGAGGTTTATCTTCACATATTAATCACAGAGTATGTGACTAAGATAGGAAAAACATGAAACTGTATAAGTTCTTAAAACTAAACATTTTTTTAAAATTTTTATTTATTTGAGAGAGAGAGATCTCACGTGAGCAGGAGAGGGGCAGAGGGAGATGGAGAGAGGGAATCCCAATCAGGCTCCACACTCAGCATGGAGCCCCATGTGGGGCTCGATCCCATGACCCTGAGATCATGACCTGAGCCGACATCAGGAGTCCGGTCACTTAGCTGATTGAGCCACCCGGGTGCCCCAGCCATTCATGTGTATTATTAAATTTTACCTTAATAATTCTACTCTGGTCCAGGATTGGCGTGTAATGGAGCTCAGTACATGTGTTTTAGGTTGCCTGTCATGGCGTTTGGGTTCCAGTGCACATAGTCTGTCTATAGGACCAGAGGAGGGATTATGAGGAAACTCCCTTTCAAGATCAGTTGCCAAGTGACCCCTTCACTGTCATTGTAAGAAGTGTCTAGGTTTTCCAGAATCACCTTAGACCATCTGCTTCTCAGTTATTCGTACATATTAATGCTGAAATCATTCCACCAAACATGTTTATTTATCGTTGGATCATAACCCGCATTAAATTTCTCCAGTCATTGCCAGGCACTCAGAGGATCTATCTCGTCTTCACTCCCTGCTCCATCCGGGCAAACTTACTAAGTGCTGCTCCCCTTGCCTCTTTCCCGCCTCTTTTTAAACCATACTTTTATTCTAGCTGCCTCTACTTCCTATTGGAATAGTAAGTCTTTTCTGACAGCCCTTAAAAAATGTATGTGCAACCCCCTACCACTCCAAGTAAAGAGGTTAGGGCATCTAAAGAAAGAAAGTCTGGGTTAGAAGTGATCATTTCAATGAATTCAGTGAATTATTGCCTGACACATAAAATGGTATAAATTCCTCTGCTTTTACCTGGTCTAATGGACTGGATGAGGCCAAACAAATTATTTTAAGTCCTCAAACTACAGTTTATCCATGTGTTGACCAGAAACTTCACATCGCTGTCACTCAGAACAGAGGAAGACACTTTTTTCCTAGTCGGGAAGCGAAGTGAGTTATCCATAGTTAATATCTAAAATCAAATCCAAAATTATGGCAGAATAACGTTGTGTTCTCACTGAATGTAACCTATTTTTTTAAGTAATAAAAATACACAATGAAGTGCACTGACCAAGCAGCAGCAATGCTTCAATCTTAGCACCAGAGCTTACAGTAAGTGGTGAGGAAATGGGAGTCACTATTATTACTTTGCATTTATTGATTAATTTTATGCTCACAACTATGCTATGATGTGGATTCAATATCATCCATTGAGCGGATATATCAGTTTTTAAAAATTTTAAAAATTATTTAATATTAAAAATAATTTCAATTCTTTTTAACTTTATTAATGTTAAGTTTAATATTTTAAAATATTTTATTTTTTAAATTGAAATTCAGTTGACATACAATATTATATTAATTTCAGGTGTACCACATAGTGATTTCTCACTTGTATACACCACACAATGCTAACCATGTGAGTATAGTTTGCATCCGTTGTCCTACAAAGTTATTACAATATTATTGACTATGTTGTATTTTTCATTACTGTGACTTATTGTTTTAATACCTGAAAGTTTGTGCCTCTTAATCCCCTTCACCTATTTTGCCCATCCCCCTCCGGCACCCCCATCTGCCTCTCCTTTGGCAACCACCAGTTTGTTCTCTGTGTGTATGAGTCAGATATATTAAGTTTCTCGTTTATTAAGTATTAAGCATAATATTTTTGACTTGATACTTCATTTAAAAATCTTCTGGGATGCACATCTCCTTTCTTCCTTTGCTATACAGACTTTGTTTTAGTGACTGAAATCTTGTTTTGTGATTTGAGGATTTTGTTTTATGATTTGTGAACAAGGCGGGCTTTCTGAGTATTACTTTGAATCAGGCAGCGATGTTGTTACAGAAGATGAGTGAGGCTGAGTCAACCCAAGGTCATACCACTTCCTCGTCCTTGCCTCTTTCTCATAAAAAGAATGAGTACATGTATACACATGTGTGGTTAATTGAGGCTGTTGGTAGGTTAACTCCAACTTGAGGATTTTTGTACTAAAAATTTTGTATCTAAAAATACAGAGATTGTGTTGAGATTTAGTTCTACAAATTATTGCATCTTTTTCTTAATCCTTTTGCCAACAAAAAATTCCCATACTCCCGGGAAATGACTATTTCATAGCAATAGTAACAAGGAGATACCAAAATTAAAACTTTTCATGAAGGAAAGAGAGAGAGGGGCGCCTGGGTGGCTCAGTCGGTTAAGCGTCTGCCTTTGGCTCAGGTCATGATCTCAGGGTCCTGGGATCGAGCCCCGTATGGGGCTCCCTGCTCAGTGGGGAGTCTGCTGCTCCCTCTCCCTCTGCCCCTCCCCCCACTTGTGTGCGCACCCACTTGCGCGCTCTCTCTCCCTCTCAAATGAATAAATAAAATCTTTAAATAAAAAAAAGGGAGTGAATTCTACAGTCAAGGAGCTATCAGAACTAGCTTTAAACCTATTTAATCGACCAGCCCCTGACCCACTGCGTGTGCCTCTGAAAGGCCACAGCTGGCATTAGCCTTTCACTTTGGAAAGTCGGCCAGCAGGGGGGCCATTGCGTTTGCTCCAGTGACCAGGCCTCTGACAGTGAATCCATCACCAAGTCTCGCCTAAGTCACTATGTTTCTCCGGCAGACGGCACCCCAACTCCTGCCTCTGTTAGCTCCCCGAATCCCTGACGTCCACGCACGTGGAATACCCTGCATCGGGGCGTTAGCTCCTTTCCTCAGAGACTACGCCCATCTAGCATAACGGTCCCGTATTTAAGGAAGTAACACATTCAGCTTTGTGGTTTGTTGTTGTTTGCTTAAGATTTGACCTTTACGGCTTCCTAATAACACTAAATTATCGACTTGTCTCAAGATCGTCAGGCTCTCCTTCGTGTCCCTTTGTGGTAGACCATGTGGAACAAATGACAACTTGACCTTCTTAACTCCTTCATTCCAACAGTCTTCTTTCTTGATGGATCGTCTCCAGCGTGAGGCATAAGTAAATGATTTATCTTCCTTGGGCATGATGCGGGACCATAGCTTTTCCAATTTGTGTGTCGTGACAGTTTAGATGTTGGGAGAGATCGCTCCCAGATGACGCACCTAAGAACGCTGTATCAAAAGTCAACCTCTCACGTCTTTAATAATGCATGGTTACGCTGGGAGAAGTAAAAGAATTTCTCAGGGTCTTTCTAGAAACCTCGTGAAAGTACAAACCCAAAGAGCCACATAGTGCTGGAGACAGTGTTTACCCTGGGGGTGTCTGAGAAAGCTTGGTGCCGATTTCCTGGGCTTTAATGGGACCAATGCACAGGGACAGGACACACAGCCTGAGCCCCAAACAGGGAAAGGGGGTCAAGTCAGAGATCTTACATACATCTAAATAAAGAAGAAGAACTCTTCCCTGCTGATGAAGATGTTAGAGACACATACTGGAGACACATCCTTTCTCAAGCTTGGCTTTCAGTGAATTGGAGGAAATTTCCACTTATAATTTCTAACTACAAGCCTGCTATCCCAAGAGTTGGGGAGCAAATTCTTCTGCCTGGTTGGGCGTGGAAAATACGTCTTACATACATCTAAATAAAGAAGAAGAACTCTTCCCTGCTGATGAAGATGTTAGAGACACATACTGGAGACACATCCTTTCTCAAGCTTGGCTTTCAGTGAATTGGAGGAAATTTCCACTTATAATTTCTAACTACAAGCCTGCTATCCCAAGAGTTGGGGAGCAAATTCTTCTGCGTGGTTGGGCGTGGAAAATAGAGTAGTCTTGGTTTGGCAGTGCCCCCTGGAGGCTGGCAGGTGCAATGCAACAATTTAAACGATGGCCTCCAAAAGCCCCATAGATAAACTTCTCAAGCCTGCTATCCCAAGAGTTGGGGAGCAAATTCTTCTGCGTGGTTGGGCGTGGAAAATAGAGTAGTCTTGGTTTGGCAGTGCCCCCTGGAGGCTGGCAGGTGCAATGCAACAATTTAAACGATGGCCTCCAAAAGCCCCATAGATAAACTTCTAAGAACATGAGCTCATAATTAAAAAAATAAAAAATAATTAAGCAAGAACAGCCCATTATAAACAAAAGTCAGCAGGAAGAAACAAAGCACATATTAGATCTGCAAAGCCATTAGACAGGAAAATGGTCAGAAAACAGAATGTGAAACCAGTATGTTTATGTTTTAATAAAAGAAAGTACGGAGAATAGAATGCAGAAATAAAAGATCAAAATTAACCAGGTAGATCTGAAAAGAACCAAATAGAACTTCCTGATATGAAAAATACAATAACGATGCTCAGAGGAGGTGTCGAGAGTACCTCTGTGCCGGAAAGAATGCCAGGTCTCCCAGGGTACACGCATATGGCTGCCTTCTCCTCAGGTGACATGGGAAAATCAGGGAAGCTAATATCAAAGGAAAGTTTCAGTTTCTGTGGTATCCGAGGTGACCCAATATTTACTTCTGTTTCCCAGCCTGGCTTTCGAACTACCTGAGAGAGCAGACAAAGTGAGAGGACACATAGGAGTCAGTATATCGCCACTTTAACTGATGAGATGATTTTGGAAAATGTGGCTTTTATCTATGAGCAAGTCGACCTCCTAATTCAGAACTTCGAAGTGAGGCAGACTTTAACACCAGTCACTCAGCGGGGCTAGGATAGAACAGAACTCGTGCTTTGGGGCACTCCCAAGAAAGGAGTGGAAGAAGCAGCAAAAAAATGTCTTACTCCCAAACCACCAAGATTTGTCAGACCACCTGCCCTGAGGCACAGTGAACCCCAGGGTGATGAAAGTCAGAGTGTGTGCTAAGGACGGTCCATCTGCAAGAAAGCAACATTTGTATTTGGCCCTGGAGTCCATTCAAGGTGCGGTCACTCCCCATCTGGGAGGAGATTAGCAGGCTCTCAGAAGAGACCTGCTCCCAAAACCTACCACTGTCTTTTGGGCACCCTCTGGGGTTTTCTGCCCCCTGCAGATGTTGCTACCAGAACCCTCTGGAATGAGTTTGGGAGACGTATTAATAAACCAAAAGCCAAGGCTACTCTGAACCCCAGGCTGAAACTGTAATCCTTCCATTTCCATTCCAATGATCATCAGCTACATTGTCCCATTCAGCTCACTCTGGTGTCTCTAACTCAGAGATTCTGAGATGAAGTTCAAGGGCAACATTGCTAACAATGGTACAATAATACAGTACAACAACACAGATGCCCCATTTCTGACTCCAAACCCTCTCCTATTCTAAACTTCCCTGCAGGAAATTAGAGCCCAAAGATTAAACCCCCTTGCAGGTTAAAGTTCAAATTAACTTAATTAAAGTTAAAGTTAATTAATAAATTAATTAAGTTTGAATTAACATCTGGAAGCCGCTTCTGTTTTCTGGGAGTGTCAAAAATTGAAAGAAATTACAGTTCCCTCATCATTCAATTTCTTATTCTGGTTGTTTTAGCCAGAGGGTGCTTACTGCCTAGGTCAGTGGTTTTCGAATTTCTCATCTCAGTGTCCCTTTAACAATTGTTGAGAACACAGAAGTACTTATCAAAGTTAATTATATTAGAAAGTAAAACAGAGACATTTTAAAATACCTATGAACTCGTTTAAACATAACAAACCCATTACAATTTGACATAGCTACCATATATTTATTAAAAAACAACTTTATTTTCTAAAACAAAAAATACCGTGAAAAAGTGGCATTTTTTTTACGTTTGCAGATTTTTTTACTGTTTGGTTTAATAGGAGACATCTGGGTTCTTACAGCCACTTCTGCATTCAATCTGTTGCAATATGTTCTTTTGGTTGAAAAATCTGGGGAAACTCCAGCCTGATACACAGTTGGAAGAGACAGGTGTATTTTTCATACCTGTTTTGGATAATTGTGGCATTTCTTCTTTGGTATTACGCTAATACTTGGTAAGCACTAGTTTCTTAAAGCTTAAAGGTCAGTTTCAGTGTGGAATCTGAAACCCTATCCTTGCACTTTTCATACTTTGTTACATTAAAATCCATGGGACTATCTTGAATTTTGAAAGGATCTTTTTTTACCCATGTGTAATTTTGTTAAAATCGTATTTTGGTCATTTGGAAAACATTGGTTCATTGAATTAGCCAGATCTCCTGAATGTTGACATGTTTCATTACTCAATATCAAAAAATCATATTTCTGGGGTGCCTGGCTGACTTAGTTGAAGGAGCCTGACTCTTGATCTCAGGGTCGAGAGTTCAAGCCCCATGTTGAAAGAGTTTAAAGAGTTCATAGGACATACTCAGGTATCACAGCCCTGACCCTACCCCCCAAAATTGAGAAAAGCAGCCAATCCTTGATTCCAAGGACAGCTGTTCCTTGCAAAACCAGGTTTCTAGAACCAGGGAAGTAATTTGTCCCAGGAAGTAGCAGAGAACCAGACAAACTTGGGAGAAGGTTCGCTGGCTTCCATCTTCTCTGGACAACGCTAGTTATCTGAAATCCCATGAGATTTGAGCTTAAGCTTGATTGGGATGAAATCCTCCCAGCAAGGGCACGTCTAGAAGGAAAATCCGCATAGGCACATCTGCATAAGAGTGGCATTTGAGGCATGGTGGCTTTCTTGCAAAGTTTAGAGATTTGCAATTATTGTAAATCCCATCACCAGTAGTTGGCATTTCTGCTTTTGCCATCCCATAGTTCCCTAACCTACTGAGCTACATTTCCCGTTCGCTTCGCCTGCTGCTGCCTGGAGCCAACAGTTTAAATTGAGAACCGCGCTCTGCTCTGCCATGCAAAGGAGATTCTCTAGCACAGTCATTGGAAACAGCAAATATGATCTGCCCCTAATGTCTAGGACGCTCTTTTCTCTACAGTTGGATTGTTGCCTTAGCTGAGCCTGCTTAGGTAAGACTGCGCCGGTAGAGGTCAAGGACAAGCCGTAGCACCTGTACTCGGAGGGTCCCTCACCTGCTAATGGCCCACACCTTTGCCAAGGCCTGCAGCCCCAGCGTTGGCTTGCAAAGTTCCCATGAGGCCCATCTACGGAGGGCTCCGTGGGAGTCCTGTTTGGCTGAGATGCCCTCGCTACCACCGTGGGAGGCCTTGTGCTTTTCGGTGGCTGTGGTGCTCTGTGCCTTCCCTTGCTGACGTCTGTGGACCTTATCAGCTTCCGGCCCCATGCAAGCAACCGTGCCTGTCAATGGCCTGTGGATGCAGCTGGCACACGCTGCCATGACACACCAAGGTCAAATATTAGTTAGCCTGAGGCATAAAGATCTGTCCAGCCTGTAGTACTTACAACCCAATTGCACCATTGCATTAACCCTTGTGTAGAAGCCTCTACAAACTTCGGAGGTCAAAATACCTGCTTGTGTGCTATGATCAGAGGCTCAAAGGCACTTCTTGGACTCAATCATTCTGCATATATTTTACTCCTTCAAAATTCTAGTGTTTGTCTTTTTCTTAAGGGAAGTGACTTACGGTACCGGATTTTGGTACATTTGAGGTTATATCCCCCCAACTACAAGCCCTCAAGCCTTTGGCCACAGGAGCTGGGGCTACTTCCAAAAGATTTATGGTGTAAGGAGCAGAAGAGATCAGCGTTCTTTGCGGAGAAGGAATGGAAGGGAAAGGAAGGGGAGAGACAAGAAAAGCATGTCCAGATTCTCCTTCCCAACTAAGCCATCACATTGAGATGCTCCATTCCCCCTGAGGAAGAAGTCAGCGATAGGGAGGCCTGGTGTGTTTAGTGGGTTCCCTTCTTCTGCTGGAAAACACCAGGAGAGGGGCAAAAGTATTACCTTGCAAGCAACATCTTGCCTCCACTTCTTACTATTTGTTGTTACTACTTTAATTTCTATAAGCTACAGTTTTCTGGTTTTTAAAATGGAGACAGTACTGTCCACTACATGGATTAGGGAGCATATGTGAAAAGCTAGTCCTGGCATACACAGGCGGCCCAGAGAGGAGAGAAATACGCACAACTAGATATATTCCAAGACCGAGGGTGTGATAAATGCTACAATAAAGGAGGAATCAAGTGGGCTAAAGACCCAAATGAAATAAAATTTCATTCTAACATGAGCTTGGTGGGTGGATGATTCCAGGAGAGAGATGGCTCTAGAGTTGAGTTTTAAGATTTCATGAGAGTCTCTCCATCATTCAGTTCATTTGATGAGCGCAGTGTCTTGATCATTCACCCTCTGAGAGGCCCTAGGAGAGCGGAGGTATCGATGTGAATAATGGGAGTCCTGAACCTAAACGCAGATGGAGGAACATCGCACACGTGCATGTACACAGACACGGTACAGACACAAGAGAAATCCACAGCGCGCATCTGCGAGCAAAATGGCGCCCAGCGTCCGCGCTCTGCTTGGGCAGAGGATGCCGGAGGGACAAGTCTGGAAGCGCTCATCTGAGATGCTTTCCTAGAAGCTGGAAGTGTTCCTGATAAAAATAAATAAGAAAGAGACGGGAGAACAGAAGCAGTGTTTGGAAGCAAGGTTATTTAAGATCCGGGTACAGGGGCGCCTGGGTAGCGCAGTCGTTAAAGCGTCTGCCTTCTGCTCAGGGCGTGATTCGGCCGTACTGGGATCGAGTCCCACATCGGGCTCCTCCGCTCTAAGCGTGCTTCTTCCTCTCCCACTCCCCCTGCTGTGTTCCCTCTCTCGCTGGCTGTCTCTGTCACATAAATAAAATCTTAAAAAAAAAAAAAAGATCCGGGTACAAGGGAGTAAAGCAGTTAGTGTGATCAGAATAAAGGTTTATTGGAACAGACCCTTTGGGGGGGGTTGGCTTGGGGGAGATACCTGAATTGGGTTAAAGAATTCCCAGGGGAATCAGAGGGCAGGAGGAAGCGTGTGGTTTAGGAACAAGCCATTCCCTTCATCTGGGGAGCCATGTGCTTCCGGTCAGGATATTCCTTTTTATATCTTTGATATCCAAGATAGAAGATCATAGTTTAATCACAAATGTTAAGTCCATTTAGAAATTCTGCCAGTGATGCAGGACCCATTTCACTTAAGGTTAGAGAGAGACTGTGACGTAATGTTCCAATAACACATCATTTATGTTTGGGCAGGGAATGTGCTCTAAAGTGGGTGAACTGAAACTGAAAAATCAGTTGTACTTTATAATCTACAATTATGCCTATTGTGTGAGTATTTCAGTTCATGTAGAGAAGTTCAATGAAAGGAATCTGTAATTTCCTGGCCTACTTAATGGGTGGAAATAGAGTTAATGGCCTCCAGTGTCTTGGCTTTGGTCAGGCTTCTTGCCTAAAGGAAAGTAAATTGCATGGTCTCAACTCAGCGAGCGCTGCGGACAGTGGTCTGTGCCCCCCATGGGGAAGCTGGTGGCCAGGGATGCGCCCGTGGTCCGTGGAGTAGGGAGAAAATCCCAGCAGAGCAAGCGGAGCCTCTCTCCCCAGCTTGGGGGGGCTCCCCAGCGGAGAGCCCGCATCACTGAACAGCAATGTCAGGTTACTGACCATCATAAACTTAAGTCTCACCGAAGCAGGAATAAATAAATTAGCATCTCGAAAGTACATAACAGGAAAAGGAAGTGGAGAGTAGCCGCAGGGTCAGAAGAGTGCTCTAAAGTGCAGTGGTTTGGATAATGCAAATGTTAAATCAGAGCTTCCCCAGCTCTGGTGAGCCCCTAAAGAGAATATGCTCCTTTCATAGGCTGATTCCGCTGACCCACCCGCATTCGGGAAGCAGGGGCTTGGGAGTTATTTCTGCCGCTCCTTTTTTATCATTCCCTTTTGCAGTGAAAAGGGAAATTTACAGAACATTGACCGGGATGTAGGTTACCTCCTGGGGCTTCAGAATAGAGCAAGGCTGGGGCCCCCTTGGGGCCTGGTCTTGTGCTCTTGGCCTTCCTGGCCTTCCAGAGAGCCCTACCCCCATAGATTCTTGGTGGGGGGCGGGGGATCGTAAATCAGCTACACCAGATTCATTGCATTTTGTTTGTAACAGTAGCTTAGGCCTGGGAGGGATTTCATGCCTGTGCTTCAGTCCCAGCGCCTCCAGACTGGCCCTGTGCATTTTTGTAAGACGGCCCTGAAGCTGCTAGACTCTTTCTCTCCCACCGTGGGAGACAGTAAGTTTCTGTTCAGTGTTCTAAACACTACGTGATTAGCTCAAGAGTGTTGCAGCCACCTCCATGGGTGTCCTATTGAAGTCCAAAGTATGCTGGAAAATGCGCATTTCTGTTTTTTATTAAAAGGCGCATTAAGAGTGTGTTCATTATAACCCTGATTTGATTGCAAATTGGTCTGTTTAATTAATTATCCTCTTTATCCCTATTTCCCCATTCTACCTCCTGCGCCCCCATCCCTCCATCAAATGGCTGACATTCTGCCCTGTGATAGATAACAAGTTGATAGGAATTTGGCTAATTGGGTGTCTGGGGCAGCATTGTTTCTATATACTGATTTTCGCTCACTTGAGAAATTATACCGAGAAGCAAATTGGCAATTAAAGCAACCACACAATCCTGTAGATGACATCGTGTTCTAGTTATTTCTGTTAAGCAGACATGCAACCAGAGCTCCCAAGGAGACAACCAAGTCTGTTTGGTCCAATTCTTCCCCTAGGGGTGAATTCTTCCCAGGTGACTTTGGGACACATGGAAGGGATAGGCCACCCAAACGGAGCCGAGCTGATGGAGACCTTGCTTTTGCAAGGCATCAGGCAGAGGAGGACCCGTAGGAGCTGCCGTCGGGAGGAATTGCTGTCCCAGCTCTGCTCAGTGGCGGGTGTTCCCTTATGCTACGGGATGCGCAGAGCCTTCCTTGAGGACAGTTGTCCACAGGTGCAATCAGGAAGGGCTTCCAGCAAGAGGTGCGGAATGTGGAAGTACCATGCCGCTGATCCTGCAAATCCTCTCATCTTGCTGGGTGCCTCTGCTGGATGCCGTACCCCTGGCTCGTCTTCCCCTGTGGGCGGAGGGACAGCTTGACAGACGGTGAGGCGGGTCGGCAGCTGCCTAGAGATGGGGACTGTATCTGGAGATGTGCACCGAGAAAGGGCAGGCTGCCCAGCGTCGGTGAATTAAACTGTTGCTAAAGTAGCTCGTCACTAACCAAACATGTTACTCAAGAGGCTGGAGGCATTCTGACGCAGTGCCTTGACCTTGCTTCGTTCCAAGAGCTGGCGGGCACTGCAACAGAACGATTCCGCTCTTCGTGGTGATTCTTGTCTTCATCGGGGATGGGGAGTCTGACCTGGGGGGCTGGGCATGAATGAAGAGGCTGAATGTGAAGGAAGCATATTTCAGAACAGGTGGATAGCTGAAAGGGACCATCAGCCTTGCTCTGTGTCACGTGTTGTCCCGGGGAGAGAACCGGGGAGCGCAGGAGGACAGTAGGTGAGCGTCTTTGAGGCTAAGTGCTGCGGAGTGGCTCTTGTCTGCATTGGAGGCCAGGCACAGGAAAGCGATGAGGCCAGGCACAGAGAAAGAGATGGAAGCTGACAGGCATCTCTTAGAACCGGCAGTGGCTGTCAGGTTGGGTTTCTGTCACGGAGGACCCTTGTACCAGATGGCGGAGTAGAACCCAGCCTCTCTCTGGGACCTTACCTTGCTCATCTGGCTTTGGAAAATGTCTCAGACCTTCTCCACTTGCCCTGAAACACTGCTTTGGAATGTGGAGGGCCCTTGGCACTTCCCGCTGTGTTCTTGGTCTCTGGGACCTCAGCCAAAAGGCAGAGTTTCCTTCTAACATTCGATTATATGTTTCCACCCTGGGCAGGGCAGTGGGGGGAATATGGTTAGGGAAACGTGCCTTAGGGATTTACTGCATGTTAAAAAATATTTACTAGGCACTTAACACATATGCAAGAATATACCGGCGGCTGAAGTAGGTATTAGAGATGTATATTAATTAACTGATTAATTAGACAACTATTTATTAGAAACCTACTGTGAGCCAGGCACTGTGCCAAGCATTGGGGATACAGCAATAAAAAAAAAAAAGTCAACATTTTTGCTCTCACGGAGCTTATATTATAGTGGGAGGAGGCTCGAAAAAAGATATCAACAGAAGAAGTAGGTCAAGTAACAGGAGCGTGGCCGGTGAAACTGGCCCCTCTAGCCAACTGCACTGAGCTCGCCCCTGGCCCCACTGCCGAATTATTGTCTGACGTGGGGCAAAGCACTTAATATCCCTGCATCTCACGTTCCTCATCTGTGAACTGGACTCACTAGGGGACCCCCCCTTGCATTGCTGCTGTGAGGGTTGGATGAGATAGTGTTTGTAAGACTCTCAGAACAAGGCCACATATAGGAGCCCGCTAGAAGGGTTTGCTCTCCTGGTGTCCATGTTGGATGGCGGTGAGTGTGCAAGAGTGACTGCATCTGTAAGGGACAGGGAGGGCGGGATGGGTTCAGTTTCACACAGGCCCTCGGGGCAGGTCTCATCAAGAGGGAGTGCTGGAACAAAGACCTGAGGAGGTGAGGCAGGGAAGCAGGAGGCCCCCTTGGGGGGAGGAGTCTGCCAGGGGGAGGAAGCTGCCAGGGCAAAGGTCCTGCCTGGCTCCCAGGGAGTCAGGATTATTGAAAAGAAAACCAGCCAGAGGCCAATGTGGTTGCAGTGAGCCAAAGGGCACATGACAATGAAGAGAGTGGAGATAGGTCCCCTCGGGCACTGCAGGTCACTGTAAAGGCAAATACATGGAAAGATCCCCTGGCCTCCATAACCAGATCGCTCTCTTGGCTAAGGTGACAGCCTGGAGGTGATTGTCGACAACAATTGTGGGGTTTAGAGCCCTGGAGATATAATTAAAAATTGCTCCTCTATGTGTTTAATATTTGGTTTACTATTCTGTGACAGATGGGGTAAGTCCTTGACTTTCCTACTGGGCCTATTCTTTTTTGTTTTTTTGGGGTTTTTTTGGTGAGCAAAAAATAATTTAACATCAATAAAGGGAAAAAATGAAAGGGAAAGATAACCCATGATTCTGTTGCCTTAGCAAAATAATTATCTTGATTTTACCACATTTTATACTGGAAGCTTTTAAATAAAATGGGGGCAATAATATCTCCTTACAAGGTTGCTGATAATGGGACAAATATCATTTGACTAGGAAGGGGAGGGTGGGTCCTGGCAACAAAGCCCCTTCCCCAGGATGTACAGCTACAGAGGCTGGTGGCCCTCGCGTGGAAAGACAAGCAAGGTCCGCAGTCGGGATTCAGGAATAAATAGGTGGTGTGGCAGACCAGGAAGGTTCCACTGCAGCCAGAACACTAGGAGGGAGGACAAGCCACCGAAAGGGCAGAAAGTCACCATAAGGTAGAGGAAAATTGGGGAACCCTATTTCACGGAGGAGCATCCCGAGATTCTGAGTGTGACCCAAATGCTGTCTCTTTAGTCCCTGTTGGAAGTCACTTTCCGGGGTAACACCAAGCAAGAGATTGCTGGGTACCAGGGGGAGCTACTCTGGACAGAGGCTGGAGAAGGGGAGGCAGCCTCCAAGGTGTGGTCCATGTGGTCTTGAGCCCCACAGGCCACTAAGGGCTATCTCGACAGACCTGCAGGAAGCCTGCTTTGTACGGATCCACCCCCCTGGGTACTCCCCCAGATCCTAGGTGAGGGGAGCTGACTTCATAAGGCATTGGAATACCTGCAAGGCTCATTTAGTTGAGAGCTGGGGAGTGCCATTAAATAATGATTAAAGGTGACGCTCCACCTATGTGCCCAGCTCGCAGAGATTCTCCCATACAAAGGAAGTCCATAGTCTTCTATCCATGTTCTGCTTCTTATATTTTAAATTAAACAGAAGCCAATGCCATTGCCAAGGTACTCATTGACTGTGAGGGACAATTCGCAGCAACAAATATTTATTGTGCAGTAGCTGAGCTCCTGTGGGGCAGGGATGGGCATTTCCTCACATTGAAATCTAATTTGTGAGGACAATTAGGTGTTTCCTCGTGAATATAATTGAAGGCTAAAGAAAGTACAGGCAGAGGACTATGGGGGAACTAAGACTTGGTGAGGATAAGCTTCACACGGTGATATGATCACATGGTCAGGGTGGGCTTCAGGGAGGAGGATAGTTTGAAGATAGGACTAGGATTTCAACAGACGAGAAGAGAGGGAAGCGCATTCCAGGTGAAGGGACCAGCAGACCCAAAGGGAAGGTGTGGCCCCTCTTAGGAGACTGCAATGGTCCAGGGGATGGGAGGGTGGGCGAGATGAAGGGAGGCAATCCTGGGGGTCCTGCTGGAGAGAAAGGAGGGGTTGAACTGAATTTAATGGCCACTGGGAAACCATGGTCGTTTTTGAAAAGAGAAAGTTAGATAAATGCAGAAGACTCCAGAAAATAACCATGGAGCAGAACTGCATGTCTGGTATAGACTAGCGTAGGGAGGTATAAGAGGCAGGAAAAGCTGTTTAGAACCTGCTTATGAGTGTGAAAGCTTACATTTTGCGGGGCATCCACTCTGTCAGGTTCCTTTATCCTTGCTGATAGGTTAAATAATTCAGTTGAGGTCACAGAATTAGCAAAGGGCACTGCTGGGATGACGGGTGGGGGCAGCCTCACTTCTAGAAGCTTCAAGTAGCCACCAGCCTCTGTAGCTGTACATCCGCTCTATGCTGCTACTGGTAGAAGAAACGATGGCCCGAATTCAGGGGCAACAGAAGAGATGGCAGGCAGGGAAAGGATTGGAGAAAATGCATGATGTTGAAGCTTCATGATTGGCAAACAGATACCCAAAGGAGGATGAGAGAAGTCCAGGAGAATGCCAAGATTGTGGTTATCGGCAATTGGGAAATAATGAATCTGTAACAGTAACAAGGAAATCACAAAAAAACCGATCTGGGGGGGAAAGATATTGGACCTGTAGAGTTTAAGAGACTAAGCAGGGTTTCTTACCTCTGGGGGCACACTGGAATCCCCTGAGTTGTTTAAAAAAAAAAAAAATTGGATGCGTGGATTCCAGCCAGACTGCTAACTCAGACTCTCTCAGGTGGAGACAGCACACTGGTATTTTGCAAAAGCTGCGGGTGACTGCAAAGTGCTGTCAGGGCTGAGAACCCCTTCACTGGAAGAAACCCTAGGCTCTGCTGCTCCCAAGAAATTTAAGAGCTAAAGAGAAATATCTGGGAGCCTGTACAGAGGTGAGAATTGAAATCATGAGATTGGACAGAAACACTCAGAGAAAGTAAATAAGAAATTTTAAAACTCTTGCCATTGTCTCAGAGGAAATTGGGGCAAACAGTGTGGATGGATCGTCACAAATCCTTCACCAGTTGTGGGGAAGCAGCTCAAAACCTATTCTGTGTTCACGAAGAAAATACAGGAAGAAACGCAGGATTGAGATTTGGGAAATCTGGATCTTACAGTTGATACTATCTGGTAGTGTGAGCTTAACCATTCATTCATTCAACAAGAAATTACCAGGCACTTGTTACATGCCAGGTGTTAACCTAGGGAGTGGGGCTGTAGCAGCGAACAAAACTGGAAATCCTTGCCTTCCTTGAGTTTACATTTTAGTTAAAGAGATTGGACTAGATTAACTCTCTAGATTTCTCCTTGCATGTCAAGAGTAGGAGACGAGGGGATGCCTGGCTGGCTCAGTCAGAAGAGCATACGACTCTTGATCTCAAGGTTGTGAGTTCGAACCCCATGTTGGTTGGGAGTAGAAATTACTTCAAAAGAAAACAAACAAACAAAAAAATGAGTAGGGGAAGTGTAAACCTCCAGCATGCCCAGAAACAGTGATAATAGAGATAATGGGGATGAAAGTAACTACATGAATATCTTCTTCTAGATTCATTCTCTCCTTCTCCACCTCGCTCTGGGCCCTGGTAGGTGATCTGAGTGGGATGCATCAATGAGTATCTCGTCCTCTGACTTCCAGGTGACTTTGACTGGTAGGAGTGGGGGCCTTGCTAGGAGATTGGAGAGTGGGAGGAGAAGGAGGTCCAAGTATTTATTGCTTCAGCTCTCTCCCTGGAAGTCACCACAGATTTGCTTGTCGCTCCACTGAAGGCTACCAGCCTAGCAGGTGGTCATTGCCACTTCCTGTCAGGAATCTTGTAACTGCCTCTTCCCCAAAATATATATATCTTTTGCTTGGCAGCATCGATTCCCCCTCTCTGTTTAGGGAGAATCCCCCACTGCGTAAGTTTGATGAAGCCCCAGGGGCAGATACTCACTAGGTTGGACTTGGAACTTTGAATCTTGGAGACTAACAAAAGCCAGTGAGAATTCAGAGTTCTTTTACCGTCCAGTGGTGGCGGCAGGGTCGCAGGGCTTGCTGCCATAACCAGTGACCTTTCAACATGCTTTTGGCAATGGTCGCTCCTCTTGGTTTCAGTGTGGGTGTCCACCTATTCTGGTGATTTTTTTGAGTCACTCAGTGACCTTTTTAAAAATATCTCTGTTTTTGTTAAAAATAGCCAGAGTGGTTTCTTTCACTGGCAGCCAAGAAGACTAACCATTTTCTACCCTACAGAATTATCAGCTTCTCAAAGTATGGACCACGTCTCCGTCCTTCATTGCCCCAGGGTCTGGTACACGATACATTCACAAGCCATGTCGAACATTTGAACAATGAACAAAGTTCCTAAACCTCTAAGAAGCCAATTGTGAGAACTCGTATAGATCAGATGCACTGTTTTCCAATGACCTATAATATATCTTTCCTTTTACAATATGCCATTCTGTCATACAGGATAAATTAATTAGACTGTCAACATAATTTTTGTGGATGTAGTCTTTCATCTTTTTTAAAAGCACCGAAGGAAAAAAAAGTGTTTGGAGCCTGGTGTCGTCTACCCGCAGACCAAGCCAAGTTTTCCCGGGTGAGAGGTGCGGAGCCAGATGCCAACGCTTATCAGAGCCAAAGGGGCAGCTCCCGCTGGCTGCCTCTCGACTGCCCTCTCTCATTCTGTCCGTCCCACCCCTCCCTTCTTCTGCCCCTCCTCCTCCCCTTGCTTTGACAGATTGCTGACTTCACAGCTGCCACTGCGGAGTCCCAGACTCCTGGCTCCCTGAAGGCCCCACATCCTGCTAGACCGCACACTCATTACAGGACACGCTGAGTCTAGACATCCACCATCAACAGCAAGTTTTATCTTATGCCCGCGAGACCCACAGTGCACATTGTCTCGATGAAAAGTTCTTAGACCGGGAACAAGGGGAAGCAGAGAAATCACTCCCCGCTCTTAATTGTATTTCTCTCTTTCCACCAGACAGTGCTCACCTCTGTTTTCTCACTCTCTCTTTCTCTCTTTCTTTCCCTACTGTCTTCCAGCTCCTTTTCAGATGGGGGAAAATAGCAATCGGTGGGTAGCACTGAAGAAACAGAGTGGGGGGGGGGAGTGGTGAAGATGAAAAATGGCAAGAAGGAAATAAAAGCGAAGCCTATCCACGAGGTTAAAACTTTTTGACATCCAGGAAAAGACCTGAAGTCTGCCAGGATCTCCAGTCAAGGAACAAGGGAGCAACTGGGAGACTCTTTTGTTCAAGGAATTCCCTGATGAGAAGTCAAGCCGGAACTTTCACATTCCACTTGATTTTCTTCTCATCTTCCTCCAGCCTGGAACCAGCGTACCAATGATTTGAGTACATGATGACGCTTGCAACCAGTGCCATCTAGCCTTCTACTGGTAGTATCGATCTTCACCTAATGCTAGAAGGAGATTCTCAGACCCTCATTTCAAGAAGCAGCTGGTTCGCACCGGGGGAAAAAGAATCACACCTACTCCTAAATCTTGATATAAAAACGACAAACTATTAGAGCCAACAGGCCATAAAATCACTTCATTCCATCCTTCCCGTTACAGATAAAGGAACGAGGCACAGACATTTTGAGCACACAGCTGTTTGACAGAAGAGCTCAGAATAGAGACTTTCCTACTGAGTCTTGATAAGAACGGAGAGGAGCCTTTAGTCAAAGAGGAAGAGAAGATTAGGTTGGGGAAGCTCATGTTAATAATTTATTCTGTATTTGTGTTGTTCAGAATTTGAGGATGCTTTTTGATAAATTATTCATGGCGGAAGAAGGTAAAGAAAACATCAGCTGCCATAGTACATCTGATCTGACCCTTTGGGGAAGAATCACTTCCTTGGCCCAGCGAAGTGCAGTGAAATTAGTCCATCAAGGGTCTTTGAATACATCCAGCAAGCACCTTCCATAGGCGTCCTGAAACACTTGGCGAAATAAAGTCAGCATCTGCCTCAAGGGGCTGTCAGACACCCCTTTCGTAATGAGCCTGAAGAAATGTCTGCCCCTGAAGTTAGGTGAGAGGTCTGCCAGGTGAACGTGAGACACTGGGTGTCTGCAAGGCACAAAAGCAGGAGGCCGCGCCTGCCTGGGTGAGAGGGACATTAGCGGAGACGAGGTAGAAGATCATTCTTGGGGACCGGACTGTTTCAAACACCTCGTACATTTGCATTTCATTAACAGTGCTCACAAAAAGGCTTGATGAACGAAGAGGGAGGGAGGGAGCGAATTATGGAGTGAAAGCTGGTGACCCCTTTCAGGGAACAGAGGATTCATTTCCCAGCATATGAAGTAAAATGCTCTGAAGGGCTAGACTCATGTTTCATCTTCTTTTTGTTCTAAGGTCTTTAGTCGTGGAAGCTTGTGGACTCTATTTCAGACCTCGAGTTCTGTCCGTTTTACCTGGTCTGTGTAGCCCCTCTCCTATTCAGCTAAGGTTGACAGTTGACCACAGGGCTGTGTGTTAGGAATGTGGATTACAATCTTGAAAACAAGTTATAAGTCTTTTAAAGAAACAGGAATTTTGGAGTGCCTGGGTGGCACAGCGGTTAAGCGTCTGCCTTCGGCTCAGGGCATGATCCCGGCGTTATGGGATCAAGCCCCACATCAGGCTCCTCTGCTATGAGCCTGCTTCTTCCTCTCCCACTCCCCCTACTTGTGTTCCCTCTCTCGCTGGCTGTCTCTATCTCTGTCAAATAAATAAATAAAATCTTTAAAAAAAAAAAAGAAACAGGAATTTTTATGAAAGAGTGGAAATTGATTTAACATGGGGAGCTGGTTGGACATCATGTCTAAAATCTTGATGTGAATATATATTTTTCTTTCTGGCTTTTATGAGATTTACTTTTCAGTTTGCCCAAACTAAAGGAAAGAATTTCAGGATGGCGTTTGTGGATTTCTGCTTAAGTCGATGCCCAAGGTTCTGGAATAAAGGAAACAAAATCTTGGGGTTGAGTGAATTATATATACGTAATATATATTTAGAAACGAATAGACAGACAAATGTCTCGCTATAATAATATCACTCAGCTAGCAGAGTTTCTTTCTTTAAAATGGCAAGTAGGCAGCGGGGTGGTAGTGCAATTTCTGAAACTGAGCTATAATTATATTTTATTTGTAGGTCTGCACAACAAATAGAAGTAGTAATTCAGCGAGTTCTCTTTGGTCTCTCTGTCCACCCATCCCCCCATTGTACCCACCCCTCCTCCCTCATTGCCCCAACCCAATCAATGAATTTGTGAATACTGAGCTGGAATTCGGCCAGGAATATCTGAAAATGCCGTCTCACGTTGCCTGAATCTATAAGGAGGAAATTATTCAGACGATTGATGCTCCTTAGGGCAGAACATTAAATTGATCATTTGGCAAGGAATAGCTTATGTAACTTAACACAGCAATTCCCATAAATACCAATGTGATTATCAACCAGAAGTAAGACTTACCTATTTCTCAAAACTAGACAAGCAGTTCTGTGGACATTTTTGTGTCATTGTTATGTTCAGTATGTGTGTATCTTGACTTGCTCAAACCAACCATGACATAAATTACGCTAATGAAAGTGCTTTGTCAAGCATGCGCCGGGCTTGATGAAACACTTCCATTATAAGACTTTGTTTTCAAGTACATACCTTTCAAGTAAAATTATCCTCTAGACTGACATTTCTTTTTTGCTTTTTCTTGGCTAAGTGGAATTCTTTTTTCAACAGAAGATTTTATTGTATTCTCTTCTGCAACATGACTGTATTTTAATGGTTTAAACTTGTGGAAAGTAAATTTTCAACTACTGCTTTGATGTTCTGGACCTAATATATTTGTAAAACTTTTCTCTCCCAGTATGGCCTTTCTCACATTAATTTGTTTATTCATACATTCATTCCATTCACTCATTCAGTAGATATTTGAATGCTTGCCTTGTGCCAGACTCAGTGTTCTAAGCACTGAGTGTTCACTAGTAAGCCCAACAGACATGATCCCGGGTAATGATAAAAACAAATTAAAGCCCCACATCGGGCTCCCTGCTCAGTGGGGAGTCTGCTTCTCCCTCTCCCTCTGCCCCTCCCCCATGCTCGCTCTCTCTCTCAAATAAATAAATGAAATCTAAAAAAAAAAAAGAAAAAAGAAAAAAGAAAAAAAGATGGGGAGACTGGGTGGCTCAGTTGGTCAAGTATCTGGCTCTTGACCTCAGCTTAGGTCTTGATATCAGGGTCGTGAGTTCAAGCCCCACACTGGGCTCCATGCTGGGTGTGGAGCCTACTTACAAAAAAAAAAAAAAAAAAAAAAGTAACTCAACAGGTAAGGGAGGTACTGGGGAAGAGTGCCATTTTAGGGTAGTCAGCGCAGACGTCCATGGGGACGTAACATTTGAACAGAGACCAGAAAGAAGAATGAGCCAAGTGGATGTCTGAGGGGAGAAGTCTCAAGGCAGACAACATGAACAAAGACCTTAAAGAGAGAACATGGTGGGAATATCTACATAAAATATGCATGGTCTCCTCTTTACCTCTTGAAAATGCCTTCTTTCAAAAATAACTCTCTGAATTATTGGCCTTGTGGAATTCAATTGCTCCCTGATTTTGAATAGAATGCCTTTTCCACTGACCATTAATTTCAGTAAACATGGCTGTCGTGGGATGCAAAAAGCAGCTACTCTGAATTTAGAGAAAGAACGTTGGCATGGACTTGCCCTGGCGGGGCTGGTAATCGAAACAAAGAGATGAATAATTAAAGGCTATGTGACAACGATTGCAGAAGGTTTTTGAAAATGTTTCATGTGAAAATAATTAAAATAACACTTTCTTCCAATCATTGTCAAGCATTTAAAGATCTGGCTGTGAAAAGCTTCGCTGGGTTTGGGGAAAGAGAGTTCTCTCCCCTCCCTTCCCAACCCCCCCCCCCCCAATAATAAATGAGTTACTTGTTCATTTTACTTCATGGATTTCTATGTGTTTGTGAACTAAATAGAAGATGCTCAGAATTTTACAGGTTTTTAGTGGCTCTCTATGCAGATATGCCACAGGGAAGAATGCTTGATGGATTCAAATTATTTCTATCCATGAGACCAAGTTCATATGATGGGACAGCCGGCAGTGATGTGACCAAATCAAGCTGTTGGGTTTGTCAGATCCTACCTACTCTCTGGTTATACCTGCAGCTGTTGAACCAATCCAACTGTAGTTCTCTTGGGGCCATTCCCTCTGCCCCCTTCCTCATCTTAGCTCCTGACCCACTCCCACCACTACTACTCCAGGCTCCATTCGTGGAGATTTCAGTGCCCATGGAGCCTCCCAGTTCCTTGATTTTCATGAGCTAAAGATCTCCTCCTCCTCTATCTCAGCCCACCACTCCTTCCTTGTCCTTCACTTATAAATGCTGTATCTCTCCCACATCCTACCTTTGTAATGCTCTCCCTCTAGTACCCTCGTCCCAACAACCCAACAACTCTGCTACCCCCAAGGGTTCTAGCATCTTGTCAATGTCCCTTACTTCCCTCATGTCCTAACTTTGTTCCTTCACTTCCAGGACCCATCATTAAAATCATCCCTTGCCTAAATCTTCAGCTCCCTTGACCCTCTCTACATTACCAGCATTTCCTGGTCTCCCTGAACACACTGGAGTGATGTGGATGGGAAGCACTCTAAATCATGTTCGGTGATATCAAGCAGTCCAAGTATACTTGTTGGAAATCAGGCTATTTCCCCAGATCATCCACCCTCCTGTTCTCTAGGTGATAATCTCAACCTTTCTCCTCTGTTCTTGGACCTCCACAACTCAGCTGATGATAACCTTCCTGAATTTCCCTGAAAAGACTCAAGTATTTAAAGGAGAACCACCATAGCCCTCATCATCTCATCTTCCTGTGGGTGTGCCCATGTAGTCTTATTTCTCTTCTCCTATTATGGATGACCCAACTCTCTGTGAATATCTCATCCACTGGTGCATATGTGTGGACATTGTTCCAGCAATTTAAAACCCTCTCTAATACATCAGCAATTTTCCCCAGTCTACTGGGATGTAACCATCAGCATACAGCCATGCTCTTATTTCTCCATTTGTAGAAAAAGGAAAAAAAATCTCTTGAACCTATTTCACCTTCCAGCTATTGCTCTGTTTCTCTCCTTTATAGAAAAACTTCGGGGGGGGGGGGCACCTGGATGGCTCAGTAAGTTAAGTGTCCAACCTCTTCATTTGGCTCATATCATGATCTCATGGGTCGTAGGATTGAGCCCCGCATCAGACTCTATGTTTGTCAGGGAGTCTGCTTGAAGGTTCTCTCCCTGCCCCTCCCCCTGCATGTGCTCTCTCTCTCTCTCAACAAATAAATAAATCCAAAAAAAGAAAACTTCTTGGAAGTGTGGTCTATATACTCCTTCTTCAATTTTTCCCCACCAATTGAATGGACTTCATCCAGGTTTCCATCCCTACGAAGGCACCAAAATTATTCCTACCAAGATCATCGCTGACATCTACATTGCCAAGTCCAGTGGTCCTTTTCTTTGTGGTTGTCTATTCTGACCGTCAGCTTTTGATGCAGTTGCTTTTTCTCACCTCTGGAATCACTTTCTTCACTTGACTTCTAGGACACTCCATCCGCCTGGTTTCCTACTTCTCAGGCTCCTTTTTAAGTTCTTTTTCAGGTCCCATCTTCAATATTGACGTTCCCTCAGACATCTCAGTTTGTATAAGAGTTTGATACCTAGTAGGGTCAGTGGCTCCTGTGCTGAGCAGCACAAATCTAGCGGGAATGTTCTATGATTACATCATGGTTAAGTAGGCTCTGGGCCAGATTGCTTGGGTTTGGACTTCAATCACTCCCCCACCCACATACACACATGCACACTTACTAGCTGTTTTGTCACTCCAAGTCAGCTAGAAGTAATGTTAGTACCTACTTCATGGGGATGTTTTCAGGATTAAAAGCAATAACGTAGGCAGGGAAGTTAACACATAGTAAAAACTCAATAAACATTGCCTGTTAAAAATATGGCCAAAATGGCAAAATGGTGGGTTTTTCGATTTCTTTAACCACTGGAGCTTCAAGTAAGACCTAGTAAACCATATACCTTGCCTACTCTTTTTTCTTTTTCGAAGATTTTATTTGTTTATTTGCCAGAGAGAGAGGGAGAGTACAAGCAGAGGGAGCGACAGGCAGAGGGAGAAGCAGGCTCCCTGCGAGCAAGGAGCCAGACGCAGGACCCGATCCCAGGACCCTGAGATCAAGACCTGAGCTGAAGGCAGACACTTAACCGACTGAGCCACCCAGGCATCCCTACCTTGCCTACTCTTATATTCTACAATAATAAAACAATTGCAACACAAACCCTTACTGGAATTAATGCAATGAGTACCACTTCTGATAAGAAGCTACTGGAGGTGATTAAATATTAAAAGTGAATTGCCAATACTACTGAAACCCCCAAACGCAAATGTGGATAAACAAGAGTGCTATGAAAGATTGTTCTACTGACCTGAAAGATCCTCACAGTCCTGACTACTTACCGTTCCCTGAATTGCAGCAGGAGAAACTCAAGCTTCTCACATGACCCCTTGCTCTGGGTTCCGGTGTATGCGTGTTCACAACTGAGCCAGCCAGAAGAGCATATTCCAAGGAATATTTTGCCAAAGAGCATGTCTGCAGTATCTGCGGGACTTCCATAGTCGAATATAAGTTTGGAAAATTCTGGATTAAGATTGCTTTTAAATGGCAGGACTTCTCAAAACCTCTTTCATTCTCATCTGCATGATGAATCTTCATAAAGAGGTCTTTTCATTAGGGTTTCCCAAACCTATACGCTATGGAAGACTTCAACTTCCTTAAAAGAAGTATCTTTGTACTATGTTCCTCTGAACACTTTTGGGGATAGAGGATACCACAATTTACATTCTGTCCAATTTGCTTTACCATATTCTCTTTGGGGCTTAGTCTAGTATGTGACACATGATAGGTGTTTAATAAATATTTGTTAAAGAAACAAAATATAAGTAAATGTTTTCCAATCTTTAAAGATGTATGATGGGACACCTGGGTGGCTCAGTTGGTTAAGTGGCTGCCTTTGACTCAGTTCATGATCCCAGAGTGCTGGGATCGAGTCCTGCACCTGGCTCCTTGCTCAGTGGGGAGCCTGCTTCTCCCTGCTTGTGCTCTCTCTCTCTCTCTGACAAATAGATAAAATCTTTAAAAATATAAAATAAAGGCATATGTTGAGCAATACATTATTCGCAACCATTCATGATATAATCACTGATCTTGGATAGTCACGATACAGGCAACTCCTTTTGTCACAAATCGAGGCTCATCATTATAAACTGATCCCTGCAGGAGGATTCAGTATTTAAAGATAGGAAAAAAGAGATTCTAGTCACCAATTTGTGTTTTAAAACAAAGTTTCTGGGGGCGCCTGGGTGACACAGCGGTTAAGCGTCTGCCTTCAGCTCAGGGCGTGATCCCAGTGTTCTGGGATCGAGCCCCACATCAGGCTCCTCCGCTATGAGCCTGCTTCTTCCTCTCCTACTCCCCCTGCTTGTGTTCCCTCTCTCGCTGGCTGTCTCTATCTCTGTCAAATAAATAAATAAAATCTTAAAAAAAAAATTAAAAATAAAAAAAAAATAAAACAAAGTTTCTGGATGTCATACATGTATATTATCACTTCAAATAAGTGGCTTTGAAATAACGTATATTTCATTCCTCAGACGAGGTTTAGAGTACATGGCCACAGGCATCTCATTCACTCACTCATGCTGAAATTTTGTGCCTACCCTGTGCCAGGCACTATTTCCAGCACTGGTGATCCAGGAGGGAACAGAGATGAGGAAGGCTGTGTTTGCTAGTGGCTCACAGTCGAGTGGGGGAAAGGGGAGAACACATATAATTTAAAAAGTAAACAAATTTAAAAGTGAATCAGCTACAGATGGAGATAAATACTGTTAAGGCAACAAGAAGGAAATGAAGCAGAAGAGAGCCAGGGAGCAGGAAACCATCCAGGTACGAGAGCAAACACAGGGACAGGGACAGGGACAGAGCTCAGGAGATGATTTAATAGTCTGAACGCCACACCCCAGTCTGGAGGCCCCTGGAGAGTCAAGGAGTGACGCAAGGGGGATGGGCGGGCCGGCACCATTGCTGGGAAGTGGCCAGAACCTGGGACGGGCTGAGATGAGATGTGGCCAAACAGGAACAGCAGTTCCGGGCAGAGATAGAGGATGTGAAAGAAAGAGGCGGCGTCCAACAAACAACTCCGTATTGACTTCTGCGTACTGCCCCCAGGTTGCTTACTTCTTTGCAGTGTGCTGAGAGCTGTGAGCTCAATGGTCTGTCAGCCCCAAACTCAATATTTTACACATCCAATTGTTTTAAACATACACCAAATAAGCAGAATTTTTTGCCGTTTAGGGCCTGGATGGTTTGCATACTTCATGAAGCTACCCGATATCTCCTAGCCATACATAAGATGAGCCCTGGGGCTATAAAGACCCCAAGTTACTGCCCCTGCACTCTGGGAGCTCTGTGACCCTTGCTGGCTGGCTGAGTGATGTCACTTAGACGTGTAGGGACCCTCTCTGACCTGCCTCTCCCCTGGAAGCTCCCTTGCTCTTCTCTTCTTCTGGATGGTGGCCCCAATGCTACAGCCTCTGGACAGCCTCGTGCTGGGAGGGACTTCTCTAACAAGTAAAATCCTCAAAGCGCCACCCAAATGAAGCTTGTGCACGCTACTGCCACCTTGTGGTCATATCTTTTGCCTTGCTCAGACCTAAGTGCCCTCCTCCGTTCCCCTCCCCTTTCTGGGCAGACGGGATCACCAGTCACAGCCTCTCTGGTCCAGCTGTGGGAGAAGGCATCTTTCTTTTGCAGGCCACAGAATCAAGACAAATAGAGAGACCTTGAACCACAGAAATAAAGGGGCTTATTCCCTCTCACGTGCTATATTTGTGGAAAGGCTGGAGACTCTCTATTTCTGAAAATAATTCCACTTCCAATTTTTGGGACAAACTTGGTAGCTATAGAAAAATCTACAACCCAAGTATATTTAGAAATAGGTCTTAAACTTTCAGATCTCATGTAGTAAACCTTTTCTGTATCATTAAGTGCTCAAATTTTTGCCATTATTGGAAAAGGTCGTCGCTTCTCCAGCTGCCAGTCTCAAACAAATGTGCAGTGTGTGAACACAGCTGCATTAAACTTTTTGTGTATCGTAAACTCTGGTCCAGTCTCATATTTTGTAAGATGTAACTATTCACACTTCTGATCTAATGGCATGAGGATAGTTTAATTCTTCTAGGAGCAAGAGGTAAACTGTCTATAGCATTCCAAATATAAAGTAACTTCAACAAAATTAATTTTTTGGCATAGCGTCTTGGACAAAGAGAGATGGCTATTAACCCTAAATGCAAGACACACAGCATGGTGTGGTTATAACGGGATTCCCCACTTAGAACCCCATGAATACACTTGAACCATTTTGAGAGTTTCACTTGTGTGGAATAAGACAAAGCCTGAGCTAGAAGGAGGGTAGGGGCATAGGAAAATATTCAGCTGAGTGAAGGAGAAGTATGAAAGTCAAGCAATGAACTGTTTAGCCTGGTGCCTGTGTATTGGACGAAGGAAAAGTAGCAGAAGAGACCCTCAGTATGGCTCTACACCCTTTTTGTGTCTCTGGCCAATCCCCTCTCCCCACTGTTACCATTCTCTAACCCCCACTCCACCTCTGTGGACCCCTCAGCCAATGATGTGACCTCCTGTCAAAGAGAAGATGGGGTGGGGGTGCCTGGGTGGCTCAGTCAGTTAAGCATCTGACTCTTGATTTCTGCTCAGGTCATGATCTTGGGGTCATGGGATCAAACCCAGTGTCCAGCTCTGCACTCAGCGGGGAGGCTGCTTAGGATTCTCTTCCTCTGCCCCTCCCCTCCTCAAGTGCACACACTCTCTGTCTCTAAAAAAAAAAAAAAAAAAAAAAAAGATGGAGTATTTGACAAATATTTTACACCTCCTTTCCCTCCCATGGAGCATTAGAAGTGACTCCGGTCACAGAGTTCCAGGGTTCTCTGAAATGCCAACCTCTCCACCTGGGTGCCTGATTCCCACTGCCACCCTTGTGTGAGACCAGCTCCCTCTGCCATCCGCAATACCTCTCTGGTCTCTCCTCTCTGCAGCTTATAAAACTGCAAAACTGTTGCCAATTGAAAATTTTTAAAAATTTTCTACTCTCCCTTGCTCTCGAGTTACTCTCCTGCTTCTTTGCTTTCTTTTGAGGCCAGCCTTCATGAAAGGACATTTCACTCCCGGAGCACTTTCTACATTCCCGTTCAGCCCTCAAGCGATTTCTAGACTGTCCTCTACCCTCATGTTCCCCAAACTGTTTGCCAAGGTTATCGCTCAGGTCCCCCTCTCCCACCCATATGTTAGAGCCAGGAAATTTCACTTAAAAATTCTCCTGAAGACTGGGAGAATCCACAGTGCAACCATTGGCTGGGGCTGAACAGCTGGCGCACCTGGTTGTTAGGTTACCTTCCTGAACCTTAGACATGAGCTTGGGATCTGCTCTGTTTTCCCTCCTCCTGCGCCTCAAGAGTGGCTGTGATGATGACGTCTCCTGTCTTGGATGGTATTCATCTGCTTGCTGTCCGCCAAACATCAAGAATTCCTCAGAAGCACATTGAGACATCTTCTGGGATCCAGAACTTACTGGAACATACTTAAGAAGTAAACTGAATCACAATAGTTTACCAAAACCTGCCTTTTTGTGCCTAGCCAGGGACAAGGGATTGTGTAGGGTTCTAGAACTAAAACAGCTCTGCCACTCTGGAATGTTGCTGAGATTCTCAAGCCAGTCAGCCTTACTCAGGAGTTCCCGAAGACTCCTGACCTCAGATCGTGCTCTCTTCTGCCCTCAGTGTGCCAGCACCTCTCTGAGCCCATGGCTTGCTTTCCATTTGCGTACCAATCACCGTTTTATCTAATGTAATGTGGCCCCAACTAGCAAAAATGCCAGCATATATGTGTGTATGCATGCATATGGGTATGTGTGTATATATGTGAACATACACACGTATATAAAGCAGTTACTTGATATGTATATGTATAGACCATACAAAATTTATCATACATATATATGATTTCTAATATGCAAATTTGTGTCTATATATAACACATAGCATATTTGTATGAATTATAATTGTTATGCACATAATATATAATTTCTCTTGTTATATGAGGTGTCTATATATATGTAATATGTAATTATATGTATAGATAGATAGATAGACGGACACACTAGATATTGGTATGTCTATAATCCAACTCCATCAATTCATCGTTTCAAAATTACAATATACAGGTTGATTCAATTTTTTAATGTTACTTTTTAAAAATACAGATTCATGTTTTTTGCACAAAACTTTGGAAACAAAGTAGGGAGAAAGAACAAAACTCATAAAATAACTGTTGATGTTTTGATATAAGTACTATTTAAAAAAAAACCCAAGATGGGGAATTTAATAAGATAATAAGAACCCCGCCGCTCAGCTCCCAATATAAATCTGGGACACGGAAGGTACAACATGCCATGTAGAAAGGAACAGAAAGGAACTTTAATTCTTAACTTAGTGCTGGGGGCAGGAAGGAAAAAATTCTCCCTTGATAATTTGAATTACAAGTTGTTACATATATGCGGGCTTGTGGTTTGAAGCTGCAACTCCCATGTGGTTTAAAACTCCTAAAGAAGAGAATTTAATTTAATTTAAAAACTGGCAGAAGCCATTCCAAATTCTCTCTGGAAGAATTCTTTTGGCAATTGTAAGACACAATTGATTTTAAGGTGCAATCAGGTTGTAAGAGAAGAGTGCATCACAGAATAGATAAAACAGTTTATTTCGAATATGTATTTATGAATTTTTTCTTTAAAAAATGATATCATATCCTGTATGCTTTTTCTATCCAGTCGGTTAGGGCATGAGCTTTAGAGCTGGGCAAACCTGTATTCAAAACACAGCTTTTCTACTTACTGGCTCTGTAAGTTCCTAATCTAAGTACTAAGCTTTAGCAAGGAATTTAACCTAAGTATTTAAGCGAGAAAGTACTTATACAAAGTAAATAACTACTTCTTTTTTTTTTTTATTTTTTATTTATTTATTTGAGACACAGCACACCCAAGGAGAGGCAGAGGGGGAGGGAGAAGCAGACTCCCTGCCAAGCAAGGAGCCCAACGCAGGGCTCAATCCCAGGACCCTGAGATCATAACCTGAGCCAAAGGCAGACCCTTAACCGACTGAGCCACCCAGGCAGGTGCCCCCAAAGTACACAACTACTTCTGAGCTCAGTTTCCTCAGGTGAAATGAAGTAGCAATAGCACATACCACCCCAGAAGCTGAGATGAATGTAAGAGAAGCACAGAAACTAGCAGGTAGTAGACACTCCTGACATTTAAAAAATATTATCATTAAAAAAATATGTGTATATTATCATTATTCTGATTTCTCACTGGGCAATGGGTCACAGCATCTTTCCATTACAGTAAATGCAAATCTACACTTTTGTATTTGAGAGCTGCCTGATAAGCTGAGAGACACAATAGGATTCAACATTTAGATTGTTTCCAATTTCTCCATGTATAATCAAAGCTGGAACAGAAATCAGGATACACATGTTTTGACATATTGTTACTTTTAAAGAGAAATTGCTAATAGACTTCTTACTTTAGAAAAGACTTTCTTTCCTCCCTCCCTCCTTCCCTCTCTCTCTCTCTCCTTCTTTCTTTCCTACTTTCTTGTTTTCAGGTAGGCTCCTTGCCCAACATGGGGCTTGAACTCACAGCCCTGAGATCAAGAGTTGCATGCTGCCCCAACTGAGCCAGCCATGCGCCCCAAGACTTTATTTCTTTAGAGTAGTTTGAGGTTCACAGCCAAATTGAAAGGAAGGTATAGAGATTGTCAATATATGCCCTGCCCCCACCTGCATAGCCTCCCCCACCATCAACACCCCTAGCACAGTGGGACATTGTTACAATTGGTGAACCTGCATTGACACATTGTCATCACCTAGTGTCTATGCTTTACATTTGGATTCACTCCTGGTGTTGTATATTTCATGGGTTTGGACAAATGTATAATGTATCCATTTTTATAGTGTCCATCATTACAGTATCATACAGAGTAGTTCCATTGCCCTAAAAATTCTGTGGGCTCCGCCTAGTTTTCCCTTCTTCTCTTTTCAGACTGGCTTCTTTCACTTAGGTAATATGCATTTAAGTTTCCTCATGTCTTTTCCTGGCTTGGTAACTCATTTCTTTTTAGCACTGAATAATATTCTGTTGTCTGGGTGGACCACAGTTTGTGTATCCACTCACCTGCTGAAGGACGTTTCGATGGCTTCCAAGTTTGGGCAATTAAGAGTAAAGCTGCTATCAACATCCATGTGGACATAAGTAAATACCAAGCAGCAAAATTGCTGGATCCTATGGTAAGAGTATGTTTGGTTTTGCAAGAAAGTGCCAAACTGTCCTCCAAAGTGGCTGGACCATTTCACATTCCCACCAGAAAGGAAGGAGAGTTCCCATACCCTCATCAACATTTGATGGTGTCAGTGTTCTGCGTTTTGGCCATTCTAATAGGTATGTAGTCATGTCTCATTGTTTTAACTGCTCACTTTCTATTTTTATGTATGTATTTATTTATTTATTTAGCTAAAATCCAGGAATGAATAACTGCTCACTTTTTAAATACTCTATTTTAAATTATCTTTGTCACGAGATACTTGCCTTGCCTGCTTTTAAAACTGCTTCTCTTTTCCTTCTAATATGAGCACAGACTCCTCAATTTGGTCCTTTATTTGACTTCTTAGAGACTTTCTCTCCAGCTTCTTCCAGACTCAGAGGCTGCATTAACTACCTTTAAAATGTTTGGGTGGGGACTCTGTCTGATGCTTTCTTTTATTTGCAAATCTTTGTTTTCATCCTCCCTGGTTTTGGCTTGCTAGCTCTGCCTTCCTGGCATTCTTCTCTGCTGGATCAGAATCTGCTTCTGGTTATGTGTGACCTTCTTCTTTGCAGTCGCAGCTCCTTTACAAAGGAGAGTCCATTTTCACGGAGTGCAGGTCATGAATCACTAGTCAAGTTTTGTAAGAGATCCTGATGGTCACATTACCATGACTGGGGAGAAAGCCGTGTGGGTGTAGCAACAATGACCCGAATCCCATAATGATTCGTAAGGTCACCATTCTTCTCCAACTTGCTGATGCTGCAAGCTACCAAATATCAAAGCAAACGCTAATTTTACAAATAAAGTAATAAATTATGTGGAAAATGAAACTAATTTCATAGGTAGTTCAACTGACATATCACGTATTGATTAAAATGGTCGAACAAGAGACACAGGTGACAATTGCTGGAAAAATGGTGGAACCAGGCTCACAAAATTTCAAGCACCGTAGGGTAACACACTAACAGTGCACCAGATAACCCAGAGCATCACGTGACCCCGAGTAAAATCTATTGCTAATTAATGGATGCTGTACCAGCATAAGGGAAACAACCTGCCACAGGAAAGGCAAACAAGGTCAGTGTATTGAGAAGAGACAATACTGTGTTTTAAACACTGTGACATGCAGTTCGGTTGAGTGAACCCAACTGAAACAGTCCAACAATAGAAACTGAAAACATTGTTTAAAGACATTTGCCATGACATAGGATAAGTGGGTGTATTTGAGTTTTTTTTTTTTTTAAGAGTTTATCTTGAAGTAATCTTTACACCCATCGTGGGGCTCAAACTCACAACCCCAAGATTAAGAGTGTCATGTTCCAGGGATGCCTGGGTAGCGCAGTCGTTAAGCGTCTGCCTTTGGCTCAGGGCCTGATCCCGGCGTTCCGGGATCCAGTCCCACATTGGGCTCCTCCGCTGGGAGCCTGCTTCTTCCTCTCCCACTCCCCCTGCTGTGTTCCCTCTCTCGCTGGCCGTCTCTCTGTCACATAAATAAATAAAATCTTAAAAAAAAAAAAAAAAGAGTGTCATGTTCCACCAACTGAGCCAGCTGGGTGCCCCATATTCATTTTTTTTTATGCTGGGGTAACAAGTTACCACAAAAATAGTGGTTTAAAACAACACCCATATATTCATTCACAGTTTATTGATTCACGGAAGTTTTGGTGGATTTGGCTGATGTCTCTGCTCCAGGATCTCACAAGGCTAAAATTAAGGATAGCAATATAACTGAGCTATATGTTTTGTTTTTTGTTTTTTTGTTTTGTTTTGTTTTGTTTTGTTTTCTGAAGGCTCTGGAGAAGAATTTACTTCCAAGCTCATTCAGGTTGTTCACAGAATCCAGTTCCTTACAGTTGTAGGACCGAGGTCCCCCCTTCGTTGCTGGCTTTCTGTCCCTTTTATGTGGCCTCTTCCATCTTCTGCCACCAATGGCATGAAAAGTTCTTCTCGAGCTGCAAATCTCTCTGACGTCTCCTGTCTTTTCCTACCTCATTGTCATGCCAACAGCAGGAGAAGTTCTCTTCTTTTAAGACCTAATGTGATTAGATTAGGTCCACCCAGGTGATCCCCTGTTTGAGGTCAGTTGTGCCACATAACGTAACACAATCCCAAGAGTGCCAGCTCCGCTAATTCACAGGTTTGGGGAGTTAAAGTATGGAATCTTGGGGTCCCTTCCCGGAAATTCTGCCTTCCGCGGTGGGGTGCTAAAAACACACAGAAACCTCCAGGCTTATGGACACAGAAATTAGAAACTCCTATGAAAACACATTCCTGGGGAGATTTTGTGGTTGAGCTTTTGTTTGAAGAGCAGTTCTGATTACATGACAGCTTTACTTCCAACTTCTACTCATTTAAGCATTTTTCAGGTTTTTTGTCCTCTGCCGTGAGTAATTAAGCCACTGGACTTTGTAGACAAATATTTTTTATGTCAAGGTGATCATGAACTTCTAATGATACAAACTTTGTAGGTAATAAAAGCTTGGAAAGAATATGCATTCATGCAGTGATTATTTTAATGAGCTATGCCTTTATTCTGTTTTGGTTTGGGGATAACATCTCCTACGAGGTAGCATGATCTACTAGAGGTTTCTTTGATATTGGCTTTTGTAGAGGTCAGATTAGGAATTAGGTCTGAAGACTGTCTGAATCCATGTAATGTTGTGACAAGGGCTAATTCTACAACTATGGGATTTTATTATTTATCCTTTCTGATAGAACTTTGGAAAATGTCAAACAATGAAAGCTTGTCTCTCACCTGCCTTTATCTCTTGTCATAAATACTCTTTATTCCTTTTCTCCTTGGCTCAGACCTTCTCCTGACATATTATATATTTATTTATTTTCTCTCTCTCTCTCTCTTGTCCCCCCAACTAGAATGTAAGCCTGTGAAGGCAGAACCTCTATGTTGCTGCTTCTATAATCCTTTGCCAGAACGGTGCCTGACATACATAGTAACTGCCCAACACTATAGGTTGAATGAATAAATACATAAAAATGAGGTGGGACATCAATTTTCCTAGACATCGTTCAAGCATATGAGACTGTCTTTATTTTATTAGAAGCTATGGTTAGGAAAAGTGAGATATTTCAGATGCTTTATATGCCAAATGTAGATGTGTGTGAAGTTTGACTCTTGGTAACACAGACGAGAATCACCTCTTGGAAAGAGACAGGTGGGTCTGCAGGGAATTGTGACTTCAAGTCAAGCTGTGGTGCAGACAGAGGTAGGTGTCACCTGGTCTCCAGAACTTGTTACTTATGCCAGTTTTTGTGACCCAGAGACATCGTTGAGCATCAGAACTAAGAGGACTCTAGAGTCAGCCTGGATTTGAATGCAGAACACGGAGCCTCCAGCAATTCGTCAATGACGCTTCTGGTTTTCCCACGCTAGCACCGGCTCCCGAGGTGATCTCTACCAAGGTTTCTGCCCCAGTAGGTCATCATTCTGTTTCTGCCTGTCCCTCTCTCTCTCTCTCTCTCTCCAATTTGGGGTGGGAGGGGGCTGAAGTGGGGCTGACTCATCTAGCAGATTTAAAAAGAGGTGATTTTTTTTTTCCACTCAATTTTGGGGGGGGGGCAGAAAAAGAGTTTGGGATATTCCAGTTTGTTCAGCTTTTTACTTCTTGTTCAGATGGTGTAGCAATTGTACTCATTTCTAATCCCCTCGCATGCTAACATGGAAGCCCGAAGTCCTCCAAGGTTATTTGTTATTCGGCTAACTATATTTCAATAAGACTGCTTACTTGCCTAATACTGTTTGTTGTATTTGATGATTTAAAAAAAAAACAACAACAAAAAACTATTGTTCTGAGTCTGTAGACTTCACAAAAATGCCAAGGGGATCCACGGCACACACAAAAAGTTAAAAAAACCCTGATCTAAATGGATAGGGAACCAAAAAATTGGTGATCGATTCCGTGTTGCTGGGCAATCAGGTTTTCCAAGTTTGGCAGAATCCCGTGGCGTTTTAGGGCAGTGGGTGATAATCATAGATAGCAGCTTCTCAAAGTAAATTAACCCTGTGGCTTTGTGCTAGAACTGATCCCCCACCTCTGCCAAGGTCTGGCCATGGCTCCTCTTGGATAACACTCGGAGCATCAGGGAGAATAAGAGAGGAAATCAGTGGAAGATTCAAAATATGATAAAATCTGTTAAAGAAAATAATCTGCTCGAGAGCCCAGATTTGTAAACCAGTCAACGACAGTTTCAGAATAAAGAGCAGAACTGATCACTGGCTCTTCCTGGTGAAACCACTGGGACAATCGTGGAGGCTCTCACTGGATATTGTCTCAGATCCAGTGGGTTTGGTAAAGCAGTTTGAAAAAACACCTCATTGCCAGAGACGCTTTCAGTTATGTTTCTGGCCAGTCTCACTTTCCCAGCAGCTGCTCCCAGCTAATGAAGAAGTGAGTATCTCAGTGCGAACGAGGAGCTGGGGAGACACGAGATGGAAAACTGCAGACAGGGCGTTCTCACCTCCCGAGGGCCAGGTATTCTTTGTGTGCGACGATGCCTGCTGCTCCTGTGGGCGAACCTGACTGCACGTTGCTGGGGCATCACTCCATTCAGGCTTGGCAGAACCCGGGAAGGTGATGTTTTCCAGAAAGGGCAGAACAAATCAAACAACCAGCAGAGAAGAATGCGTGTTGACAAAATGGCCTGAGCCCATTTTTCAAAGCAAAAATTGAAGCTGTGCTTTTGGAGGATATGGACACGGATCACTGAAAGCAGGTTTTGTTTAAAGAGAAAAAAGTAATAAAAGGCCACTCTCTGTTTCTTGCTTCAGCTCCTCTATTTCTATAAAGACTAATACGAGAATACAATCTGAGAGGATGGCTTAGTTCCTACCCACCCACCCCCAACGACACTCGTTACACTGCAGAGAAGCTTGCATCCTTTGTCAAAAAGAAGACACCAAAGAATTCCATTTCTTTATTCAAATTATCTTCTCCTGGTATAGTTGGGTAGAAGAAGAATTTTAGAGGTCTTTATTTTGTTTTGTTTATAATGGACAACCTACATAATCTTTAATGATCTTTCAGCTCTTCTTTCCAATTTACCGAACACTGATGATTCATCTAGAATTTCATGGCAAACAGAGCCCTAAATTTCCAGATCATTCTCAGATCTTCTAGCAAATTCCCACTTTATGATTAAAAAATGTTTCATAAATGAACCTGCATATGTTATAGGAGGAAAAAAGAGAAAAACTGAGGCGCTGAAATATAGGCAGGACGAAGGAATTGTTCTTAGGATGGAGTCTCAACTTCCAAGTGTGTGGCTTAAGTACCTTAGTTGAGGAAGGAAAGACCAAACAGAGGAGTGCTTTAGTGTGTTTATCTACTCTCCAACTCCGAAACTACGGCTGAGGAGGAGACACTGAAGGGAAAGGCATAGAGGTTTGAGAACTCACTAACTTCGTTTTCCTCTTGCCTAGGTAAGGGTGTTTTACTTACTGTTATCAGTTGGGGGGAAAGGCCATATAAAATTATTTTTTGATACTCTGATAATTGTATGTATGGAGTATGTTTATTTCCAAGGCCATATAAAATTATTTTTTGATACTCTGATAATTGTATATACATACAATTACAAGTATGTATTTACATACTTGTAAATTACAAGTATGTATTTGTATGTAATACATACAATTACATTGTATGTATTACATACAATGAACAAGTATGTTCATTTCCAAAATTTTTGGAAGAGTAGGAGGATTACATGGAAGAGAGGGGGGATTTATCTGCAATAAATCTGCAGATTATTTTTAAAAAAATGGAGCTGGAATAAAGAAAGAATGTTGCCTACACCATGGGCATAACACACTTCAAACTGATTTCATCAGGGCTTCTTTACTTGGTGTCCATGTACCTTTGTATTTAGGGAGGCTGCAAACACAGATGGGAAAAATCATATTCTTGTTTTTTGAAACTTTAACTGAAATTGAGCTCTTCTTTCAATTGTGAATGTAGGTTTTATTAGACTGTCGAAGGGATTCATGCATGGCCCTACACGCAAAAAAGGTTAAAACTTCTCAAATAACAGTATTTTCACCAATAAATAGGAAACTAAAAATTTCTTATATTTGAACCAAAATATCAGTGTTTTCAACTAATAAATACATGAATCCAGTAAGAAAGGTTTTAGATCAAAGGACACTGATAATATTACCCACCACACTCGAAATATATATCATCTCCATCTCTACAACTGCTATTTTCAGCTCAGTTCTATCTGTTTTTTGAGTACAATGAAACAGATATTATCAAGGGTCTGGGGGTGATAATAGTTGCAAAAGCTTCCAGTGTTTTGAAGCTGCTAGGTACATAGTGACTATAATAAAAGGAATGTGTGATATATTTTTTTTTATTGAGAGATAAGAAGCAATTATTTAATACCTTACTTGGACTCTGTGTGTACTGGGGGAGCATAGGTCCTCATAGTATTTATTGCCTTCTTACATTCTTTTATAGACCTAGTTTTTTGAGCGTCCACTATATACAAGACATGAAGCCAAAGTAGGGGGGGTAGTGTTTTGTTGGGCCGTTGGAGACATCCACATTCACTCATCCACACAAAACTAATATACTCTTCCTGGTGATCTCATGCAACACTAACCAGATAAGGTCATTTTTACCTCCCTAACTCCCAAAGTCCAATTCTCCAGGTCAGTAGGACCAATGGACAGAAGACTATAGAGAGATTGTCACAAACTCATTCATTGTGCCACAAATGAAAGCTTGTTTCCCAACAATGGTGCTCCAGAGGCATCATTCGGATCTTCACTATATGCTGCTTGGGAATATCAAGACTTAATCAGGTTTGAGTCAAGTTGACTCATGTGATTTGTGTTCCTTATTCAAAACAAAGATAATTGATGAGACAATATTGGACATTTCAGTTGAAATGCTGAGTCTCCTGATTTATTGCTGAGGCAGGTACCTTAATTTAATTTTCAAAAGAAGTTATAAAAATTGACTCTTTTGATCGTCAGTTTAACAATATTATAAGAATAACCGGCTGAGGCAGTAGAAAACTAAGGACAGATGCCATTTAAGGCTTATGGAAAGAAAGCTAATTTCATTCCTGTTTGTCAGCAAATGGAATATATTTTTTAAATAATTTTTAAGGTATTTGTCACGTAGCCTCTTTTATCCAGGTGAGGGTGTACATCTCTGCCTAATTCCATGTGGAAGATCTCCAAGCCCTGGGCCTCACGTTCTTTCTCATGCTAACAGATGGAACTAACAGGATTCTCATTTCCAGGCTGAGCTAGGAGTTCTGTACATGTGCCTGATCTTGGGCAAGGCAATCTACAAAATCCCAGTTTCCTCCTCTGCAAAATAGGCAAAATAATAATAGTATCTACTTCACAGTGTTGTTAAGGGGATCAAATGAGATAATTCAGGTAAAATGCTTAGCAGAATATCTTGTACACAGTGACACCAAATACATGTTTATCACTTTTATTATTGTCATATTGTCATGAGGCACTCCAAAAATAAAGCCATTGACATGTACCACACCAACTTCCCTGTCTCTTCTCCATCCATAAATTGATTTTCTCCATCTCATCCTTGCATTAATTTTGTCCCAGAAAGAGGTGTATTTCCTCTTGATAAGATTCCATTCTCCGTCTGTATACTTGGCCTTACTTTTTCACATTGTTTTCTAGATCTTCAATCCCTTCCTACCTTTGGTTTTTTTCCTTAAGTCTATAAACATGGGCAAACTCATTCTAATCTGAGCAAAAACCAAATACACCCCCTCTGACCCTAGAACCCGTATAAACATCTTCAACTGCCCTATCCCTCTCCTATTTTCATACAAACTTCTTAAACCTTTGGACATACAATCACCATGTCTTAACCATTTCCAGTCCCTCACTTTCCATTCTGCTTGAGCACACTGTTTGTTTCTAACCGTTGAGTCTATGCAAGTTCTTCTCTTGGTTGGGAAAGTCCAGACCTCATTTCTTCATCTGGATATCTTCTCCTTACCATAAAAGATTCATCTTAGGGGTTACCTCTTCAAGAAGTACTTCCTGACTCTCCTAGGCAGTGGTCATCAGATCCTCTTCTGTGAACCTATGTGATTCCATCTCTCTCTGGTATGTACTTATCCTGGGTATTATAACCATCTGTGCCCCTCAAAGAAATGTTTGCTAGACTGAGGGGAGCTCTAAATACTATGTTGAAGGACTAACCTTCATAATATCTTTTTTTAGGATATTAGATCAAGTAAACAATGAAGTAATTGAATAGGTAAAATTTCTCTCTCTTTCCTCTTCCAGAGAAAGTAGCCACAGTTAAATATGAAAATCTTTAGCTGAGAAATATTAACATAAGTTCATTTTGTTAATTTGCTCATCAATAATGAGCTTCAGTTATTATATATGTCAATAGATGAATTGATAAATGGACGGATTGTGCAGATAGCTAAGTGGTCTAGAAAGCAAGAGACCTGAGTTAGATCTAGTGAACTGTGTGAATCAACTCTGTGATCTTAAAGAATGCATTAATTTCTCCATACTAATTCCTCTTTCTTAATTTCACCATCTATAAATATGGAAATAGTAGCCTTTGCCCTGTCTATATGACAGTCTCGTTAAGAGGTTCAAATGAAACAATGTGTCAGACCTTTGTATAAATAGTCCAGGGTGCCTGCGTGGCTCAGTCAGTTAAGTGTCTGACTCTTGATCTCAGCTCAGTTCTTGATCTCAGCGTCATGCGTTCAAGCCCCACACTGGGCTCCACGCTAGGCATGGATCCTACTTTAATTTAAAAGATAAATAAATAGTCCAATTGTTCATAATAGAACAGTTTTTTTTTTTTAAAGATTTTTTATTTATTTATGTGACAGAGAGACAGCCAGAAGAGGGAACACAAGCAGGAGGAGTGGGAGAGGAAGAAGCAGGCTCCCAGCGGAGGAGTCCGATGTGGGACTCGATCCCGGAACGCCGGGATCACGCCCTGAGCCGAAGGCAGCCGCCTAACGACTGCACTACCCAGGCGCCCCAGAACAGTGTTGTTATTAACACAGACACAATTGTTATTCCCAAATAATTTATAATCTAATAATTTAAATTGGCTAATTCTTTCTATTGAATGAATCATACAATGAAATTACACAAAGACTCACCATTAATCTCTGTTTATATTAATAGGTATTAATATTAATTATAATTAATTAATATTTATCTTTATTAAGAAGCATCGATATCTGTTTATATTAATATTTCCAAGGCCATTTAAGTCCAACCTCTTGTATGTCAGAGGTATCTAGGGCTACAGATTTATTTCCAGGCCCAAATCCTTGTTTTTCTTACTTAACTATAAGTAAATACCTTGAACACTTTATTATACCTTTCAAGCTTTTCAACTTAGGTTAAAATTAAACTTAAGACTCAATTTACAGTTGTAAGTGGCTGTTTTTATCTCATTTTACCCTCAAATTTCAGTTGAACTTCCTCGGTGAGTGTGGTAGATGTGGTTGGCTGCTCAGCCAACAGCCTTCTCCCTTCTTTCTTCCACCCTGTTTATGGAATACCAGTTGTGTCCAGGAACCTGACAGTGATGATTTGTTAGCCTCTTCCCCAGGAGATGAATCTCAGTTGCTCTAAGCCAATCACAGTGACCTCATTCCTCTCTGCCAATGATTGGTTTAGGGGTTGGCACGTGACCCAAATCTGGCTCATGAAGTCTAAGATGTCTGTTGTGGAGGAATAAAGGATGTTCTGGGAAAGATTTTCTTCCCTGATAAAAAGAAATAGATATGCAAGAAGAAGCCTTCTTTCTTTCAGCTTTTAGATATTGTTATGAGAGGACATGTTGGTTGGCACTCTGGCCAGCTGTTCAGACCATGGAGGAAAAGTTAGGAGACCTATAGAAAAGGTGACGTCCATAAACTTCTGAATTAACTGACCCTGGAACTACTTACTCACCATTAGAAGAGTAAAAAAGACAGGCCAAAGTATGAAACACGATACTTCCAACAAGAATATAAAAGGAGACAAAAAATAGGGAGACTTCAATGGGTACTTTGCATACAGCATATGCAAATCATTGACTAATATGTGAAATAGTGGTTAACATCATTGGTCTTTAGGAAAATGCAAGTTAAAACCACAATATAGCACTGTATACCCTCCAGAACCGGTACAATAGAAGACACTGGCAAACCAAGTGGGGGTGAAGAGAGGGGGACACTAGAATTCTCGGACTGTTGTTGGAAGGGTAAGTTGGTACAGGTACTCTGGGAAACTCTTGCACAACATCTAGTAAAATGACTTATGCATACCTGCT
>NW_024423897.1:50510021-50593151 GCF_017311325.1 Ursus maritimus
GCAATCCTACTCCTAAGTATCACCCAACAGAAATGTGGACATGCGTTTCTCAAGAATACTCAGACCAGTACTCTTTTGAATACCCTCAAATTGGTAACAGCCCAAATATCCATCAGTGTACAGTAGATCTATACATTATGGCATATTCACATAATCAGATCCTAAAGAACAATATAAATAGGGGCGCCTGGGTGGCTCAGTCCGTTAAGCAGAGGACTCTTGCTTACTGTTCAGGTCTTGATCTCGGGGGTGTGGGATCAACCCTGCATGGGGTGCTCAGTGCAGTCTGCTTCAGATTCTCTCCCTCTCCCTCTGCCCCCCCATTAATAAAATCTTTAAAAAAATGAAGAACAATATAAATACATAAACTACTACACACAACATAAATACATTTTTTTTTTTTTTAAGATTTATTAGTTTTATTTTTAGAGAGAGGGTTGGGGGAGAGGCAGAGAGAATTTCAAGCAGACTCCCGAGCTGAGCCCGGAGCCCGGACATGGGGCTCTTCTCCTCACCGTGAAATCAGACCTCAGGGGAAACCAACAGTTGGACACTCAGGACTGTGCCACCCAGGCGCCCCAATATAAATACATTCCATAAACATGATTTTGAGCAAAAGAAGCAGGCATACTATATGATTCCACTTGCATGAAGTTCAAAAACAAGCAAAACTTAATTTCTGTTCTTAGAAGTCAAGGCAGTGACAGCGAAGGGGGCCACAAAAGGATTTTTCCGCTGCTAGCAATGTTCTGCTTCTTGATAATGGGTTTTGATGACATGTTCTGTTCACTTTATGTATGAAAATTAATTGAGTTATATGTTAATATCTGTATAGAGTTGACCCTTGAACAACACAGGTCTGAACCGCACGGGTCCAACTATACACTTTTTTTTTGTTTCTTTGGGGCTTTTTGCTGCACAAGCTTTATTGTTTATGTTTGGTCCAGGGCTTGGGTGAGGGGCTCCAGGGTGGCAAAAAGCTGGGTAGCAGCTGCAGGGAGAGGCTCCCGCAGAAGCCCTGAGACCAGGCGGATGCCAGAGGGGCCGCTCAAGGGCAGTCGGGCTGGGGAGGCTCCTGGTGGTGCTGGGGGGTGAATCTCTGTAAGAGAAGCTCACCAGCCCAGCCTGCGCGTCGCCATTTCCTGATGTGTTTCACCTGCTCCTGCAGGAAGTGGCTCCTCAGGAAGTGCCAGAGGCAGGTGTGCACCCGCACAAACCCGGGCCCGAAGATCCCACAGGGTCGGCTTCAGGTTCTTCTCCAGAATCATGGCGGCTTCCGTGGTCCAGGGTTTTACCCCGTGCCTCTTGGAGCAGCTTCTGCGCCGCCTGGAGAACTGCCCGGAGCCCTGCTGGGCTTGCATCTTCAGGCGCCGCCGGGGCTTCCCGTCGGCCAACGCGGGGAAGAAGTGGCCCGCGCAGCTCACAGCCCACCGTCCCGGGAGATGGGAAGCCCAGAGAGGTAGGTGCAGGAAGCCCCGGATGCTTGGTGACCAGGCGGTTGGCGGCAGCTCCTGTGGAATGGTTCTGAGGAATCTGGGAGCTCCTGGCTGGGGGGGGCAGTAAGGGGCTAAGCTCAAAATAAGGTGTTGGCTGGTCCCCAGGGCAGGGGGTGGCAGAGAACACAGTTCTGAAGGTTGCAACTGGAAAAGAGTTTGGAGGGTGGTCGGAGGCTGGAAGGAGGGGCATCCCTGGGTTTGTTCCTTCCAAATATTGTCGAAGGAAGGGACATGTCTGCTGGATTGTCGGGAACACTGCCTGTAGGCTGATTTTTTGTTTTTTTGTTTTGACAGTACAGGACTGGAAATGTATTTTCTCTTCTTTACCACTTTCTTAATAACATTTTCTTTTCTTTGGTTACTTTATTGCAAGAATACCATATTAGTGCATGTAACATACAAAATATGTGTTAATTCACTGCTTGTGTTATCAGTAAGGCTTTGGGGAAATAGTATGCTATTAGTAGTTAAGTTTGAGGGGAGTTGAAAGTTATACTTGGATTTTCTACAATGGGAAGGTCAGCACCCCTAACCCCCATGTTGTTCGAGGATCAACTGTACTTCTTCCAAATATATGTTTGCTTCAATAAAAAGGCTATTTAAAAAATAATTGAAAGAGAAGAAAAATAAGGTAAGAAGAAAAAAAGAACAGAAGATAGAGGAAGGGTGTAAAGGGAAAACAGCGTTTGCCAAGGGTGGTGGGGGTTCAGTATTGCCTGGGGCGCCTACAAGCCTTTTGTGGGTTAAATGCTTCCGGAGTCTTCAATCTAGACTTTGGCTGTCTTTGGCTGTTCTTGAAAGTAAAAAGTAACCTGATTTTCTCTGAAAAATTAGAATTCACTGTTTGGAGCTACTCATCTGCCAGTAGTCAGATCCTTGTGATTCTGATTCTTGAATGATTTCATAGTTATGAGTCCATTTCTATTTCTGGATAGCACATAATCTTAGATGCATAAATTTTATTTGTACTACTTAGGCTAATATACTAGCAAAGTCAATGCATTATTCCGAGTATATAAGGAAATATAAGATGCAGTGTGTATAATCAGTTTGGAATTCAGGTAAAGACTTAATAATTAACAATTCTTTTACATGTCTCCAGACCTTGATGATTTGCTTCTCTTTAGAACTCCTCCAATGTTAGCCCCTAATCCGTGTTGTTGAACAGTAAATTCTATTCTGCCTTGGGTTGTTGGCAGGTTTTGTTTGTTTTATTTTTCTCTCCACATATGCTAGTTTTGGCCTCCTGCATAGACCACAAGCCATTTGAAGGTAGGATCCATGTCTTATAGTCTTTTAAAAATTTCTCTAACCTTTGAGCTTTATTCGTAGTAAATATTCAGTTTTTACTGAATAATTTCTGGTCACGGGCATGTTTAGTTTCGATAAGGAGAGGCCATGCTCATGGGCAATTGGCAGGGAATTTTTCTTGGCAGCATTGAAGGATAGAATGGGCATTCTTCTGCTTATAGTGTTACGGGAGCTCAAAGAAAAGGACTAAGAACATCATGACAGTCTCTATCAGTCCTATGGCCTACGCATGTGACAAATATAACAGGCAAATTATTGTTTGCCTTACCCAGTACCAAACAACTCAGTTGACTTTTTTTTTTTTTTAAACAGAATTGACTAAATTACCCAATTGTTTTGTCTTTGTGTAGACAGAGCCTGGGATTCTATTGATGAAACCATATTTCATGCTCATGATCTGCAACAGCTGTAGTTCACCGAATTGAAATAACTTAATGAGGTATTGATTTTGCCGCTCAGCGTGCTCAGAAATAACTACCAAAATTGTGGGAGGCAACATCAGAAGGGACAGGGAGAAAGAAAGGTGAATTTCTAATGAATACACTAGATGAGTTCCTGTCAACTTGATTATTTGAATTGGATGCTTTAGAATCAGAGAAATGAATTATTTAATTGGGGATGAAAAATATGAGTTCATTTTGCTCATTTGGAATTTGGAATTGGAACTGAATCACATGCACTTCAGGAAACATAAAAGTTAAAAAAACAACAACAACAACAACAACAAACCCAGCCCTAGCTCAGCGATAAATTATTGTGGTAAGTTATTTTTCAAGCCAATTTTTAGTTGTTCGAACTAGAAGAAATGGAGAAAGCCTTAGAGTGGAAATAAGACTCCAGGGAAAGGAAATAAAGGAACTGTTCCTTTTGCATGTTTCCTAAATACTCCCTGGTGGCTCTTAATGAGCTGCATTATTGCGTTTTGGCTCTGGAGCTGGATGGAGCTCTGCCATAAATTAGCAAGATGGAGAGAATTTGAATGAGGGTACTGCACAGGAAACCTCTTCCTCATATTCCATTTGGCTGGATTCTGATTCTGTGGATAAATGGTTGGCATCCTGAGGGCCATCTGAAAGTTACCCAACTTTCCAAAGAACTTTCTAGAATCACTGGGTCGACAGCTCTGCTACTCAGGTAAATTTACATTGACCAGACACGTTGTCTTAAGCCACTTGCATACGCTGTTCCCAGTTGTCCCATCTCCTTTCATTAAGAAAACCCATTGATTATTTGTCTGAATGAAGTAAATTTGATGTTCCCCAAGAACATGGAGTGCTTCTATTACAAAACCGATTAGAACCAGAAAGGATGGGGCACCTGGGTGGCTCAGTCGGTTAAGTGTCTGTCTTCAGCTCAGGTCATGATCCCAGGGTCCTGGGATCTACTTCCATGTCCGGCTCCCTAGGCAGTGGGGAGTCTGTTTCTCCCTCTGCCCCTCCCCCTGCTCATGCTTGTTCTCTCTCTCTCTCAAAAATAAATTTTAAAAAATCTTAAAAAAAAAAAACAAAAACCAGAAAGGATGGCACAGTATACCAGAAGAGAAAATGGTCCTTCCTCTGGTCATGGAAGAAGGAGTAACTAATAAAAAATTAAAAGACTTAAGTTTTGCTCACCAAAGGAGAGCAATACCAGCCAGGAGAGGCAAAGACATGACAAGATGATTTAATGCTCCTGTCAGGTGTGTGGAGTTCCATGACTGTGATGTCTGGACTGTGTGGCTTCGAATCACTTTGGCTACTTGCCCAGAGCCTCGGGGTTGTAACTGATTTGCATATAATGATGTGTTTACATAAAATGTAGTTATAATAAATACAAGTAACAGTAGGTGGTTTTTCTTTAATGTATCTTCTCCATTGCCAGATAATGATCATTTATTAGGCATCTGCTGGGCCCTGGTGCTGTGTTCAGTATATATTTTTAAAGGTATTCACATTTAGTTTCCTTTGTTTTAAAACAGCAACCTACATCAGCCATCCCCAGGAGGATGGTTTAATTGTTCCAGAAATAGAAGGATCTTCTTTTGAGTCTCTTGCTTTTCCACATGTAGACTAAGTACAGAGGAAATACAGCTTTGGGGGTGGGAAGACTTTCAGGGCTTCTGCACTAGGAAAAATAGTTTTCATGCACTTGAAATATTAACAATCTTAAGGAGCTTAAAGGGATTTGCATGTCACAACCTTAAACAAGTGTTATTCTAGGTCTGTTTCCTGGGTCTCAGATGAGAAGTCGGATCTGAGGAGCTCTAAAGTCTTTTTCCACTAAGACTCTCGGATTCTATTCTCTGCCAGCCAGTTAGAAGTGAGGCATTTGGGTCCTGAGCTCATCTGGGCAGGCTGCAGGATTTGTAATCATTGATTTCAAGGGCCTCGGGAAGCTGGTAAGACTTTTTGAATATGTGCATTTTCCTGGGGTGAGTTTCCATATTTATATGATAATCTAAATAGCCTGTGATTCTAAAAAATTCAGATCTGCAGTAGGATGTAATGCTAATGAAGTCAGGATTATAAGCTTCCCCTCTTATGGATATTAATAGAGGAAACTCTATCCCAAGACCTCACCACTGACCCTGGGGATCTGCATGCAAATGTCTGCTATTAGTCCCAGAGGCACAAGAGAAAACAACACATGCTGGTCAGGGGCCCCCATGGCCTCTACTCCACACAGTGATCACCGATAACACAGAGCTGCTACGAAATCTCATCAGTCAGAGCTACATGTGGGATTTTGGAGGACCAATAAATGACACGCATCTTTCTTTCCAGATTGTGGAGCCAGTAGAGAGACAGGCTAGAGAAGACAGACAGCTGGGGAGTAAAAAGAAAGTTGGCTTTAGTATTGATTAAGCTGATGGGAAAACATGGCTTTCCATTTGGGCCCACATAGGCTTAGTAATACTCCCCTTGAATTCAGAAGACTTCTTGCAGCTGTCCCTGGCCCAGCCACTCAGTGCAGGTGAGCTCCTTTCCTTCAGCTGAACAGAACCTCTGATCTGTAGAAGGCCATTGTCTCTCTGAGGAGGCTGGGCCTGGCGTTGCTCTGCTCTGCTTACTGACCTCGCCGATCTGGTATGTCTCTCCTCCCCAGAAGAGCGGTGAACAAAGTGTGGAGAACAGCTTTTTCCAATAACTTTCCCTTCTGGAATGTTGGATGCATGTTATCTGCTCTTTTTAGAGCATTTGGAGTTAGGAATACATTCTTTTTCCCCCAATTTTAAGTGCATCTCTGAATCAATGGCAGATTGAAATACAATAGTGGTAGGGAGATATCATAAGTGATTTATCTTAAAAAATGGAAATAAAAGCCCTTCAAGGCCATAGAAAGCAGGACAAGAATTGATCAGAGAGTTTTTGGAGAGACTGCCCAGTATCTCTTGAGGCCAACTGATGAGTTAAGACATTGTCAAATGGAGCTAAAATATACTGGGAGGAAGTTCTTCAGAGCAAGGGCTATGGGGGTGGACGTCAGAGGAGTGATCCCTCACATGAACCATGGACTGAAGTCGTGTCACATTCTAGGAGAGACTTTTCTGTTTCCCTTATCTCACTTTACCTTCCTTGGCTCTCCAAACAAAGTTTTCTGACTTCCTGTCAAACATTCTCTAAACTTCAAATGCTTTCAGGTTGTCACTCTTCTGGAATAATCACAGCAGCTATCTTTTGGGTAAGGTCAAGACAACGCCTTTGTCGGGGAGGCTGGTGTTCTCAAGGGGTTTCCGGGTTCTTCGTCTGTAGAGTACCCATTGCCCCAGTTTGTCTCATTGGTCTCAGTTTATACCTGATGTCCCAGTATAACTATTAAATGTGCTTCCATTCACCCCCAAGCGTGTCCTAATTTGGGTAATAAATTATATGTTCACTCTACTTTTCTTTAATATTTAGTTTTTGCCTTTTTAAAAAAGGAGTGGATTTATTACTACTTGTGTAATTAAAATTCGTTTTATAAAAGACAATGTCATTATTTCTGACTTTAAGGAGAGCCAATTGATTATAATAATAAAGCAGGCATTGATATGGTGCTTTGCACCTTACAGAACACTTCAACAGATTTTTTTAAAGGGTTGAATGGCAGGAGGTCGATATATTTTGAGTAAATGGATGAGTGGGTGAAGCTAGAGTGATAATTAATGTACTAATTACACACAAATTATCAACATCATGTCACACCTTCGTGTAATTTTGTTCCTACCTAACCTAGTAACTATTGAGTGAAACTTCTTTCTTCCTTGCCTCTTTCTCAGTGGCCAGTGATACTTGAAATCGTGTTGATCTTTCAGAGTTGGCATTTCTTCCCTACTCCTAATTCATACTTTCTTTCGCCTCTAATTGGAACTCTTTATTTTTCCAGCCTCCAACAAGATGCCAGTTTTTGTACATATTATTGTATAAAGTGAGATAAAACTGGTAAGTGGGTGAACATACCTGGTCTCAAAACAAACCCCTGTGGAGTATAGTGTCTTCTGTTTGCGATGGAATCACTGAAAACCTCTTTGCACATGACCCTCCGCACAGATCTTCTCCACCATGTTGTGAAACCCAGCCTGTCTTTCCTTTGTTCCTTCGTTCCTTCCTTCCATCTATCCATCCACTCATTCATCCATCCATCCATCCATCTGTTCTTCCTTTTTAAGTAGATTATACACCCAGCATGGAGCCCAACATGGGGCTTGAACTCACAACCCTGAGATCAAGACCTTAGCTGAGATTAAGGGTCAGATGCTTACCCAACTGAGCCACTCAGGAGCCCTGTATATCCATTTATTAATTCCTCTGTCACATAGAAGAGAATGGAGAGCCTATATAAAGCAAGGTGTATTGCCTCTCTCTTTTCCTTCCCTTCAAGAACTCACTGTCAGCATGGAAGGTTGGTGTGGTGGAATTGTCAGTATGTGGATTCACACCAGTGATTGTGCCCAGGACTGATAGCTAACCCATAGGATCCTAGTATGGTAGCATTGCTTGTGAAAATAGGAAAATATTATTGAAGCATTTCACAGATAGCCAGTTCCAAAGGCTTCCTCTAAGTTACCCTGCCCCCGGTTTCCTCGACTCTCCCCTCAGGTACTGCTGGATGTCCCCAGATCCAGTAAATAAGGATCAACACCTGGCATAGCAAGGGGCTACTGGAATCTTGCTCCAACCCATTCTGATTAGCTGGTGCCTGTACCCTGTTAGGTTGTTTACTACTACCCCTGGCTGTTCTCTGGGACCTCTTCTTTGAGGTGCTTAAACATGAATTTGGTATGACTTTCCGCTATTTTAAAAATAGAAATCAAACTAGTATTTTGGAATTGAGTTTAGTTCTTTCCCCGTTGTGTGTGTGTGTGTGTGTGTGTGTGTACATACACGTGTGTGAACGTGTGTGGGGTCATGTGTGCACATGCGCACATCGCAATAGACCTGACTCCTTTTCTGTTTTTTAGGGTGTCTCCAATTAACATTTCTGCTCAACAGTTGAGCTAACTGTTTTGTTCTCATAGAAGACACCCTTTAGAGGTATTCTGTTCAAACAAAATATGGAAATTTCTTTCTGTACCTGACAGACGGTCATCCAGTTTTTGGATAACTTTGGTAATGAAGAGTTCACTCTCCCAGATGTCATTTCCCCTCTGAAATAAATTACATAGGATGATCTACACCCATTTCTTAGAAATGTTCTTTATCGCAAATAGCCATTTCTGATAGCGATAAAATTCATCCCTTTGTGTAAAAATGTTTCTCTGGATAATATTCCCTTTGCCATCCTCTCCGTATGCATATTCATGAACACTTTATAACATTTAAGAAATGTCACAAACCTAAAGAAACCACATAATCCTGATTCCTATTTTTTGGCTCAGAAATATGCTCTGTACATTTAAGTAATCAGTCCTTAGGTAATCAATTGTTTCTATCAAAGGAATGAATGCATGAAAAATGAAGGACCCCAGGCAGAAAATATTTTTTTTTAGCCTTTATAGAAAATTCCCTCAGGATAGAAACTTCATGAATCTGATTGGCCTGTTTCAATATTTAATCATAGCAAAGATCAAGAGTTTCCCCTTATGCCCAGATGAAATCTCTCTACCTTTAATTAAAGCTAATTTCTTCTTCTTTATTACTCTGGGTGGGTTTCCTTTGTCTGGCCGCATTCCCATATCATCCTTCTTGTTGACAGGGCAGAGGGAGGAAGAAGAAAGACCAAATGTGTATTATAGGAGTCTAGTATTCTAGAGAAGTCTAGTACCAAATTTACCATCCCATAGTAATGGGGAATACTTTCCTTCATCATTCTAGATATCTGATTATGTTAAAAAGTAAAAAAAAAAAAAAAAAAAAAAAAATAAAAATGCTCTCCGCTTCACTATAGCAAGTGAGGCCACCTCTTCTTGTATGCCAGCTCATGTTTCAGCTTTCGATATTCAGGGAGACGGAAAAGGCTGTCATTGTAAACATACAGGGGGAAGCACTTAACTTTCTTTTATTATTTTATTTTTATTTTTATTTTTTTAAGAAAAACTATTCCTTACAACCTATGCTCAAATGTAAAAGTAAGAATTATGTATTTTTCCTCTCGAGCATGACCTTCTAACTTCTAATTAGGTCAATTAACATACCCTCACTGACTTTCCCAGAGTGTGATCAGGAAGGTACAGAAAGAAATTGTATCATGAGACTGTTCATTCTAGGACTTTAGTTCTGGTTATCTACAGAAACATATCAATGATCCTTTTTTTTTTTTTTTAAGATTTTATTTATTTGACAGAGAGAGAGCGAGTGTGTGCGTGTGTGCCTACAAGCACAAGCAGGAGGAGCAGCAGAGGGAGAGGGAGAAGCAGTCTCCATCCCAGCACCTTGAGCTCATGAGCTGAGCTGAAGGCAGATGCTTAACCGACTGAGCCACACAGGTGCCCCTCAATGATCCTTTAATGCAAAACTAATGACTTTATTTGACCTAGTTTCTACAATTTTGAAAGGATACTAAATTTGAAAGTGATCTTAGAAAGCCTGTAGTTTAATCCCCTATGCAGAAAAGGAGATTGTTGCTCATGCATTGACCATAAACAAATATTCTTCCTCAAAGGATTGAGCATTGAGGAGCAGTACTGAACAACATTGAACAACAATGTTTATCTCTTTGGAAAAATCTGGATCATCTCCCGACACCCCACCACCAAGGTGCCCATCAGTTAGTAATATGTGGAAAGGAGGAATACAGTGCCTCCCATGTCCCTGGCTTGGTGGACGTGTCCTTTAGGACATTTAATCTTTTAAAAATTAATTCTGTGATTATGGAATAATGTCTTGATATCTGAGCATGCTTGCATACTGTAAGGGAGAGTCCTGGGCAAATACCACATGTGAATTATTCTCCTGATGTAAAATAATAACTAAATCATCACCATTCTGATTTTTAAATGTTTCCTATAATTTTGATTGTTTTAATTTTTTTTTTTTTTTTTTTTTTAAATCTCTGTGTGGGCTTGAATTTCCTTACTGGATTCTTTTAAACAAACATATGCTGAGTGTCTACCATTCATTTATTTATTCAACAAGAATATATTTAGTGTTTGTTATTATCCATACTGCTCTAGGTGCTGGGGATATAGTAGAAATAAAAGAAATTCCTACACTTACGGAGCTTTTGGTCTTATTACAAATACAGGGAAATAAGATGAATCCTGTCTCTGCTTCCCTGAGCTTGGAGCTTAGCAGGAAAGACAAAATATAAATTGATTACTATAATTAGTATGATGAATATTCATTACAGGGGTAACAGAAGGTATAGAGTACCTAATGACTGATTACCTAAATACGTACAGAAAACAGGGCAGTGAAACCAAATTCTTTTTTTTTTTTTTTTAAAGATTTTATTTTATTTTATTCAACAGAGATAGAGACAGCCAGCGAGAGAGGGAACACAAGCAGGGGGAGTGGGAGAGGAAGAAGCAGGCTCCTAGTGTTGGAGCCTGATGTGGGGCTCGATCCCAGAACGCCGGGATCACGCCCTGAGCCGAAGGCAGACGCTCAACCGCTGTGCCACCCAGGCGCCCCGAAACCAAATTCTGGAGTCAAGGGAGGTTCCTCAAGAAGGGGAAAGAGACGTTTAAACTGGTTTCTAAAGGGTGAGTAGGAGTTCAGTGATCTGGGGGGTTGGGAGACAGAATGATTGATCAGAGGGAATAACGTGTGACTTTTGGAATTGAGAGAAAGAATGGCACATTTGTAAAACTGGAATGAACTGGAATACGGAGGGGAGAAGTTATGAAATGAGGTCCCATTGTTGAGGGCTTTGTAAACCATCTTGAGGAAACTACTCTATTTGAAGGGCGGTGTGGAGCCACTGTGGGTTTTAAATCCCTCTTACAGCAATATGGATGAGAGATTGGAAGGACAAACACAGATTAAAGGAGTGACCAGGCTGTTGACATAATTTAGGTAGGAGATGCTGGCCAAGGGGGTGGAATGAAATGTAGGGATCTGAGTAACGCTTTGGAAGTGGAATGATTAGAGTGAGTGAGAACCATTGAAGTGAATGATCACATGTGCATAAGAAGGACAATCAAGGATGACTTCTAGAATTTAGGTTCTGGATTCAGACAGCTACAGATCTGATTGCCAGACCCTAGACCCGTATAATTTCCCATCTTTCTGTCTCTCTTCCTTTATTTGAGGATGCACCTGTATATCTGGCCCGCTGGCTGTCTCTTGCAGGCCTTCATACCAAGGAGAGCCCCCATGTTACAAGTGAATCTGTGTTCCGGTGAGCATTGTTATGTATAAAGTCATTGAGCCCTCTAGCTAGGTTTTAAGGTGGACTGACCATCTTCTGAATTCTATTCAACAGTATTCATTGCTAAACGGAACCTCTAAAATGCTTATGTCAGAACTAGCTAAGGTGCTGTCTACATCATGCTACCAATGGTCATTAACTTCTTCAACTGTTCCACTCAAAAAGAAGACTCGAGATCCCCTTTTGCTTTTCTGAATTGACTCTTGTTCGAGGCTGACTGTACATTACCCGTTGCTTTTGCCTTGTGAAAACTCAGTATATCTACTCCCCCTCTGAGTCAGAAGGGGAATCATTTGGACTAATATTTTATTATTTTAAAATGCCTCCAAGATGCTATCTGATTCATTCTCATAGCAATTTTGGGAGACAGGAAGGAAGCAGGTAAATATACACTTCACACAGTTTTTACTTAATGGCAAATTTAGTGCTCTTTGGTCATAGATGAAAAACGAAGAAATTATTCATGTGGAATCTAATTTAAGATCATCATTCTTGGTGACATTTATGACTTGCTTCTGGCAGGAATTTTGTTTGTTGTAGTAATATGAGGAATGTGCTACTCTTTGTATTTGAAGGTGACACCACTCTCCCTCCATTAGTTGTACATGTGCTTTGAGATGTTTTTCTAATGGAAAGGACAGATTTTCATTAAGCCATTTGCACTTTCTCTTGACATTGTGACAATTGACACACATTTCTAATGCCTGACTTGGGATAGGTATTATAACCATAACCACCAGCAGAGAAAAACAAATTGCCTGCCTAGGGATTTGAACTTTTGCCACCAGCCTCATTAGCACAGTGTACTAACCAACTAGGGTAGCCACGGGCATGCAATTATAGAACAGCATGAATCAAACCTGGTATAGGACCTTGAAATTCGACCTTTGACTATATCCATTAGCCTTGACACATCTCCATGGAAGAATGGGGCCTTTCTCTTGAGGCGTATACTCCAAAATGGTTTGCTGTTATCTTTCATAGAGATTTATTTCTCAAATTTAATAAAGATAGGAACATTAGTGAATCTTGAAATAAAATTTAGTGTTTCTATAATACTAGGTATTTATTTTTGAGCTATATTTATAAATAAGGTCATTCATCTGTGACAATTGTTTTCAGTAACTTCTCTTTCATAGTAAGGGTGTGCTTGAACCACATCTGAATTTATGTCTGTCCATATGTGGGAGGGAATAACATTTTAGAATTGGAGCACAAATGTCAGAATACCATCCAAGGTGAGAGCTTCACAGAAATGCTAGATAGAGAGTGGACAGAGAGCCATGAAGGCATTATGCAAAGAAAAGAAAAAATACAGATTCATTACAGTCAACATATTCTCGCAAACTATTTTGAAAATGAAGCAGGTAATTACATTGTAATATTAATGATTTCAAACCAGTGGCAGTAACGTGGATATAAAACCACTCAGGGAAGGGAAGATGCTATGGACATGGATGTTACGTTTATAAACCGTGTTAATTTGCTTGGGCAAATAGAACAAAATACCCTAGAATGGGTGGCTTAAACAATTGATGTATTTTTCCCAGTTTTGGAGGCTCAAGATCAAGGTCCTACGGATTTGGTTCCTAGTGAGATTCTCTTTCTGGCTTGAAGACCGCTGTCTTGCTGTGTTTGCACATGGTGGAGAGAAAGAATGCTCTGGTCTCTTTCTCTTCTAGGGACACTCATCCTGTTGTGAGCTCTTTGTCCTCATGACTTCATCTAAACCAAGGTACCAGCCTAAGGCCCTACCTCTAAATATGTCACCTTGGGCGTTAGGGCTTCTGCATATGGATGTGAGGGGACACGAACATTCAGTCATAACAAAAGCTGAAAGGAACTGGACTATTTTGATTGGCAAACAAGCTCCTTTGTCTCCCTCACTTCTCTTACTCAGGCACCTTCAAGTCCTGCTGATTCTGCCATCCACATCTTTCTCTAATCCACACCTCACGCTAGGGTACCTGAGCTGATCCAGACCTTCTCATTTTTCAAGTGGACAGCACCAGGAGCTCCCACCTGTCTGCTGTCTCCAATCCTGCATCCCTTTAATGCATTTTTCATAATTTGTAACATGGAAATGAGATCTTGTCACTTACTTGCTTCAGTTCTTTCCAGGGATTGCCATTACTCTCAGGATGAAATCCCCAATCCTTACTAGTCCTTACGAGGAAGGCTTAGTCAGTGGATGTTGTGTGGGGACTAGGGTATGTGTGTGTGTGTGCGTGCGTGCACGCACAGGCACGTGGGTGCAGAAGTGTTCTGGGAGAGTTGATCTCACACTAATAGAAGCCCACAAATTTACTTTTACTTTTTGCTTTATATCCACATGAGATTATTTACAGTCATTGAAGTTTATATATTTGTGTTGAAGCGCTAATTTAAGTGCAAACATTTAAAAATACCTAATTTTTATAACCCCCTTCTGTCATTTCTTTATTGTTTTAATGTACTGGGAGCATAAGGTAAAACACATTGAATTGGCCTTGATGTCTGTCAGTTTAGAGGCCCTTCCTGGAGGGAGCTGCCCGTCCCCAGCCCTCCAGACTCCTCTCTCTGCCCTCTGCACACCCTAAGCTCTACCGCCCCGAATGTTTTTCTTAACTGTTTGATGCTCTCTTGTCTATGGAACTTCTCACGTAGTGTTCTCACTTCTGTTTCTTCTTCCTTGACTAAATTCTAGTCATGTTTTGATCTTTCAGGTCTGAGTTCAAGCATCACTTCCTGTTTCTGGAACTTCTCTTCATAAGGCCAGGTGCTCCCATCGCATCCCTTTCATTCATGCTTTATTTTGTTTTTAGTATTTATTTATTAATTTGAGACAGAGAGGGTGCACATATGCGTGCAAGCAGGGAGAAGGGCAGAGGGAGAGAGAGAATCCCAAGCAGTCTCCCCGCCAAGTGCGGGGCCCGAAGCCAGGACCCTGAGGCCATGACCTGAGCCGGAACCAAGAGCTGCCGGCCACCCAACTGACCGAGCCACCCAGGCGCCCCTCATTCAAGCTTTAGAATCCCCTTTCCTACCTTCCTACAGCAGCAGGTGGTTACTGCTGGTTCCTTTGTTCCCCCTCCTTAAGGATTGGAGTCTTGACAACCTTCCTCATGATGGAATTGTGAGTCTAGCGGAGAAGGAAGCATGGCAGAGGTACTGAATGTGTGTTTGCTCTCTAGCAGCTCCGTGAGCAAGGGAACTCCATTCAGTACTTTGATCGATTCACTGCTATATTCCCTAGCACCGATGACAATGCCTGCACATAACAAGTGCTCAATAAATAGATGTATGTGTGCATAATAGTAATACAGAGTAAGTTCTCTCTTTCTCTGTCATATATGTAGGTATATGGATATATGTATAGATAGAAAAATGTTTTTTTTTTTAAAAGACTATTTGTTTAAGAGCAGTTTTAGGTTCACAGTGATATTAAGAGGAAGGTCCAAAGACTTCCCATATATCTTTTGCCCCCACACATGCATAGCCTTATCCATTATCAACATTTCCCACCAGAGTGGTACACTTCTTAGAATTGATAAACCTATATTGCAGTATACATCGTAATCACCCAAGGTCCATAGTTTACATACGGGCTCACTCTTGCTGTGATACAGTCTATGGACTGGGAAAAGTATAATGACGCGTGTCCATTATTATAGTATCATATGGAATATTTTCATTGCTCTAAAAATCCTTTGTACTCTGCCTGTTCATCCCTCCTCCAACCACCCCTCCAATCCTGGGGAACCACTAATATTTTGCTACCTCCATAGTTTTGCTTTCTCCAGAATGTTATATAATCAGCACATAAACGTACGTAACTCTTTCAGACTGGCTTCTTTTACTTAGTAATATGCATTTCAGGTTCCTCCATGTCTTTTCATGGCTTGAGAGCTCTTTTCTCCTAAGTGCTGAATAATATTCCGTTGTCTGGATATACCACAGTTTATTTATACATTCACCTACTGAAGGATGTTTTGGTTGCTTCCATGTTTCAGCAATTACAAAGAATGCCGCTATAAACAACCACGTGTACGTTTTAGGTGAACATAAATTTCCAACTCCTCTAGATAAATAACAAGCAGCACAAATACTGGATCATTTGGTAAGAGTATGTTTAGTTTTGCAAGAAACTGCCACACTGTCTTGCAAAGTGGCTGTGCGTTTTGCGTCCCCATCAACAAAGAAGGAGAATTCCTGTTGCTCTACATTTTCACCAGCATTTGGTTTTCTTAGTGTTTCAGATTTTGGGCATTCTAGTAAGTGTATAGTGATCAACAAACATTTAATGAACGAACCTCACCTATATCATGGGACTGGCATGACACCACTGACGAGCTGATGTTTTTGTTGAGTGCTATAAATATACATCATTTATGTCCAGAATCAGGGTACAGATATCACCCCTTTGAAAACATGGACCCATCAAGGGACTTGCCTGCCATTTCTCTGCTCTACCCCTATGGCTCCTCAGTGGTCTGTCTTTAGAGAAAAGGAAACCACGCATAGATTGGCCACCATTTTTTTTTAATGATTTTTTTTCCTTTTTAATGATTTCACAGTAACTTGCCTCTGTGGGAAGAAAATACCCGATGGCAATTGTTTAAAAAAAGATTGCTGTAACTTTGTCTAATGAAAACTTAGCTGCATTTTTGCCTATATACAAAAAGTTCAAATTATTGAAGAGACTGCTGACTCTAATGAGCTAAGAAAAATACCAGCCCAGTTTCATGTTGAAATATTCATACCATGAGTTCATAAATATGAAAAGGGGAAAGGCTAGCCACATGCTTTTTAATCCATCAAAAATTCAAATAATAGTTAAATGTTTAGGGGCGCCTGGGTGGCTCAGTCGTTGGGCGTCTGCCTTCAGCTCAGGGCGTGATCCCGGCGTTGTGGGATCGAGCCCCACATCAGGCTCCTCTGCTGAAAGCCTGCTTCTTCCTCTCCCACTCCCCCTGCTGTGTTCCCTCTCTCGCTGGCTGTCTCTCTCTCTGTCAAATAAATAAATAAAATCTTTAAAAATAATAATAATAATAGTGAAATGTTTAAAATGTTTTGTAAGGTTCAGTTTTCCAAGATCTATATTCATGATCTATAAAATTAGGAAATAAATTGAAACAATTGTCTATAAAAGAGTATCAAATAAGCTTTCAGTAAAGGTTGACCAAATTTTTAGAAGTTTAGATCCTTTTATTATTGAGTGCATACTTAATAGGAATAACAAGTTATAACTACTAACTGCATCTCTGTTTTCAATTTATTGTTACCTTTACATGCATAAGTATAATTTCAACCTGATGCTATTTCTGTGAGCCACGTGTAATTATTTTAATCTTGCAGAAAAGGAGAATAAGGATCAGAATGGTTAAGTGGCTTGTCTGAGAGCACACGGGATGGGATAATAGTGGAGTACAGTGTTTCCTGCCTGGGTGAGCCCCTTCCTCTGAGTGAGTCTTGGATTCCAATGAGTATGTCTTGGACTTTCCAACGAGCTTTCTAAATTATCGTTGTTTAAATGTTATTTTGCTGCATCTGATGTTTCTGGAAATAAGTTTGCCGTCAGGGAAGATTCCTTAAAGAGTATCCTACATTTGGGGTGCCTGGGTGGCTCAGTCAGTTAAGTCGGACTCTTGATTTTGGGTCAAGTCCTGATCTCATGGCTCATGGCTGATGACATCAAGCCCCAGAGTTGGGCTTCACATTGAGCAGGAGTTTGCTTGGATATTCCCTGTCTCTGCCCCCCACCCCTGGCCCCTGCTCAAAAGTGCTCTCTCTCTCTCTAAAATATAAACATCTTAAAGAAAAAAAAAAGAATAGTCTACATTCAGGTATTTCCATTTGTTCTTATTTCCACTATTCAGTTTCTGCTTCAATATTCTCACTAATCCCTCTGACCTGGAATAGTTGGGTTATATGCTCTCTCCTATACTAAAAAAAGAGAGAAGAGACTGTGTGCCTTTATTGCTAGCCATCAAATTGTAGGCACTTAACAAAGGCCTGTAGGAAGAAGGAATCAGTAAACAGATGAATAGGCTATGACAGGCCTTCTAAGCAGATGTGGCATTGAAGGAGAAGAGAAGGGAACCAAATGTTAAAAGGAAGGAGTTGGAAAATAGGAGAAACAAAGGGAAGAGAAAGCAGGGAAGGAGTGCAGAAGAATCTTGGGGAATAGGTGAAGGCCCAGGGAGTTGTGATTAGAGATTTGGGAGTTCTCAGCAACAGGGGGAGCAGGATTATCCTGTTGTCTACCCTAGTTGTTCCCTGGGTCAGGACTGGGGAGCATAGCACCCTTACACCCCGGTCCACTGCACAAGTCCCCACTGACCTCTGGGTGCACCTCTCCCCCAGGGTGAGGCATCCGCAGCACCAAGGAGACATGTGCGCCTGGAATCCTGCTCTGGGCCCCGGGATCCTGAAATGCCCTGCCTAGCTGGCCCCCCGGATGCCTCCAAGGTCTTCACAGACCTCCCCATCCATCGGCTGAGGGCAGACAGCTGGGCAGGGGAGTTGACCCTTAGGCGCAAGGTGTACTCTGAGTGGGGTCTCAACTTAAGTGCTACACCTAGGTCCTGAGGGCCATTTTCGAGGCCGTGGACAGGCAGAGTGGGTCTAGAGTGGCCCTGAAGGGTCAATATATTGACAGAAGAGAGGAGTTGTAGGATGTCCCAACTTCATCCAAAATCCCTGCTGAACCTCACCTAGGCTTAGATGTAACTGGCTCTTTAAGTCCTTCAGATTTTTCCTTTTCTTAGAAAGTTGAAAAACAGAAAGCATTACACGTAACATATTTTAAAACCCAATCACACTACTCCCAACACCCACAATTAACCCTGTCAACATTTTGGCATCTTTGCTTCTAGTCCTTTTTTTCCTATGTAGATACTGAACACAGTGGTGCTGGTGATGTATGCATATATTACCATTTCTTTGCAAGTTTTTTGGTATAATTTCAAACTTAAAGAAAAGTTAGAAGAATAACACAAAGGACTCCTCCATGTCTTCTACCCAGATAAACCGCTTGTCCACATTTTGTCTCCTTTGCTCTATTTTTCTTTTTCTTTCCCTTCCTTCTCCCTCCCTCCCTGTCCCCTTTCTTTGTAGCATTCTCTCTCTCTGCAGTGATTTTTCTGAACCATCAGAGGCTAAGTTTTACTATTTCATTTACTCCAAAATATTTCATGTGTGTTCACTACAAACAAGGACATTCCAGGGATCACAATCAAGAATTTGAACATTGGTACAATGCTGTTATTTCAGTCACAGCCCGAAGTTGTTCAGTTGTCCCAATAATGTCATTCTAGCTATTTTTGGATTTGACTCAGAACCCAGTCCCGGATCAGGCATTGCACCTAGCTCTCATGTCTCTTTAGTCAGTTCCTCAGCTTCCTTTGTGTCCCATGACCTTGACATTGTTGAAGGGTACAGGCGAGTTATTTTGTAGAATATTCCTTAACTTGGCTTTTTCTGACATTTCCTTGTGATTAGATTCAGTGTATTTATTTTTGGCGGGAACATAGGAGATGTGTTGGTTATTTCCTAGAATGTTGTAATAAACAGTTCGGAACCCCCCAATAAGACTCCTCTGACCATCCTGATTCCTATTCTTGACTCTTCCATCTTCCTTACCCCCTACCCCAAGTTGGATGTAACCACTCTTAAAATCTGCCTCCTCCTGTCCTTTAAAAATATATTTACAAACCTATGCGTGTATTGAGACAATCTATACTATTAATTTTATACTTTTATAGTTATACAAGTAGCTATACATACAAAACATTTGTAATGTGTTTGAACTCCATCCTTGATGATGCATATGGACCTATGTGATTCCTTTTACTGTTCAGGTTCTTCAGTCTAATGTGGGCCCGGGAGTTTCTCCAGGTGGCTTTCATATGGATTCTACAAGATCACATCTGTCTTGTTTACTACCGTGTCCCCAGTCCAGGGCCTTTCTCTCCAAGGTGCTCAACTCATTTCTGTTGGCTGGACTGAGAGATCTGCAGGGTTAGAGGAATCTTCCAAGCTCACTCCATGGCAATTTCCCATACCTGGTTCTATCAGCACTGGGAGAGCTTACTGATCTCCAAAATTGTGATGTTAGCTCCTGGGTCAGAAAGTTCTGATGCATGAAATCTCACCTTTCTACAAGTTCTCTTAAAAATTTGTTTTTGAATCCACGTTAAGAGAGAGGAACTGGTAATCAAGATTAATGTTAGCACATACTTTCTTATTGTCATAAAAGAACATTATTAGTATTTGAGAACAGCAAGTCTCCATATATTGCGGCTATTAAAACTTCAACACAAAGCTCTTTCAGGATGCTTTAATGATCAGTGAATGACTTAATGAATGTTGAGCTGCAGGCTATTAACCCTGACTCTGACCTCTATTAGCTATGAATTAAGGCAGAAATGTAGGCTGCTAGGAAGGGATTGCAATAAATGTGGGGCATAATTAAGCTTCATTGGGTCCCTAGATTTTTGCATTTCCCATCGTAACCTGTGTAATTGCCCAAAGAGTTGATCACTCTGAATCTTAAAAACAAAAAGACTTCTTACTCTTTGATTCTGAGTTTGTATACAGATGAAATGGTGTGCATTCTTCTTTCTCACTTTGAAGAGTAGTGGAAAAAAGAGAGACTTCAGTATAAGTAAAATTGATGATAGAGGAAGCCAACTGCCATGCTTTTGACCATGTAATACAATTGTCTGGGGGAAATGGCTTAGTATTCATGTTTTCACCAAAGGAGACTTCTATACTCAGCCAAGTGAAACACACAGGCTTTTACCTTCTCTCAAGAATCAAGCAAAGCCCATTTCTTCTAATCAACAGGATATCTGATTAAGTAGTATATTGTATAACTTTGGTATATCAAATTCAGTGTTCCTTGAATATTTATGAAGCATAAGGAATTCAGTAGGTCAATATATTTACCTGTAAGATTTTACATTTGTTTTTTTATTTGTCGCTTTTGGACAAAACAAAAAATCATTCCTAAAGGTGATGATTTGAAGACAGATTTTCCTGTTATATAAGCCAAATTGCGTCAAAATAGATTTCCTTCTTTTTAATCAGGTTTTCTGATATAGAACTTTAAAATTCTGGAGACTTAATTCCATTTTTCATTAGAAAGGAAGAAAGATAATAAGGAAAGAAGGAAGATAGAGTGGAAGGGAGAAAGAAAGAAAATAGACCTTTTCATAAAATTAGTTCCTCCTTTGAAGAACTGTGTAGAGGCACAGAGGATCCCCCAAGTTCCCCTGAACGACAGATCTGAAAAGTTTCGTGCGTGGTTCGATGATTGTGATCAAGGGAGCCCCTAAGCAGGAAGAGGGAGCCCTACAACCTAATGGCCAATGTGTAGACCATATGAAAATACCTAACTCTTGGACTTAAACTCCAATGTGCATCTCTTATAAAAATTAATGGTAAGGGATTACAAGAGAGGACACAGTTCTTTTGTATGCCCGGAGACTCCATCTCTTCTCAGTTCCTACCAAGAAGCAGAAGAATTTCCCCCAAAATATGTGTCATCTGAGAATGGTCTTTGAAGAAGCAAAAGAGAAGAGAGATGGAATATATGTATATTTACATATCTTTGTTGTGTGTGTGTGTAAGCACGTGTACACGCCCACCACATGCACACACATGTTGTAAAACCTGGGATAGAGGCTGGAACAATTAATGACAATACCAGCCTTTTTAAAGACTGTGAAAATGTTGGTTTATTCTTCTTGAGGAAACAGGATCACTCCACTATGTTCCACTCCATTAAATCAAGCAGAATAACGGCTCCCGAAAGAGATCCACATTCTGGAACCTGTGAATACATTACTTCATTTGGAAAAAGGGATTTTGCAGATGTGATAAAGAGAAGGATCTTAAGACAGAGAGGTTATCCTTGATTCTCCAGGTGGGCTGTGTAGTCACAGGATTCTTAAAAGATCGAAGAAGAAGGCACAAGAGAAAGAGGAGAAGTGACAAGGGGAGCAGGGGCCAGAGTCAGGAGAAGGATTTGAGAAGTCTGTGCTGCTGGCTTTGAAGATGGAGGGAAGTGGCACAAGCCAGGGAATGTACGCAGTCTCTAGAAGCTAGAAAACACATGGATTCTTCCTGAGAGGCTCTAGAGGAATGTAGTTCTGTTGACACCTTGATCGTAGCCCGCTAAGACCATTTTGGACCTGTGGCCCCTAGAACTGTGAGATAATAAATCTGTGTTGTCTTAGTCGCTGAGTTTGTGGTAGTGTGTTATGGCAACAGTAGGAACCTAATGCACCGAAGCGTTGAGTTCCAGATGAGAGTCTCTAACGGTCTCTAGTGCAGCACTGAGTATGAAGCTCTTGTGTTCTCGATGGTGCCAGTGCAGGACAGTAGAGCCTGTGTACGCCCGAGGCTCTGAGTTACCACACTGCTACTTCGACTGGTAGCAGACTCTGCTCGAGAGTGAGAAATAAACTCTCTTCTGATAAGACCTGGAGACGTTAGGATCGTTTGGTTTCACTGGGTAACCCAGCCTTTCCCCATGAGTACCCAAGCTCTGCTGGCAAACTCAGATCTTCATAAATGAGGTTCTATCAGTGGTGCGCTGATACATGGTTAACAAGCAGTTCTTAGAAAAAAAGAAAACACGAAGAACCAGCCCTGATTTGTAGTGTTGCTGATTTCTGTGGTATAAATATTCCCACCGTGGCTCACTTCAAGCTACATATGATTTCACCGGATGAAAGGCAAAATGCGCAATCAGCTTTTGGGAGTCTGTGTAACTTGTTCTAGCCGCTTCTCGGTGACCCTTGATTGGACCTGAAAGATGGGGCAGAGTTGGCCTATTTTGTAACTTTAACAGTGGCGTATCTATAGAGGACACAGCCTGTTTGTGGTAACAATACATTGGAAAGGCGATATTTAGTAATATTCTGTAGTAAGACCTCCAAGCCAGGAATCGAAGATCGAAATCATACATTGTAAGATAAATTCTAGCACTTACATTTTAAGATCCAATTAATGTACCCAATCAAGACGAATCATTCGGCAAATTATTTTGTGGGTTTTCGTTTTAAATGACGGCTATATGTCTTATTTTTGTGGAAAGAGGAAGTTACTGCTATAGTAAAATAAAGGAAAATGAAAACAGAACATTTTGGATTTTTTTTTTGTACTAAGTCTAAATTAAATGAACTTTTGTACATTTGTTTTATAAGTACAGTCATTATTATTACCTATGTAAATATTTAAGAGTATATAAATGTCAACCTGGGACTTCAGCTAAGTTCAATTATAATTTAAATAGCTATCATTTTTACACAATGTTTCTTGTGAGACTCAATGTCACAATTTATGTTTTCCTATAAAAACAGTCCACTTAAATTATCTGGGAAAATATTTCAAGTGTCGTTTTTAAAAAAAATTCTTAGTCTCAAATAATAGTATTATTTCTAATGTTAATTTAAATATATTTTTCTAAAGCCCCTAATGAAATTTGGAACTTTAAACCAATTCACTATTTAAAAAGTGAATAGTTCAGGGGCACCTGGGTGGCACAGCGGTTAAGCGTCTGTCTTAGGCTCAGGGCGTTATCCCGGCGTTATGGGATCGAGCCCCACATCAGGCTCCTCTGCTATGAGCCTGCTTCTTCCTCTCCCACTCCCCCTGCTTGTGTTCCCTCTCTTGCTGGCTGTTTCTATCTCTGTTGAATAAATAAATAAAATCTTTAAAAAAAATAGAATAAAAAGTGAATAGTTCATAGTTACCTAAAATCTTCTTAGGAAGGGCGCATGGGTGGCTCAGTTGGCTAAGTGTTTGATTCTTGATTTTGGCTCAGGTCTTGATCTCAGGGTTGTGAGGTTGAGCCCCGCCATGGGATCCATGGTCAGCACAGAGTGCTTGAGATTCTCGAGATTCTCTCTCTCCCTGTCTCTCTGCTCCTTTCTCCTGCTCATACACTCTCTCTAAATAAATAAATAAATAAATAAATAAATAAATAAATAAATAAGTAAAATCTTCAAAAATAAAATAAAATAAAATCTTCTAAGGAATTAAAAAGCACCATACAACTGTCTGTGATAAGAGATAATTAAGTACCATAATTACCATAATTATGACTGTATGCATTATTAAACATATTTATTTTAAAAGTAAAAACTTGTGTTTAACAAAGGAGTGAAAAAAACCCCAAAGACTAAAAAAGGTGGGGGAGGAGGATAAATTTATATTGACACAAAGCACGGAAAAGGCAATGCTTGCAATTTTGCCTAGGCTGAAGGACCCATGATATGTGCCTCCCTGTCCGAATCAAAACCCCTGACCTCATCTTTGAAGTAAGTGGGTCCTGTCACCCAGACTCACCAGAAGAGTTGCTCTCTGTCTGTGCTGTCTGTTGTCAGCATGAGGAAGGGAAAAGTTGTTTGCCTTCTGTGTATTCTGCCCCAACAGCGAAACCAGTTGCCCTCAGTCTAGCGCGCAGCCTTCTTCTCTAAAGTCTGTTAGCATGCGTATCGCCCGTAGAGGATTGTGAAAACATTAGTCACTGCACAGCTGTTATAAAATAGTTATTCTGATTGAAAGCTCAGCCAAGACTGTGGCCAGGCCTCATTCTAAAACTCCATCTTTGCTTTTATTTCTACCAATTGGTCAGTTTCCTCTGAAGATCTTTCGGATGCTGCCCTTCACAATCAGTCCTTAATGCTGTGGACACGTGTGTGTGAGTGCATGGGTGTGCACACACACACCCATGTGCACATGCTTATGCAAGGCGTGCATACACACGTGTGCATATACAGACCTGTACATGCGTGTGCGTGCACACACACAAGTTTGGGAGACTTGCAGCACACGCACACACGTGCACATGCAGGCACACACAATTTGTAGACTGGTAGGAAGTACTTTGAATCATGGAATTATTTGGGGGCTTTCCAGACAGCCACTTGGCAGTACTCTCCCCTTGCTCTTGTACTTCCCGGCTTGACACACAGAAACAAATTGGGGTAGGTGATGGAAACAACATCATAATGTACGTGCTCTTTCCATGTGGCTCTGTACTACTACCAAAGCCATCCTGCAAAGTAGGTTCACCTTTGTGCAAAGCTGTGATGACGAAGAGAGAAGCTTATCCTTCCCATTGGGAGCCATTTGCAAACATTCAGATTGATTTTATTTATATGGAAGAAATGCTGTCCAGAGGAATATATCCTAGTAATTGTGTGTGTATTCGTAGGATAGTAGAAGTGCAGACATGTGCAAAGGTGACAAGACTCATTTACGTCAAAGATAAGATCAGGGTTTTGGAACAGAGTGATCCAGCAGCTGCATAATGATCCAGACAGTCAGGAAAGTCCAGTGGGTCCCGCTAAGCCAAATTTAAGAACTTCTAAAATACTTTATTTCCACATTTGGATTATTCTATTAGACCGCTAAGAACATTTATTTATTCCACAGGTCACATTGTAAAAGGAATGGTGACACCCTTATGGACTGAAAATGCTTTGAATGTTCGCATCATCTAGAATCAACAGAAGCAGGGAAGCATTGGAATTTCCAAAAAAAAAAGTAGCCAAATTTTGGGCAGAGAGCCAAAGTGGTCAGGTGTCACTTATCACAAAATCTATAGCAAATGGAATAGTGGGGCTGTGTTTGAGCCTGTGTTCCTGGAAAGCAGAGCCTGAGACAAAGTTCACAGTGTCCAGATATTTTATTTAGGATTGTGATTCCAGGGAGTGGAATGAGAGACATTGGGAATGAAACAGAGAAGGCAAGAAAGCCAGTATTGAGATGCATTATTTAGTTGGCCAAGCCTCTGGGTAGCCAGTGCTCCATTCTGCTGGAACTGCTGAGGAGCCTTATGAAATGTGCCTTAGAAGTGACCACATGAGGGGCGCCTGGGTGGCTCAGTCATTTCAGCTTCTGACTCTTGGTTTTGGCTCAGGTCATGATCTCATGGGCTGTGGGATCCAGCCGCTTCAGGCTTCACCCTCACCAGGGAGTCTGCTTGAAGATTCTCTCCCTCTGCCTCCACCCCCCCCCCCCCCCAACACACATGCGAGCACTTGTCTGTTCACGCGCTCTCTCGCTCTCTCTCTGGAATGAAGAGATAAATCTTTGGGGGAAAAAGAAAGAGGTGACTATGTGAGAGAGAAAAAGAGGAAGAATTTTTCATTGACTCCAGTTTACCATTTGTTAAGGGTAGCTTCGTGGGTGGTAACACCCCCTCATACTTTAAAGTTCCTGAGGCAGTAATCACAAGATGTATGCACAGGCCCAAACAAGTTACTGACAGATGGAACTTGGGTGAAGCTGCTAGAAACAGGGGCAGAACTGGTAGCCCGAGCAAAGGCTAGAATGAGGCAGTGCCGTGCCGAGTGGATGAAAGTAACGTACAAGAAGTATCTGATACAGACTGATTATCTTAGTTTTCACCAGGTGTGCCGCAGTAACAGATAGCCCTGAAATCTCTCGAAACAACAATAGTTCATTTCTTGGGCTTTCAGACTGAAGGAGAAGCCACTATTTAGGACATTCCATTCTCGTGGCAGAGGGAAGAAAGCAGAAGCGTATGATGACTTTTAAGGCATTGACTCTGACATGACACATATCACTTCTCTTCATGTTCCATTGGCCAAAGCAAGCCATATGGCCAAGTAGCACAGACTGGAAAATAAACTCCACAGGGAAGCATCACGAGTCCCATGGCGACAGGCAGGATTGTATCGTGCTCTCACAAGGAGGGCAGAGAGTGAGCAGGACCAATAGTATCATCTAACACGGGATCTCCCGTTAAGAAATGTTTACAGGAAGGCCAGTAAGACTTCTTATTACTCTCCCAGTGGTCAACTAGATAATTAACTAATTATTTGTGATTATTACAAAGCGTTGGTAATACGTGATGAAGTATTCCATTCACAGATAGGAGAAACTCTCTTCCCTGAGCCTGACACATGTGATAAGAGAGAAAGCACAAAAACTGAGTCCACACCCAGATTCATCAAAGACATGGACACCAGTGTTGCTGTCAAGATAAAGTCTTCCCATTCCAATCCATGCCTCTCACAATAAGACGACATTGGCTTTAACATTACATACACACACACACACACGCACACACACACACACACACACTTCTCTTTTTCTCTTAGACACAAGGACTGAAAATAGAAACCTCTGACTTGAGCTTCAGAAAGGTGGTAAATGTCCACAGGAGTTCCTGGGTGCTTTGAGATGATCTGCTTCCAGCTCTCAGACCTCCTATTTGCACCATGGCTGTGCATAAGTAAAATTCAACTCAAATTTCAGAATTAGCTGACTGCCATTGAGATCTCCTCCCAGTGGGTTCTGCCCTATATGTTTAAGATGCTCAAGGAAATCCCACAAAGAACTGCCTTCTTTGTAGAGAAGAGATTTTAATTTTTAATTGGCATGCTGTCTTAGTCTATTTGGGCTGCCGTAACAAAATCACAGAGACTGGTGGCTAATTCACAAGAGAAATTTATTTTTCATGTTTCGGAGGCTGGAAGTCCAAGATCAGGGTGCCGACGTGGTTATATTCTGGAGAGAGCTCTCGCCGGGTTCATAGCTGGCACTTTCTCACTTGTCCTCACATGATAGAAGGGGCAAGGTATATCTGTGGAGTCTCTTTTATAAGAGGATTGATTCCAACAGGAATTAATCACCTTTCATAGGCCCTACCTCCTAATACCATCAACTTTGGGGGGTAGGATTTCAATATATACATTTTGGGAAGACACCGCTGTGCAAACCATAGCATATGCTTATTTCCTACCAAGTTGAAATTTTCCAACCAACTTGTGGTTTTGGCTACCTCTTAACTTTCAAGGCAGATACAGTATTACTTTTATAGCTCAACTGAGGTATAATTAGTATACAGAAGGCTGCACATAATTGGTGTGTACAATTTGGTGAGTTTGGACATTTGTATATACTCATGTGACTGTCATCACAGTCTGGGGAATAAACATACTCATCACCTCTGAAGGGCGGATTCAGGATCACTTGTCTCTTTTCTGCCAAAAACTGTTGTAACCATTTTCTCATTAAAAAGGACTTGGAACTACAGTTCTTCGTGACCAGTTATTCTACTATCAAAATACATCTGGACAGCTGAGGTGCACATACAGGAATTCTAAATGGCATAGCCATCTAAAAGTAACTGTTTAAATAAAGTTAGAGGCTAAAAACCATTTAGGGAAATAAAATGCTATTCTCTATGCAATCACTGTAATAAATCCTAACAGTGGAAACTGTCATTGAAACTGAACTTCAGGGATTATCATGCCCTCTGGAATGTAGCCTTTAATTTCCAAAAAGCTTTCTTTGATACTAATTGGTCATCATTTGTAACAATATTTAAATTAATGTCTGTAATGTTATTTTTAAATTTTAAAAGATTTATTTATTTATTTGAGAGAGAGCGCGAGAGCGAGTGTGGGAAGGGGGAGAGAGAGAGTATCTCACGCAGACTCCCTGTTAAGTGCAGAGCCCACTGAGAGGCTCACTCTCACAACCCATGAGATCATGACCTGAGCTGAAATCAGGAGTTGGCTGCTTAACCGACTGAGCCACTCAGGCGCCCCTTAATGTCTGTAATTTTAGCAAACATATAAGTAGGTTTGCTTCACTTTCCAGAGAAGCTTTGGAATTTACTGACTTCACCTCCATGCATGAAGGATAAGTATAGTGATGGCTTCTTATGGTGAAACAATTCAAATAATTAGCCGATTATTGTCACATGACTGGAAAGGGTCCTCAGTGTTGTGCTAATGGGGTAGGAGAAGACAAATAATGTAAGAAGAACCATAATTAAGGGCCAAGACAGTCTTAGAGGTAACAAAGTGATGTAGTAATAAGGGATCAGTACCAGTAAAGGCTGTGGGGGACTGAGGGAAGTTGGCTGCAGTTGGGCTTGTTTTGGGAGCAGGTGGAGACATTTGTCCCTGTCAAATGCCTCTCCCTTTATATGATCAGTGCTAATATATAAGGACCCAGCATCCCATGGCGTGTCTTGGTTTTGGTTGAATGTGACATGTATAAAGAATAATAAGGCTGACTTTTCCTTGTGATTTGGGGAAGGAAGGCAGAATGACTCTCACAGCCACTTCTAGTTGCATTTGAAAGAGCAGAATGTGGCCCTGTAGCTGGTCATTCTGCTGAATTTAAGGGAATGTTTTTCTTTGTCCAGGTAAAAGTAATTGCTCAAAGTGCAAAGATTTAATACCAAATTATGCATGAATTTCAATAAACTAAGGATAAATTATTAGACATACCAATTAAAGTCTCTAAGGATAAAGTAATGTTATGATCAGGAATTTTTTTTTTCCCTGTCATACTGGGATTTTAAAAGGCAGGGAAGTATCCCAGTAGCGATGAGTCCACCTACCACCCAGATCTTGGTTTTTGATAATATCTCAAATCGAAGGAACAAGAGCTTTGGAGAAATGACTTATTCCAGGACTGAGGCAGGAAATACACTCTAGAGTATCTAATAGCATCAGGAAGTAAGGAAGTGTCCCTCTCCTCTCCAAACCCCTCAGTGACAGGGTCTGTCAAAGGAGCATAGGAGATAACTGAAAGATTTCCCAATAGCCAAAGCTGGAACAATTTGAGCAGTAAAATAAATAAAGTAGTATTGGGTTATAATGCAAAGAATAAGTAAGTATCCATGTGTCCATACTGATATAAATAAGTGATTGAGTAAATTAACAAATGCAAGAGAAGAGACATATCTGTGCAGAAGAATTCCAAAATACTTAAATAGATACTCTGAACTGCAGAGAGAAAGCATAATTCCCCATTCCTCAGGTGTGGGCTGCAAATAGTGAATTCATTCGACTATGGAAAGGAAGAGGAAGAAAAGAATAAATTTGCAATGGGAAATCTGACAAACACTGCCTTAACTAGGTGGTCAAGGTCCATAGCAACAGTCATAAATCAAGTTGATGATATATACCGATGGTATGATGTAATGAACATGGCACATTAACCTCTGTGGTCTTCCCCCAATAATTTATAAGCCCAGGCTTATTGGGAGAAAAACATCACATCTCAGTAGTGAATCATTCTACAAAATACCTGACCATTTTCTCAAAACTGTCCATGTCATCAAAAACAAGGAAAATCTGAGAAATGGCCACAGCCAAGAGTAGCCTAAAGAGACGTAATGACTAAATGTAATATAATGTACTGGATAGGATTCTGGAACAGAAGACGGACATGAGGTGAAAACCAGGGAAATCCGAATAAACTATGCACTTTAGTTAATAAGAATGTATCAATATTGAATCATTAATTATAATAAATGTACCATGCTTATTTTCAGGTGACATGATACTATATATAGAAAACCCAAAAGACTCCACCAAAAAACTACTAGAACCGACAAATAGATTAGGTAAAACTGCAGGATACAAAATCAATGTGCAGAAATCTGTTTCATTTCTATGCACTAATAATTAAGTAGCAGGAAGAGAAAGTAAGAAAACAATCCCATTTACAATTACACTAAAAATAATAAGATATCTAGGGGTAAACCTAACCAAGGAGGTGAAAGACTGTACTCTGAGAACTATAAAACATTGATGAAAGAAATTGAAGATGACACAAAGAAATGGAAAGACATTCCATGCTCATGGATCAGAAGAATAAATATTTTTTAAATGTCTATACTACCCAAAACCATCTACAGATTTAATGTAATCCCTATTAAAATACCAACAGCATTTTTCACAGAACTAGAACAAACAATCCTAAAATTTATATGAAACCATGAAAGACCCTGAATAGCCAAAGCAGTCTTGAAAAAACAAAGCAAAGCGAAGCTGGAGGTATCACAATTCTATACTTCAAGGTATATTACTGAGCTGTAGTTGTCAAAACAGTATAGTACTGTCACAAAAATAGACACAGAGATCAGTAGAACAGAATGGAAAGCCCAGAATAAACCCACAATTATATGGTCAGTCTTCAACAAAGCAGGAAAGAATATCTAATGGGAAAAAGGACAGTCTCTTCAACAAATGATGTTGGGAAAGCTGGAAAGCTACATGCAGAAGAATGAACCTGGCCCACTTTCTTACACCATACACAAAAATAAACTCAAAATGGATTAAAGACTTAAATGTGAGACCTGAAACAATAAAAATCCTAGAGGAGAACAAAGGCAGTGATGTCTCTGACATTGGCCATAGCAACATTTTTCTAAATGTGTCTCCTGAGTCAAGGGAAACAAAAGCAAAATAAACTATTGGGACATCATCAAAACAAAAAGCTTCTGCGTGGCAAAGGAAACAATTAACAAAACTAAAAGGCAACCTAAGGAATGGGTGAGTATAATACTAAGCGAAATGTCAAAGACAAATACCATATGATTTCACTTACACGTGGGATCTAGAAAACAAAACACATAAACCAGAAACCAAAAATATAGAGAACAAACTGGTGGTTGCTAGAGGAGAGGGGGGTGAGGGGATGGGCAAAATAGCTGAAGGTGATTAAGAGGTACAAACTTCTAGTTACAAAATAAATAAGTCACAGAAATAAAAAAGTACAACCTAGGGGTAGTCAGTAACATTGTAATAATATTGTATGATGACAGACGATGACTACACTTACGGTGGTAAGCATTGTATAATGTAGAGACGTGTTGAATCACTATGTTGTACACCTGAAATTAATATAACATTGTGTGTCAACTATATTTAAATAGTAAAAAAACTTTTAAAATAGTTTCAAGGGCAAAATCTAAGGGGATGCCAACATAAATAATATTTCACTGAAATATTTTTCAAAAGCAAAATGAATGTAAAAAACCCATGATGAATCAAATATCAAAATTTTATTTATTTTTATTTTTTTTAACTTTAATTCCAATGTAGTTAACATACAGTGTTGTTATTAGTTTTAGGTGTACAATATAGTGATTCAACACTTCCATGCAGCACCCAGTACTCATCATGACAAGTACACTCCTTAATCCCCACCTATTTCACCCTTCCCCACGCTCCACCTCCCCCCTGGTAACCATCAGTTTGTTCTCTATAGTTAAGAGTCTGCTTCCTGGGGGCGCCTGGGTGGTTCAGTCATTAAGCATCTGCCTTTGGCTCAGGGCATGATCCCAGTGTTATGGGATCGAGCCCCACATCAGGCTCCTCCACTGGGAGCCTGCTTCTTCCTCTTGCACTCCCCCTGCTTGTGTTCCCTCTCTCACTGGCTATCTCTCTCTCTGTCAAATAAATAAATAAAATCTTAAAAAAAAAAAAAGAGTCTGCTTCTTGGTTTGTCTCTCTTTCTGTCTCTTTTTTCCCCTTTGCTCATTTGTTTCTTAAATTCCAAATATGAGTAACATCATATAGTATTTGTCTTTCTCTGACTGACTTATTTCACTTAGCATACTCTCTAGCTCCATCTATGTTTTTGTAAATGGCAAGATTTCATTCTTTTTATGGCTAATAGCATATATATATAAAAAATATTATATTTGCATATATATATAAATTATATCTTTATACATTCATCTTCACATATCACAATTTTTTAAAGATTTTATTTATTTGAGGGGTGCCTGGGTGGCTCAGTTGTTAAGCGTCTGCCTTTGTCTCAGGTCATGACCCCAGCATCCTGGAATATTGAGCCCTGTGTCAGTCTTCTTGCTCAGTGGGGAGCCCGCTTCTCCCTCTCCAGCACCCCCTGCTTGTGTTCCCTCTCTCACTGTCTCTATCAAATAAATAAAATCTTAAAAAAAAAAAAACTTTAAAAAAAGATTTTATTTATTTGAGAGAGAGCGAGAGAGCAAGCACAAGCAAGGGCAGGGGCAGTGGAAGAGGAAGAAGCAGACTCCCCCACATATCACAATTCTTAAAAAAAGACAGGATCAGTACCAGTGCAGGTTGACCCACAGTGGGTTCTGAGGCAAACAGTAAAGTCAGTAAATTAAATCACATACTGATCCTATCTTCATTTAAATTTTTGACATTTGTCCATCACAGATTTTTTTTTGGTATTCATTTGATTTTTAAAAGATATTGCTGTACACCATTATCTTCTTGAGTACTGAGTTTTTGATGCTTTTCAATTTTGTGCTCAAGACCTCACCCAAGCCTCAGGCTTGGATGTCTGTCTCAGATTTCATCTTCTTCCTCTTTTCCTTTGCCACTCTGCTCCAGCCGCAGTGGTTGCCTTACACTCCCTGAAACAGTCCAGACAAGTTCCTATATTTGGGCTTCTACACTGGAATCCCCTCTTCCTGAAATGTACCAGAAAAGTACATAGTTAGGTTCCTCAGCTCTTCTTAGTCCTTTATACAAACTGCACTTCTTCTGAAAGGTCTACCCTGGCAACTGTACCTAAATTTAAAATCTGTTTTCACCCTCCTGCAGCTTCCAGTTTTCCTTTTCAGCCCCGTCTTTAAAAGAAAAAATCTCCATGGTACTTCTCATTTCCTTTACCAGATAGCTTTCTGAAGGCAGAGTTTTTTTGTGTTTATTTTGGTCACTGCCTAGTGCATAATAATTGTCCAGCAAATATTTGTTGAATAAATGAATGTTTTAACCACTCTAAGATCCCGTGAGAGGCTTTGAAAGGGCCACAGATTCATTTGATTCAGATAGACATCAACTGTACAGTGTTTAAGAAGTAGAATAGACTCAGTCTGAAAGGCTAATTTCAAGTTAAGGAAAGTTCCTGCAAAATGATATTGGGCATGGTCATTGATTTTTTTTTTTTAATATTGAAAATCTGCATTTAACCCAATCTTCTGCAAGAAAACATTATCTGAATAGGATGCTTCTGAAATGAGTTGAAAAAATATGCCAAAACCTGTATTATAGAATTCCAAAAAGTACACTTAACTACTAGTAAGTGAGGAAAGCGTTGATGTATTTTATGGCTGTTGCTGTCCTTGATGTTGCAGTATTTATCTGGCAAGGGCAAAATAGCCCATACCATAGTCTGAAATTTGAAAGTCTCTGATTCTTTTGACTCAAAAACTGAAGTATTTCATTGATTGTCTTTGTTTTTTTCCCCCAAAATGAGTATTTCAAACAATTAGAAATGTGTGTTGTAATATAATGAACACTCAGATTTTCACCGAATTGTCAAATTCTACTATTTTTTTTATTTGCTCAAATTTTCCTTTCCTTTTTCCCCTTAAGAAATAAAACCTGATAGATAGGATAGATAATATATGCCTCCTCTTTCCCATGGTCCATTCTCCCTTTCCAGTTAAGTATTCTCCTAAATTTGTTATCATTCACATGCATGTTTTTATACTTTCATTAATATGTATGTATCCATAAACAATTTATAGTTGCTTTGCAGATTTTTAAAACCTTATATAAATTTCATCCTACTGTATATATCCATCTGAAACATTTTTTCTGTTGTTAAAAATTATGTTTTTAAAGTTCACCCATGTTGATACATGTAGCTTTGGCTACTATAGTGTTACACTGTAGAAATCCACCATTAGAAACAATGTTGTACATATCATTCATTTTATTTATCTCCTTGGATATATAACTGGGTGCTTTCTAGGATTGCTGCCCGGGAATAGGTCTGTGTATCTGTAACTTTACTAGAAGTTGACCTATTGTTATGCCAGGGCACCTGGGCGGCTCAGTCGGTTAAGCCTCTGACTCTTGATTTCCACTCAGGTCATGATCTCAAGGTCCCGATATTGAGCCCTGTGTCCAGCTCTGCACTGGGTGTGGAGCCTGCTTAAGATTCTCTTTCTTCCTCTCCCTCTGCCCCTCCTCCCCGGCCACTGTGGCTCGCTTGCTCTCTCTCTCTTAAAAAAAAAAAAAAGAAAGAAAAAAAAGTAATATACTAGATATGGGCATTTTCCATTAGATCATGGCATATTTTCTGGGAATCTTTTTCTTTTTTTTTTGTACAAAAATGATATCACCTAATCTAATCGCTCATCTCAAACTCCATTGTTCTTTCTAAGTGACTTCTGATTTTATCCAGAAAGCTCACCCATACTCAAAGGTTAAATTTCTATCACTACCAAAAGGTTTCTAGAGAATTTACATAGGATTTTAAAGCAATTTCATGAAAGGAACCCCAAAATATTTTAAGCAATCGTATCATCACTGGAATGATCTGCAGCTTACAACTCTGCAAGACTGTCTCTCATGTTCATGTGTAAACGTGTTATTTAAAAATACTGCTTAATAGACATGTTAGTAGAGAAATGTACAAAAAAACCCCAAAAGTTTGGAACAGAAGAATGATGAATATATTATAAAATCAATTTAATCAGCATTACCTGTGGATCCTTCTGTCAACCAAATGATCATGAACCTGAAAAGGGGAGGAAGAGGATTCGTGCTGTTCCTGTCCAAGTCAGGGTTATTGGGAGCAATCTTGGGAGGGTTGACAGAGCAAGGTGCTCATCACAGGGCTCTCTGCATTGCTTCCACCAGTTCTCTCGAAGCCTCTCCGGTTGCCCATACACCAGTATTTGAGGTGGAGAGAGGGAGGGGGAAAGGAAGTTCTGCACCGCTTTCTTTTGGCAACTTTTATGATATTGCTTTACTCCAAGCAAAAGTAAACATTAGCCCCTCATTTTCTGCTCCTGTTGTTCTATGATTATATCACTTTTCCCTTCTTTTCAGTTTCCCTTCTGTCCTCAAAGTGAAAGCTACCAGACATAGGACAGCAGGTGGGGACACACTAGAATGAAGAGACTACATCCACGCTTATGCTTGGGGGAAGCTGGGGGAAGGATAGGTAGTGGCTTTCCTTCACCCCAATTTCTGTCCCCTCCCCTCCAACCAGCACTTTTGTGTCCTTTTAATGGTTCTGCTTTATTTTCCCCAAAGCATTTTTGAGTTAAACAGTGACTCATAGTCTCCTGGTCTCCCTTTCCCACCTACAAGAGTATGTTATATTTCCTTTTGTGCCTTTCTGCAGTGGGGAGAGAACCTGGTTAGACAGCTGATAGGAAAGAAACATCTTCTAAGTAATTTGTCCATAACATTAAAGCCCTATTAGTGAACAACATCATTTTGGCAAAAAAAGCACCACTTTAATTCAAGAGAACATAGTCCAGCTGTCAGCCTACAACTGCTGCCATTTCCCAACCAGAAAGTAAGATTCAGGACATCATTTGGTAGAAAATGGCTTTGTCAATACCAAGCTTAATGCCACTACTATGGCTGTGCTCCACTCTCCCACTCTAAAGTACAAGTGGAACTTTATAAAAATGCTTGGGTGGATGGAGGTTAACATTTTTCAGGACTTTAATAGAATTCCTGAACTTGCTTTTCTCAAGGTAATAAGGGACTTGGCTTCAATGGAAACAGCCATTTAGAAAAAGCATATGCAGTGTTCCAACTCTACCAACACTAACTGGGGGAAATGGGGTGAATTAAGGGATTTATCTTCATGTGTTCCAGGGGTTGAAACAATGTTGCTCAATTTCTGTGTCACTTACATCATGTCTACTGGAGTAGGGAAATGGCTTTACGTCACTTCCTGAACTTTTCACTGTACGAATAGTTTAGAGGTCTGAGAAACTTTGCACACCTAGACTTGGGAAGTGGTTGGGTTAATTCAAAAGACATTTATTAACTGCTGATGACATGCCTTCGTGTCATGGGTGATGCTTAGAACGTATCTCTGAAACCCTAGTGCCTTTCCCCAGTAAGCTTATTGCCAAGTGTATTAGTTTCTCAGTGCTGCAGAAACAAATCAGTACAAACTGGGTGGTTTAGAACAAAGAAATTCATTCTTTCACAGCTCAGGAGGCCAGAAGTCCAAGATCACGGTGTTAGTAGGGTTGGTTCTTCCTGGAATAGCTGATGGAGAAATGTCTCATGCCTCTCTCCTGGATGGCTGCCAACAGCCCTCAGTGTTCCTTAGGTTGTAGAAGCAATCTCTGGATTTAGATGCAGTCTCTGGTTGTATTCCAGTCTCAGCCTCCATCTTCACATTGCCGTCTCCTTTTTGTGTCTCTCCTCTTATAAGAATACCAACCTCTGGTTTTAGGGTCCACCTAAATTTCTACACGATTGCCATCCACCACTCTTTGAACGGCTTGTGTTCATGATAAGAACACACAGTGATGCTCACCACACAATGATACCACCTCTGTTACCCCTGTGAGTGTTGAGAGCCTGAGCTCCAGAGAGAGCTGAGAGGTGAAACATTATCCATATACTTTATGTGAGCATCAGGTCTAATTATCATGCTTTCCAAGTCACTAGAGATCCAAGTTTTCCAGCCTATCCATCCTTACCAATGACACTATTTCCCATATTTCCCCAAATCCAACCAGTCACACAGTTCTCTGAATCTTCTACCCACCGGCCATGATGAGCTGTCTGCCATTAGCAAAATCCTGTATCTTTAACTGCTCTTCTCTGCACAAACTTTGACCTTCATGATCCAACTAAAACTCACTCCCTCAGGACTCTTATAAACCCTTCATATGGTGCTGTTTTTCTTATACACACTGTGTACCACTTGACCTGAAAGTGGGGTAGAAGACCTTTTGTTCCTTATTGCTACTTATAGACACTGTCTTTTCTCCTCTCCCTCAAATATCCCTAAACCTCTCGTCAGAACCCACCACCTGCTAATTTTCCTGGTGGTAGTCATCAACCAACATCCTAGTCACATTGTCATTCATTGGGGTTTTTATTCCCTGGTCCATGGTCTTTTCCTCCAACAGTTGGCATCTCACTACCTTTACCTTCCTTCCAGACATCTTTTCCCAGCCCCACCACAACCACTCTAGAACAGTGGAGTCCAATGGAAATAAAGCCATATGTGTGAACTAATTTTAAATGTTACAGTAGCCACATTATAAAAGTTAAAAAAAAGTGGAATTAATTTTCATGATACATTTTATTGACCCAATATTCAAAATACTATCATTTCAGGATATGATAAACATAAAAATATTAATGATATGTTTTATGTTTTTATACCAAGTCATTGAAACTTAATGTGTATTTTATGCTTGCAGCATATTTCAATTTGAATGAGCCATCAGGGATCAGTCCTTAGTGGCCACACACAGCAGCTACCATACTGTATGACTCACTCAGCACTAGAACCCAGGTTTTGTCATAACTAGGAACTAGCCACCACCATCATCCTGATGTTGAGGGTCTCATACCCTGGTATCGCCTCCTCACTTCCTGAGTCATTGATCCTAGAACTTACTGTCCAAGAACTTATCCACTCTAAGACTTCTAATCAACTGACCTACCTCTTCTTTACTGTCCCTTATCCCTCTAATACCCATACTTTCCTTCTTATGCAGTTTAGCATTCCTTATATTCTACCCACTATAATGCCTCCCTTACAAATACCCTCCACCCCTCACTCCCTCCTTTGTACTTGACTAGTGAAACACCAACTCGAGTTAAGCGCAGCTCTTGACACCTGTTCTCCACCTGCACTAGAACAGCTGACTGTGCCTGGAGAAAACACATGACCACAAGAATCTCAAGTGGGACCTCAGAAATATGCTGTATTTCCTTAACCAGTGAAGTCTCTCTGTCTCTGAGACAACTGTTTAACATTTTCTCCTCTCTTCCCAAACTGATTACCCGACTCCACATTTCATTTAGAAAATAAAAGCAGAAACAGAGGACAACAATCTCATTTTGTTCCAGCAAATCTATCAACATCAAGTGCCTAAATCCTGCCATTCTGCCTGTTGTCCTGTTGATGTGATGGAGGGTGTGTGCTTCTGTGTTAGGCCCACCTCTCCTCCTGCACTTGGATCTTAGCCTAGCTCACCACTCAAGGACTTTGCTCCTGCAACTATTGTCTCTCTCTCCTGCATCATCAATTGCTACCTCCCCAAAGGAACACATCTCATCCTTATACAGAAAGGCTACAGTGTGTCACAAGTTACCAAAAAAAGTCCCCCCTTGATCTTCCAATCTCCTCCAGGAACTGCCCCACTTATCTTTTCATCTTTAAGCAAATTCTTTGCAGGAGTTGCCTGTCTTTTCCATCTCTAGTTTTTTTGCTTCTAATTTTCTTTTTAATCCCCTCTATTTAGGCTTTTGTCCCTATTCACTCCTCCCACCCCCTGAAAGTTCTCTTGTCAAAGTCACTGTTGACATTGATCTTGTTGGAACCAGTGTAAATTTCTTGATACTCATTTTATTTCAACTTTCAGCACATTTGACACAACTACTCTACACTTCTTAAAGCACTTTGCCTTCTATGACTCAACTTCTTGTTTTCCATTTACCTCACTGGCTTCTTCCTTTTCACTCTCTTGATGAATCTATTATCTCTCCCCTTCTCTTCATGTTGGAACGTCCCACAGCTTACTTCTCGAAATTCTTCCCTGTAACTGATCTCATCTCATCAAATCTCATAGCTTTAAATACCCCTACACGATGATCTCCCCAATATTTTTTCCTCTCTCTCTGAGCTCTCTCTTGAGTCCCAGGCTCTTATAATCAACTGCCTTGTCAACATCTTCTGCAGGTCTTTACATGATCTCAAATGTAACAGTTCCACTCACAATTAATTCCACCTCCGCCAAACCACTCTTCCTCCAGTTATTCATGTCAGAAATCTAAGATTTGAGGGGCGCCTGGGTGGCTCAGTCGTTAAGTGTCTGCCTTCGGCTCAGGTCATGATCTCAGGGTCCTGGAATCGAGTCCCACATCAGGCTCCCTGCTCAGTGGGAAGCCTGCTTCTCCCATTCCCATTCCCCCAGCTTGTTTTCCCTCTCTCACTCTCTCTCTGTCAAATAAATTAATTAAATCTTAAAAAAAAAATCTAAGATTTGAGTCCCAATTCTCTATTTTCCTTCATATGCCATTTCTAATCCATCAGCAAGGCCTGATTGGTCTATTTTAAAATACATAGGAATCTAATCCCAATTCTTATCACTTCTCCCTCCAGCACCCTAGTCCAAGGCACCATGGTCTCCCTGCTCCAGACTCATAACTCCCACAGAGTGAACTGTTCAAATACAAGTCAGTATACTTCCAACCGAATCCACGGCTTTCCGTCACACATAGAACAAAACCCAAACACCTTGATAATGGCTTAAAACCTCTACATGATCTGGCCCCTGCCTACCCCAGTGATCTCACTGCCTGTCATCTTTCTCCTTTGCTTATTCCCATCTATTTACAGTGGCCTTCTGGCCAATCTCTACATACACCAAGATCATGTCTGGCCCACGCATTTGTGCTTTTTAGTCCCTCCCACTGGAACACTCTCTTAAAAGGGCTTTAAAGAGCTTGTTCTTACATGTGTCTTCAGGTCTTTTCTACAGTGTCCACACTAAAACGTATAAACACCACCACACCACCAATAAAACATATCTAGGACTTAAACCTAGTTTTCGTAATGCCCCCAAATAAATAAACACACAGAAATAGAGTCTCCAAAATTTTTTAAAAAGCCACCAAACTCCTCTTAGCATCTGTGATATTGTTTTCCTCAGTCTCTACTTCCAGAGGATGTCAATCAATGTCTGAGAAGCCCAGGAGAAAAGAAGGACCTTCAATATTAATCGGTGAGAAGAAGAAGGAAGAGAGGGCCTTAGACTCTGCTTAATGTCTAAACATCCCTCCTGCCCAGAAACATTTTGGCACGTATGGTTGTTTTACTGGGAGGATAGATTCAATTGTTTTAAAATAACTATTAGTTGGGATTTCTGTTTAAGTGGCTCAGATCCAAAATAGCAATGTCTTAGACAAGATTGTTTATTTTTCTTTCATTTAGAAGTCTGGACTGGTATCACAGCCCTGCTCTGCAAAGTGTTTAGGGGCCCAGGCTCCTTCTGTCTTGTTGATCCGCCATCCCTAGAATACCCACTGGCCATTCCAAGATGGTTCCCCCTCCAACATGGAAGGAGGAAGGAAGAAGGTAGAGCAAACCCCTTGCCTTTAAGGTACTAACCCAAAAGTGGCACACATTATCTCTACCAATACACCATTGGCCCGAATCTGGTTATGTGAGCATGCCTAGCTAGCTGTGTGGGAGATGGATGAGTCTGTCCTTATTCTCTGTGGTCATGTACTGTATACTGGCTGAAAATCAGGGTTTTTATTGTTACAGTAAAAGGGGTGAAATGCTATTAGGTAATGATGAGAAACTTGAATAACACACATTTGGTAAAAAAAAAAAATCACAAAAGAAATTATAGAATGACTGCATTGTAATGAGCTGGCTATCACATGCACTTGTATGTATGTGTATAAATATTTGTGTGCGTATGAGAGAGATAAACTCTTGAAAGATTGATAAGCTCTCCAGAAAGAGGAGTTCAGGGAGGTTTGGGAAGCATCATGGAGTAAGTCTATAACTTCCCAGGGCAATGACTTTAGAGAGGGCATCAATAATTTGAGTTCTTAACGCCTACTGTGTTTGTACTTCATACAAATGCATGAGGATGAACCTCGTACTCTGTGTATTAGGAACATGACATGATTTATACCTGCATAACCAGATATGTGGTATAACAAAGACCTTTTTAATTTCCTCATTAGAATAAGTAATCATGACTGTAAACAGCTATCAGTATGATTATAGGCTTTAGTAATACCTATGGATGATGCAAGTCTGATTTTAGGTGTAATGGTCTCTCCCTCCTTCTCCCTCTTTAGCTTTGCCTCGACTGCTGTTAAATGCTATCCTTTTAATCAGTCTTGATTGCTTTGCCTTGCTTTGAGACTTGCTTAGAGACTCCTCAGAGGCACATTGTTTCATGGGAGACAGCTGTTCTTTCCTAGCTCACACTGACTGCTGTTATATATAGTGACGATAATAATTGTCTGCACATACGCACACAGCACATGGGGACCCACTGATGAAAATTAGTGTTTTGTGCATATGTAGTGCTTTCCTTTGATTGCATTTACAAACATCCAGCCTCACTTCTCCCCTCCAGCTGCTGCTGTACCTCCTTAGCTCAGAGAGGGGTCAAAAGTTGCCCCCTCAACCTCCAGGACTCCTTTACAACTTTAACACTCTCACTGTTTAGGTTTCCCCTTCCAGGTTCTATATTGATTAAAAAAAAAAAAAAATTCAGATCTCCAGGCTTTTAATTCTTTGAATTATACTCTGTGAATAAAGCTTTTATTTGATACATATAAAGCGATTTCTAGATAAATTCCATTTATAAAACTGCAATATGTGTGAAATTGATACATTTGTAACATTTGGCTGTACTTCCACTTCCCATGAGGCACCAGTGACTATTAAAAAAATGGCTTAAAAATATTGATTACCTTTGGGAAGAAAAGTGGAGCTAGATCCTTTTTTAATGTGTTTGATGATACTTCTTTGTTTAAAATACGAACCCAAGTTTCTTCACTGATCATCTAGAATTTAAAATAAGCATATCCTGAAAATGGAGACCATCTATTTGAAATAACAAACAGTGTCATTACAAAGCGCCCTCCTATGTAATGTGTGTTTGTTGGGTCAGCCTAATCAGATCTCATACACACAGTGACAAAGGTCTCCTCTCACTGCCAGATGGGACATCTCTAAAGCACAAAATATGGTCATTTGCCACACTGGCCTTTCAATAACAATCTATTTTGAAGTTGGTAGTTGTATTAAAGGGCATGATATTTACACTAGGGTGCACAGTCTTCAGGGTCTCTGGTTTTTATTGGCTTTTAGGTCTTCATATTGACTCTTTTTTTCATCCTAGTTTTGCATATCCTCATGTTAACTTTTCATTGTCATGGAAAATCCCATTGTTTTTTGTTTGTTTCTTTTTTTCATTTAACACTTCACAGCATTGTCATTACCACAATTTTCTTCACAGTTTACCGCAGCAGCATAAATTTCCCTACATCCTGTTTGAATTGCACTGGGACCATAGCAGAGTGAACTACATGATTTTCCCCAAAAGAGAGACCCCTGGAAGAGGCCATGGCATGTCTGAGGTTACAGATAACCCCAGTGGACACATTCTATGTGGTACCCAAGGCTGATGCGGTCAGTAATTATGGAGGACGTGGCCCTTCCAGTTAGAGCCTCCTGGTTTTTCTTGCAGGCTGGCTTCTCTCTTGCTGCATCCAGACTTTCCTAGTGCTTGTTTTCTGTGGGTGCAGTATACGACAGACTGCAGTGGGCACGGCTTCTTCTCCGGACTCTATCTCTTCCTATGTCAGTTTTGATATGATAGATGACATCTCTGAGCCTGTGTACTTACGTTTATGAGGGGCGGTATAATGGAAAGAACTTGAGAGTAGGCTGACTCATGTTCTAATTTTGGTTTTGTCTATTACTGACTGTGTGACCTTGAGCAGTTTACCTCCTCTCAGGGATTTGGGCACAATGCATGAAGTCACACGTTGGAAGGATCTGCCTTGTATCAGAGGTTTATAGTTCTCTGCTTTCTTGTTCTACTGGCCTCCCACCACTTTTGTGAGAGTCTGGTGAGCTAAAATGAGAGAGCACAATTTGAATATTGCCTGGGAGTGTTCATGTGGTTTTCAGTTGTGGAATGCATAATCAGAAGGTACATTAAGATCAGTTAACCATTGCCAATGACAATAGTTGAGAACATGCACACCCCTGGCCTGGCTCAGTGACTTTGAAAGTGATTCCCATGTGGGTCAAGTCCCCTTGGTACTTTCTGTCTTTTAATAGTCTTGAATACTGTGTGAATTTCACAGTTTGAAATTAAACTTGACGGGCTCAAAATTATGCCACTTTATTCAGCTTTAGTTGCAGATGTGAAGGGTTCCAAATGATCCTTGTACACAAATCATACAAATGATGCCTTTACACAGCCAATAAAATGGAAGCCAGTTAGGGCTTATTATATTAGTTTTTGCCAACGAGCTCATTCAGCGTGCTGTTGTGCTGGCTGGACTCCAATCCCCAGGCCCCTCAGATTTACTCTCTAGTCTTGTTTGCCCTGCTCTTTGCCCTGGCTGGCTGGTACTGGGGATGGAGTCCTGGAATCCTGGAACTCCTTCACCCTTCCAGTTGAGTGTGGCCATAGAGAAGTGCTAGCAGGGACTCAGAGGGTGAGAGGAGAGAGAGGTCAGAGTATTTCTGACTCGATTCCTCATTAGTCTGTCTCTCTCAGGAGCTAATTCCTTCAATGCCCACAGCCCTGGTCTCTCTTCCAAAGCTCCAGCTCTCACTGGGCTTCTTCAATACCAGTTCCAGTCCTTGCACCTCCAGTTTTAGGATTGAAAAAACTTCCAACCATTGCTGCTCTTTTGGGCCCCACTGTCTGTTGTTTGTTCCCTTAATCCTTCCCATAACTCTGTGAGGAGTCCCTCCTTTAAAACCTCCATATTTGAATCATCTAGGGTGAATCCTGTTTCCTGCTGGACCCTGGTCTTTACTCTTGAGGGCCCTCAATTCACCAAGGGTCTACGTCTACACAGTGGATACCCAGACTCCTGTTTTCCTTTTCTCAGACCCTGTACCATGTTAGGTCATGAAAAAACTTCACTCCTAGGCTATATCCAATCGTTCCTGCCATAAATATCTTCAATCAATTAGCTTTATATGTTCATCTCAATTTGGGGGTAAGGGTGACATTGAAACATAAGTCCAAGCATGAGAAACATTTCATCTCTCTAAAATTAAGTGAATGTCCAAAGTCATTCCTTCAGATAAGACTCCACATACATAAAATGACATTAATATTATTTTTATTACATGCTGAAATCGAGTCTTTTGGCGCACAGAGATACTGGGAAGGGATTACCTCCTCTCTGGCTTAGTGGACCCTCTAGTTCTTAATGCTGAGGAAGTAGGGACCAAAATGATGACACAGTAAGAAAAATTGAGGGACATAAATATCTATACAATATGAACTCACCACAGAATGGAGACTTGTTCTATGTTAAAGAAAAGAGGGAAAAAGAGATATGGAAGTTCAGACTTTTTAAGAAAATTGAGAAGCAAAGTATAGAAGAACAAAACGTTTTATATATGGAGGAAGGGTAGAGTTTTGCAAGATCTCATAATTTAGGCTAAATGGCTTCCCAACCTTTTGAAAAGGTGGATTGGAAAAAAAGTATTTAATTATCTAAAGCTTCATGGAGAAGTTAAAGATATATGGGGATGTCTTATTAAGTAAAAAAAAAAAAAAAAGACACATCATTGGTAATTTTAAAAAGACTAGAAATTATCTAAGATTAAAATTTAGAGGGAAGAGGGTAAATATAGGTGGCAAAAAACCAGAATACTAATATAAGGCAGAGTGGTTGAAACACTTTAGAAATATTTCCATTAAGATGGGGGAAAAGAAAGAAGAAAAACCTCCAGAGAAAAGTAAATATGTTAATAAATGAGACAAAATTCTCTGACTTTTGCAGATGGCTTAAAGAAATCAATAATACAAGGTTTTTTGCATATATATATAAAAATCCCTTGAGTAGTTTGCCACTAAAAGGAATTACTGTTACCAACTCTTACCATCTCAAATGAACCATCTCTAGGGTCAGTGAAGAGCCACCCCAGTGGTCTTTCCCTAAAATAATTCAAAATGTTGCACAGTAAATAAGCACTGAGAAATTGTAATCTTCTGTGATGGGTTGAATTGTGTCCCCTAAAGAAATATGTTGAAGTCCTAAGCCCTCGTGTCTATGGATGTAACCCTGTTGGAAATAGGTTCTTTATAGATGAAATTGAGTTAGGATGAAGGCATAGGGTGGGTCTTTAGTCCAGTATAACCGGTGTCCCTTTGAGTAGAGGGAAATTTGTGTACAGGGACAGATATCCAGGGGGACATGTGAGGACAGAGGCAGAGAGCGGAGTGGAGTCATGGAGCTACAAGCAAAGGAATGACAAGGACTGCAGAAGCTTGGGATAGCACAGGGGGATCGACCCAGAGTCTCAGAACTGAGAGAGAGGACATTTCTCTTGTTATAACCCACCCAGTTGATGATCCTTTGTTACAGCAGCCCTAGGAAATGGACACAAGTTCCCTCTTCTTCTTTTTTTTTTTTCTTTTTTTATAATTTTTATTTTGTTATATTGGTCACCATACAGTACCTCCCCAGTTTTTGATGCAATGTTCCATGATTCATTACGTTCCCTCTTCTTTCTCTTGTCCTTCATGATGGTGAAGTATAGAAGGAGCAGTCCCTTGTGGGTACAGGCAACCAGGGAGTGCATTCTTTACAGAAAACTTTAAACAATAATACAGTTCAACTAACAGTTGACTTGTGCTTTGTCATCACCATGGATCACCAATTTCAAACCATGTCAGGGACCATCAATTAGTCCTCCCCTGAAATGTGGTGTTGGTGTGAGATCTAAGCATTTGCTGCAATTATTGTTGAATTTTAACAATACATATGAACCTTCCAATTAGCACACCTAAATTCTGTATCTTTTAATGAAAAACGTTTTCTACACAGAATTTAAGTTGGAGAATTCACAGTTATCCAGTCAGCCTGCATCACAGACAGACTTGGCTACTCACATTCCTTTCAGAGTAGAGCTTCAGAATTGCTTGAGCTCTGGGTTTGTGCAAGGTCTGTGTCTTCAGGGCGTTAATACTAGATATTTCTGTGTTTAAAGAACAGATTCAAAATAAACAGTAAGAGCACTCTGCCTCCCTAATGTGGCCACTTGGAGTTTTCATCTGTGTGTAAGTTTTTTTTGACAGAAAAATTGAAAAGCTTTCTTTGTGATCACAGCTTTGTAGTACAGCTTGAAATCCGGCAACGGGATGCCCCCAGCTTTGTTTTTCCTTTTCAACAATTCCTCGGCGATTCGGGGCCTTTTCTGGTTCCACACAAATTTAAGGGCTGTTTGTTCCATTTCTTTGAAAAATGTCATTGGTATTTTGATTGGGATAAAGTGTACATTGCTCTGGGTAGCATAGACATTTTAACTATGTTTATTCTTCCGATCCATGAGCATAGAATATTTTTCCATCTTTTTGTGTCTTCTTCAATATCTGGCACAAAAACAGACACATAGACCAATGGAACAGAATAGAGAACCCAGAAATGGACCCTCAGCTCTCTGGGCAACTAATCTTTGACAAAGCAGGAAAAAACATCCAGTGGAAAAAAGACAGTCTCTTCAATAAATGGTGCTGGGAAAATTGGACAGCTACATGCAAAAGGATGAAACTTGACCACTCTCTCACACCATACACAAAGATAAACTCCAAATGGATGAAAGACCCAATGTGAGACAGGAATCTATCAAAATCATAGAGGAGAACATAGGCTGCAACCTCTTTGACATCGGCCACAGCAACTTTTTTCATGACACATCTCCAAAGGCAAGAGAAACAAAAGAAAAAATGAACTTGTGGGACTTCATCAAGATATAAAATTTCTGCACAGCAAAGGAAACAGTCATCAAAACAAAGAGGCAGCCCACAGAATGGGAGAAGATATTTGCAAATGACACTACAGATAAAAGGCTGGTATCCAAGATCTATAAAGAACTTCTCAAACTAATACACAAGAAACAAATAATCAAATCAAAAAATGGGCAGAAGATATGAACAGACACTTTTCCAATGAAGACATACAAATGGCTAACAGACACATGAAAAAATGTTCAAGATCATTAGCCATCAGGGAAATTCAAATCAAAACCACATTGAGATACCACCTCACACCAGTTAGAATGGCAAAAATGGACAAGGCAAGAAACAACAAATGTTGGAGAGGATGTGGAGAAAGGGGAACCCTCTTACACTGTTGGTGGGAATGCAAGTTGGTACAGCCACTTTGGAAAACAGTGTGGAGGTCACTCAAAAAGTTAAAAATTGAGCTGCTCTATGACCCAGCAATTGCAGTACTGGGTATTTACCCCAAAGATACAGACGTAGTGAAGAGAAGGGCCATATGCACCCCAATGTTCATAGCAGCATTGTCCACAATAGCTAAATTGTGGAAGGAGCTGAGATGCCCTTCAACGGATGACTGGATTAAGAAGATGTGGGCCATATATACAATGGAATATTACTCAGCCATCAGAAAGAACGATTTCACAACATCTGCAGCAACATGGATGGGACTGGAGGAGATTATGCTAAGTGAAATAAGTCAAGCAGAGAAAGACAATTTTCATATGGTTTCACTCATTTATGGAACATAAGAAATAGGAAGATTGGTAGGAGAAGGAAGGGAAGAATGAAGGGGGGGGGAAGAGAAGGGGGAATGAACCAAGAGAGACTGTGGACTCTGGGAAACAAACTGAGGGCTTCAGAGGGGAGGGGGGTGGGGGATTGGGATAGGCCGGTGATGGGTATTAAGGAGGGCATATATTGCATGGAGCACTGGGTGTTATATGCAAATAACGAATCATGGAACATTGCATCAAAAACTGGAGATGTACTGTATGGTGACTAATATAACAAAATAAAAATTATTAAAAAAAAAAGAAAAATTGAAAAGCTGCTAGAAAGGAAAACAAAGACATGGATAGTATTACGGTTTCTGGAATTTATTCTGAAATAGGATTTTTATGATTCTTGACCAAACTTATTCTTTCATTTAAGACTTCTTCTAACTACTTGTAGATCTGTGGCTTGATGTGAAAGAAACTCATCTAAAATAAATAAAAAGTGTGATTCAATTCACTGTGATTGAGACTTGGGGGACAAATCTTATTATGTCCTATATTGAACATGAATATATGAAGGTCGATGTTGATGAAATCATTGGCAAATTTGCAAAGACTTGAGAACAGAAGCTGTTGCACTATTATCCGTTACTGTAATAAATCAATATTTATACATCAATCTTCTGATATTTTTAAATATATATATTTTCTGTAATAAAAAGTATTAATCCATTACTGTATTAGTTTCCTACCACAAACTGGGGTGCTTAAACAATGGCTATTTATTTTCTCATAGTTCTGGGGGGCCAGAAAACTGAAATCAAGGTGTTGGCAGGGTTGGTTCTTTTTGGAGACTCTGAGGCAGAATCTGTTTCGTGCGTCCCTCCTAGACACTTGTGGCTGTGGGCATGCTCCCATCTCTGCCTCTGCCTTCTCGTGAGGGTTCTCCCCCGTGTCTGTGTTTCTCTTCTCCTCTTTTTTTTCTTTTTAAATATTTTATTTATTTGAGAGACAGAATGCGAGCTGGGGGGAGGGGCGAGGGAGAGAGGGAGAAGCAGACACCCTGCTGAGCAGGGAGCCCAATGCGGGGCTCAATCCCGGGACCCTGAGATTATGACCTGAGCCAAAGGCAGATGTTTAACCGACTGAGCCACCCAGACACCCCTTTCCCCTCGTCTTATAAGGATACTTATCATTGAATATATGGATCAATCTTGAGATCCTCCACCTAATTACATCTTCAAAGACCCTGGTGCCAGGGGTTAGGACTTGGACATATCTTTGGGGGAACCACGATTCAACCCAATACAGGGACCTTTTTCCTATTTTGTACTGTAATATTTTATCTTTTAATCTTTTAAATTTTTTGGCATGATTTTATATACAAAGCTTCATAAAAGAAAATTTTCACTGTCTCTATTTCTTTTGTGACCACTATTATTATTAATTTCACTTTGTGTGTATTACTAAAAGTACTAAAAATGATTATTATTTATGGAGGAGAGTGGCACTAAAAATTATCCACTCCAAGTGTCAAATAGTTAGACATGGATTGCTTCTGGGCTGACTTTTGAAGGGAACACAACAGAAAGCGGGGGACAGGCTGGAAAAGAGAAAAGTGGGAGAAGAATCTGAGAACTAACTCATCAGGATGGTGATCTCATCACGTAGAGCTTAACAGCATGAGCTTCTGAGTTTGACAATCAGGATTCATCACCCCCACCTTTGCCCTTACAATGCTATCTGACCTTACCATGACTTCACTCTGTGCAGAGACTTTTCGGAAGAGGATGCAGGAAGGGAAACTCATGATCAGTTTTCACTTGATGTGCACGGAGGGGTGCAAATGAAGGAACCGCTGGGCCCTTGCAGAGCTGGCAAGGGTGAAGCAGATCCGGGCAGCTCAGGCAGGACAGTGGGGGCGTGGCTCCGGACACATGGAGGATAACACGTGGGCACGGGGACAGGGAGAGAAGGAGCCAGCCATGCTGTGCTCACTTCAGTGTCTGTTCTTTCAACCATAATGGAAAAATGGAAGAAGAAAGAAGACGAATGAGCTACACAATTAGTAGGCCATGACATACCAGTGCTAAATGGGCCTTTAAAGAAGAAATCATCCAAGCTCCCTCATCTTCAAAGAGAAATGTGAAGTCCACAGAAGTCAGATGTATTATCTGAGACAACTCATTGTGTTACCGTTCCACAATGCAGGAAAAGTAGGCGTAGCTCCTGTAGTAAGCTGTCATCACCTGCCGTGGAGACTCCTTTGAACGCTCTCCTGAGTGTTTATATAGAATAACTGGCACCAAGCAAATACACCTATGCAAGTATTGCAATTACAGCCTCGAATTTATTACAGGAAGAAAATAAAGTGAAAAAGATTAAAAACTGAGTCAAATAATACACTTTACTCAGAAATACTTACCTTGTGTAAATTCAGTCTCAGATATGTTAAATGACAACCACTTAGAAATGCATTACAGAATTCCTTTAATAAAATGTAAAATCCAGAGTTAATAGCTATATATATTTTTTAATGACACACATTTATTGCTTCACATAATTCATTGCATACATTAAGTATGAAATTTCCTGTGGGCCATAATAAATGTGATTTATAAGTCACAAATTTGTGTGAAGTCTATTTCTTATTCTCTTGAGGATGGTTCCAAAAACCATAAAAAAATAGAAAAAAGTCTAAAACAATTGGAGATTTATTTGTTTGTGGAATCAGCTTTGTTTCAGTTCATTCTACAAGATATATTTTAAAATACATCTAGCTTATTTATATTCCTATCATAAAAATCATACAGAAAACCTTAAGATGCAATCTTAAGGTTTTCTTCTTTTTAATCACTCAAGGAACATACCAATTTTTCAAGATTTTGAGTAAATAATTTTCTTCTGCATTTTTTAAAATTAAAAATGAACTTTTACTACTACAAAATTAGTGAACATAAATTGTAAAAAATTTTTTAAATAAAAATAAAAAAATGAAAACACAAGTCAACCAACTGAATGGGAGAAGGTATTTGTAAATGGTATTTCCGGATAAGGGGTTAATATCCAAAACATATAAAGCAATTACACCAGAAAAAAACAAATAATCCCATTAAAAATGGTCAGAGGACTGAATAGACATTTTTCCAAAGAAGACAGACAGATGACCAACAGACACATGAAAAGATGCTCAACATCACTCATCATCAGGGAAATATACAAATCAAAACCACAATTAGATATCACTTCACACCTGTCAGGATAGCTAATATCAAAAAGACAAGAAATAACAAGTGTTTGCAAGGATGTGGAGAAAAAGGAGCCTTCATGCACTGTTGGTTGTAATGTAAATTGGTGTAGCCATTGTGGAAAGCAATATGGAGGTTCCTCAAAAACTTAAAAAGAAGAATACCAATTTCTTCCCTAAGTGTTGTAGAATTTTCAGAGTACAGATCTTTTACTTCTTTAGTGAGGTTTATTCCTAGGTATCTTATTGTTTCTGGTACAGTTGCAAATGGGATCGATTCCTTGATTTCTTTTTCTGCTGCTTTGTTATTGGTATATAGAAATATGACAGATTTCTGCACCTTCATTTTATATCCTTCAACTTTGCTAAATTCATGTATTAGTTCTAGCAATTTTTTGGTGGAGTCTTTCAGGTTTTCTACATAGAGTATCAAGTCATCTGCAAATAGTGAAAGTGACTTCTTCCTTGCCAACTTTGGTGCGTTTTATTTCTTTTTCTTGTCTGATTGCTGGGGCTAAGACTTCCAGTACTATGTTAAATAGTAATGGTGAGAGTGGACATCCTTATCTTGTTCCTGACTGTAGGAGAAAGACTCATGGTTTGGAAGAACAAACATCGTTAAAATGTCTATACTACCTAAAGCAATCTACACATTTAAAGCAATCCATATCAAAATACCACCAGCATTTTTCACAGATCTAGAACAAGCAATCCTAAAATTTGTGTGGAAGCACAAAATACCCTGGATAGCCAAAGCAATTCTGAAAAAGAAAAAACTGGAGGCATCATAATTCCAGATTTCAAGCTGTATTATAAAACTGTAGTCATCAAGACAGAATGGCACTGTCACAAAAACAGATAGATAGATCAATGAAACAGAATAGAGAACCCAGAAATGGACCCACAACTCTATGGTCAACTAATTGTCTACAAAGCAGGAAAGAATATCTAATGGGAAAAAGATAGTTTTTCCAACAAATAGTGTTGGGAAAACTGGACATCAACATGTGGAAGAATGAAACTGGACCACTTTCTTAAACCATACACAAAAATCAATTCAAAATGGATGAAAGACCTAAATGTGAGATAGGAATCCATCAAAATCCTAGAGGAGATCAGAGGCAGAAACCTCTTTGACCTTGGCCACAACAGCTTCTTACTAGACGTGTCACCAGAGGCAAGGGAAGAAAAAAAAGTAGAAATAAACTATTGGGACAACATCAAAATAAAAAGCTCTGCACAGCAGAGGAAACAATCAACAAAACTAAGGGCAACTTCAGAATGGGAGAAGATATTTGCAAATGATATTTGATAAAGTGTTAGTGTCCAGAATCTATAAAGAACTTATCAAACTCAACACCCAAAAAACAAATAATCCAGTTAAGAAATGGGCAGAAAACATGAATAGACACTTTTCTAAAGAAGACATCCAGATGGCTAACAGACACATGAAAAGATGCTCAGCATCACTCAGCATCAGGGAAATACAAATCAAAACCATGATGAGGTACCACCTCACACCTGTCAGAATGGCTAAAATTAACCATACATGAAACAACAGGTGTAGGCGAGGCTGCAGAGAAAGGGAACCCTCTTGCATTGTTGGTAAGAATGCAAACTGGTACAGCCATTCTGGAGAACATTATGGAGGTTCCTCAAAATGTTAAAAATAGAACTGCCCTATGATCCAGCAATTGCACTACTAGGTAAATACCAAAGGATACAAAATACAGATTCGAAGGGGTACATGCACCCTGAAGTTTATAACAGCATTATCAACAATAGTCAAGCTATGGAGAGAGCCCAAATGTCTATCAACTGATGAACAAAGAAGATGTGGTGTGTGTGTATATATATTTATATATATATATATATACAATGAAATATTATTCAGCCACCCAAAAAATTAAGTCTTGCCATTTGCAACAACATGGATGGAGCCAGAGGGTATTATGCTCAGTGAAATAAGTTAGTCAGAGAAAGACAAATATCATATGATTTCACTTATATGTGGAATTTGAGAAACAAAACAGATGAACGAAGAAACGAACAAAAACCAAACTTTTAATATAGAGAGAAGCTGATGGCTTCCAGAGGAGAAGGGGATGAGGGGATGGGTGAAAGAGATGATGGGGATTAAGAGTACATTTATCATGGTGAGCCGTGAGTAATGTATAGGATGGTTGAAACACTCTATTGTACATCTGAAACTAATATAACACTGTATGTTAATTATACTGAAATTAAAAAAAAAGATGTGGTATAAATATACAATGGAATGTCACTCAGGCACAAAAAAGAATGAGATCTTGCCATGTGCAACAACGTGGATAGACCTAGAGGGTATTATGCTAAGTGAAATAAGTTAGAGAAAGACAAATACCATATGATTTCACTCATATGTGGAATCTAAAAGTCAAATGAACAAACAAAAACCCTAAAACTCACAAATACAAAGAACAAACCGGTGGTTACCAATGAGGAGTGGAGTCGGGGGATGGGGAAAAAATGAGTGGAGAGGAGTGGGAAATGCAGGTCTCCGGTTATAGAATGAGTAAATCACAGGGATGATAGGTACAGCATAGGGTATACAGTCAATGGTACTGTGATAGCGTTGTATGGTGACAGATGGCAGCTACGCTTGTGAGCACAGCATAACATACAGAATTATTGAGTCACAATGTTGTACACCTAAAACTAATGTACCATTGTGTACATTAACTATGCTTCAATAAAAAAAGAAAAAAGATTAAAATACTGTATTCCCAACACTAGTAGCACTTTATTGAACATAGCTGTAAATTTTTATACATGTACATTTTTAAACATGAAATAGTATATATAATGTGTAGTGAGTGATTTGTTTTTGTTAGTTAACATTTTCTGTTTTTCCATATAAATGAAACTATCCCAACTGATATCCAAATCATATTAAATTGCCCCAATTATAACCAAATGTCTTTACAGCTGGTTTGTCCCAAGAAGAATCTCAATCAGGCCTATCTGTTGAATCCTGTGGTTATATTAAGTCTGTAATCTAGAACGAGGGCTGCTGGTCAAATCCATCAGGCTGCTGGTTTTTGTAAATAAAGTTTTATGGGAACACAGGCATTTGTTTATTTAGGCGTTGCCCATGGCTGCTGTCATTCTATAAAGGAAGAGTTGAGTAGCTATAACAGAGGCCACGTAGCCCACGAAGTCTAAAATATTTCTACTTGGCTCTTTTCAAAAAAGATTCGTTCACCCCCAATCGAAAATAGAACAGTCTTTTTTTTTTTTAATGACACTGAATTGTTGATGTGATTGGGCCTGTTGTCACACTTTCTGGATTTATCTGGTTGCTTCTTACAGTATTTAGCTTATTCTTCTATTTAGCTTATTCTTCCTACTGGATATTTTTTCCCACTTCATTATAATAATCTCGATTACCTTAGTGTCAGTATGACTGGGCTTTCATATAGACTAAAAAGGGCACATGAAATGAATGAAAGGAATTCTCTGAGCCTGCCAAAATTTTCTTATTTTTTTTCCTGAAATTCCTTTAACTGGGGCTAAATCCTCTCGTTATATCAATAGGAAAAAGAGATTTCAAATGAAAATATCTTAGGAGAAAGTATAATGGAGGAGCAGCACAGCCGATGACTGGATTTTAAGGCAGGGAACGAGGGGAGGTAGGGAAGATAACGTGCTATTGGAAACCCAGTCATACAAGGTGTGAGTGACTGACAAGGTCCAGGCTTATGAGAAATGGAAGCATAAGGCATGCAGAAAGGCTTTGTGTTCCTGAAAAGAGTAGAGGGAAGAAAACTATAAAGAAGAGAACATTGAAATGTCAAAGGACAAACTATTCTAAAATTTTGTCTGGAGCCAATTCTGAGCAGTAAGCATTACATGGGTAAGATGGAGTGTCCTACCGTTTCAAACTCAATGATGTTTCCATCTTTGTGGGAAGATAGTCATACAGAGGCATAAGGAAGACCTACCACTTGCCTAGCACTGCTCTGATTACATTTCTGTAACATTGTTATCAGTAAATTCTAAGTATCCTTTAGTGGCCTAACCCTATCTTTCACATGCAATATTCAGTATCAGTCAATGAGTTACAACAGCATAATTTGAAATCTAACAACAGAATAACTTGAAAACTGTCATAAAGCTAGATAATTCTTTTGTGATCATTGATTATAGCATGTTAATTGACTTCTGCCCGAAGACCAGTTGATTAACTGAAGCTGAGTTCACTGAACTTCCCACAGCAAAGGAGATCATCCCTTATCTTGAAGGGAGGAAGTTAGGGAAGGATTTTTTATAAAAGGTTTTTGAGGTCTGGGCCAAGTGTTTAAGATGGGTCTTTCAAAGCAGGGACTGGGTCGGTCTGGTGAACAAGGCAAAGCAAAGTTCTGTCTGATGAGCAAGTTCTTTGAATAGGTGAACCAATCTCTGTTCTGACAGGAGAGCTGTTTGCCAGATGAGGAAACTCTTTGTCTTGTTAAATTGGCTTGTAAGCATTTTCTGAAGCAAATGGTGAAGTTAGTTATTGGTGTCCAGTCTTATCTTCCAGGGCATGAATTACCTGGGGCAATCAGGTCATAGTCCCTAGGTGGTCTCAGTTTTCAGTCCTAATGGCTGAGTTATGTTGCTGCAGATGGTCTCATGCCTCAAGAACTTTGTGGAAATTAAAAGAAAACTAGGACATAAAATTATTGCCTTTATTAATTTTATACATTAATCAGAGATATTTGTTTTGTTATACCACAGTTATATTAGAAATTTTCCTATTTGCTTTCAATGAATACTTAATTCTTTTGATCATATATTTTGAGTGACCCAATTATTTATAAGAACGAGTATTCAAAATATGGTCTTAAACATACTGGACGTTTTCCCTTAGTGATAATTGTAGCTGCTTAGGCAACTTTTTAAAATTAAAAGAATATGTCAAAGCTAACATGCTAATTTACGGCATCTGAAGTGTTGTTTCTAACAAAATGTGAGGAAGGAATCCATGTGTTTGAATAGATATGAAAGAACAATTTTTCCAGTTACAATGATCTCTTCAGATACTTTATATTAAAAAAAAAAGAGTATTTCATTTATACTTCCGCTTACATTTAACAGATTTTTATTGGGCATCTACCATTTTCAAGGCACCATGTAAAGTCTCTAAAGAATTCAAAGGTGAATTTTTCCAAGACCCTGACCTGATAGTTTAATAAGGTGGATGGCCGAGAAAACTGTAAGAGAGGGAGATTTTATGCAAATCAAGAGCAGTCATATAAAGTACTTCCAGACGATTGTATTAAAATATAATTTTTAAGAAGTTAAAAACATGATTCTCATACAAATACAAAATGACATGAGTCAGAGTTTTATTAACTCATTAGTGAGGGAACCATGAAAATGATAAAGATCCAAAGATCATTTTGAGGAACTGGGTATTTATTGGCACTTTGAGAAAAGAATGTTAAAATGTGATGGGTAGGTTAGATGCAAAGCTAGTTAATGTCCTACAGGGCAGGAAAATCATAACCTTGAGAACTATGTTTTCTTCCAGAATAAAATCTACAAGTAAACATGCAATTTCACACAGTCTAAGGTCTTAATTAATAGTAAATAACAAATTCAAACGCAGACATTACCTGAGATGATTAGATAACCTTTGTAGGAGCCATTTATACATGACACTGAAAGTAGTGTTTTCATATGGGAATTTCTAAGTGACATTTCTTGGGGATGTTATTCTAAATCCTGAATCCCAAGAAAAATCAGTTGAGAAAATGAGAAACAGGAAAACGTATTAAAATTCTCCCGTGAGAATTAAAGCTTATCAATGTAGAGACATTATTGGCTCAGAGGAGTCCATGGACACCAAGGGGAAAGCAAGGGCAGTAAATGATCATACACAGTGTAGAAGGTTAAGTTCAGTGTTTCTAGGAATGCTTCTAGGTAAAATTTTAGACAATTTTTCTTAACAGACAAAACACTCTTAGAGAAAGCTGTGGACAAGGAATCATTTAAACATGCGAAAACACAGATGGGGTGTGGGTAGGAGGAAAGAGGGGCTTTCTAAGCAAAGGGAACTCTGTGAACAGAAGCAGAACGTTTGGAAAGTGTGCGGAATCTATAAAACCTATACACAAGGGAAGATGAAGATCGGACCAGATGGTAGAAGGTCTTGAGGTTCCAAGATAGGATTTGAGTTTTATTCTGTGAGCAGAGTAGTTATGTGATTATAGATGGGTTTTATGCACATAACTAAGGCTGTAGATTGTTGGGAAGGGGGTGAGGGAAGCTAGGTAGAAGGAGCGATGACACTGGAGTCAGGCCGGTGGGTTAGGGCAATGTCACAGTATAGGTTCGATGTAGCTCTGGCCTTGACTGGGTTAACAGCAGTGGGAGTGGAGAGCAAGGGGAAAACAGATGCGCCACTATCGTGGTGGTAGATTCCAAAAGGCAGGTCAAACGCTTGGATGGATGTGTGTGTTAGGGGATGGGGAGGGGCCAATAAGAATGTAAGAGGAGTTAAAAAAATTAAGTGTGAGACTGGAATACTCATATCGGAAATATGGGAAAAGCATTTCTGCTTTGCCGTTAAAATGGCTTATGATGATGATTATCTTACCAATAAATTTGAATATTTATCAAAAGAAGGATTTTCTGTAAATTATCTCATTTGAAATAAATTTTGTTTCTGTGTCAAAGTTATGGAAAAATTTTAAAAAACCTTTTTTCCAAAATATATTTTGTCTTTTGCAAGAGAAGGTCACTTAGACAATAACCAACCTATTGTGGGGTCAGTTGGCTTTGGAAATAAGCCAATCCAGGTAGCAAGGGTCTGGATATAACCTCAACAATTGAGTACCCCAAACTTGGGTTCTTTTGAGTCTGTGTCTTAGTCAATATCTACTGGTCATTGGCATTATGAATGGACAGTGAGAAAAACAAAGGAAAGAGTTTTGGAGATAGGAAGGCAATGGGTTAGGGGGAGGGAGAGTCTCAGCAGAATAATTGCCCACCCCTACTCCTTTCTCTTAGAAGAAAGAGAACAAACTCTATCCATGGGAAAATGGAACATTAAAATCAATACTAACACTATTCATCAATTCATTCAGTCCTATATAATTAATTCTTATTCTGAGGATCTTGGATTACCCATCTACTTTCATGAAGGTTCCTGCATCTGCACTAAAGAGACTCCTGGATATCCTGACCTAGTATACTTTTGGTCTTGGTTTTTCTAAGCTATAGAATGGCTATATTTTTGGGGTGTGTTGATATATATATTATGGGATGTGTGTCTTTGGCTTGCTTGTGTATGTATATAATGCTTAGCTACCTATGTTTCGGTATTTTATTTCACATCGAAATTATCTTGATATCCGAAGATTCTCCATTAATTAACTTAGTTTAATTGTAGTTTAGGGTGTAAAATTATCTAAGCACCTTAGAAATTATTTTCAAGCTGACACACTCTAAAACATAATTACTGTTATAAAAATGTTAGAATCATGTTTCAGTTTCGTTGAACACATGATTTTATGTTTTTTACATTCCTAAACATTTTATAGATGTCAGTTATCTGGTCAATAAACTGATATAAATCACTTAAGAAATCAGATTAACTAGGCTCTTCAAAAACAAATTAAAAAACAATCCCATTTATTTGTACTTTGTGCCTCACTGATAGCATGCCACACTGACACCATCAAGGAAAAGATATATAATTGGTGTTATTTTTTTAAATCAAAATTATTAATAAGTCTGACTTGTCCAAAGATTCACTTTAAATATGGGAACCTGAATTCCTTCTTAAAAGAAGCTTCTGAGGGGCGCCTGGGTGGCTCAGTCGTTAAGCATCTGCCTTTGGCTTAGGGCGTGATCCCGGCATTCTGGGATCCAGCCCCGCATCAGGCTCCTCCGCTGGAAGCCTGCTTCTTCCTCTCCCACTCCCCCTGCCTGTGTTCCCTCTCTCACTGGCTGTCTCTTTCTCTGTCAAATAAATAAATAAAATCTTAAAAAAAAAAAAAAAAAAGACGCTTCTGAGCCCATAGTTCCTTTTGTTTTGTTTTACTGAAAAGGCTAGCATAATAAAAGTATTAGAAACTCAGTTCCTTTATTTTCTGGAAATTTTGGCAAATGATTTATATAAGTACATATTTATTTCTGTAAACCAATCAGACAGAAGTTCTTTAATTTAAGAGGTGTTGTAATCTGATAGTAACCTCAGACACATGGCACCTGGCCTATCTAGCTCTCAAAGAACTGTCCTTCATCTGAGATCACATCTAGGCAAGAAAAAAGAGAAGACTAGCAGACTGGTTGCTCTGTTGTCTTCACCAGCTCAACCAACACAGCTCACCAGATGGTCAAACCATGAAACCAGATTCCCATCCATCATTCACCTAATGCTGCTGCTGATAACCTATCAGCTACGTACAAACTCAGGACAAAGAGTTTGTAGCTTTGCACAAAACAGAACCAGAACCTGGTTCTGGCCAGGATCCAAAAGCAGAAGGAAGGGCTCGGCATCAAGTTAAAGAGAAAAAGAGAAGAAACAGAGTTAGCAAAAGTAAAATTGCAGTGTGCTGGAGAATCCCTCTGGGGGCCTAGAGAGGATAAGCCCGTGAGAAACACTTCTTGGACAACACAGTGTAATTTGTTCTGACACAGAGTCTACTTGGACATACTGGACCATCTCCAAACAAAGTCTGATTTTTGGACAGTTAAAAATATTACTCTCGTTCAAATACAGAAAAAAAGCACATGTCAAAAATTTTATTCTTGTTAATGAAGGAACTGGCAGGATCAGCAGACTGATTGAAAAAAGAACTCATGGTACAGAGATTTATATAATCAGAAAGTCAGAGGAGCGCAGAAATAAATCTTCTAATGGATACAAAATTGGTTAGTGTCTTATAGAGCCCTCTAAGTATAATACTTGGGAGTTATTGTTTCTACTGGACTGAAATCTACAAGTAAATTTTTAACTTCGTAAAGTCTGTGCTTTAATCAAATATAGTTAACAGTGAAGTCTCATACAGATGCTTTTGTCTAAATAGTTAATTATGACATGTGGGATCTTGAAGGCTTTGAATAGATTTTGGATTTTATCCAAAGTGCAATGTTTTCAGCAGAGTGATGATGGTGGCTTGGATTAGGGAATTGGCAAGGGAAACCGAGAATGTTCTGTGGATTCGAGGTATATTTGAAGGAGGAAGATATGCAGGATGATTATCAGATTACTGGCATGAGCAACTGGGAGTATTTGGGCCGCATTTACTGAGACAGAGAACTGGAGGGAGAGCAGATGAGAGTGGGGATGGGGAAGTTACCTTGGGGGCACTGGGTTAGCGGTGTCTGTGAGAAAACTAGAAGTCGCTGGAAGTAGACTTGTAGGTACTGGATCTGGGGCCAGCAGAGAGGTCAGCGTAAGAGGTAATTGGCAGTGCGGGGCTGCAAAGTATGGGGTGTGGATGGCCTCTACAAGGAGAGCTCGTAGAGCAAGATGTGAGCTCAGAATGGGGGTCTTGGCAGCCCACCCAAGGGTCAGGTGGCACAGGAGGGGCCAGCAAAGGAGACAGACTGAGGGTCCAGTGAGGTAGGAGGAACTGGAGAGTCAAGAGAAGGGAATGGGTTTTGAGAGTTTGTCAAAGAAAACCATGACCCTCAGGCACTGTTTGCGTTCACTTATGTCCTCTGAAAAATACATGTTGAAATCCTAACCCCCAGTACTTCAGATTATGATTTTATTTGGAAATAGGCTCATTGAAGATTAAGATGAAGTCATACTGGAGTAGGGTGGGCCCTTAATCCAGTATGGCTGGTGTCCCTTTGATTTATAAAGTGCTGAGCACTGGTGATTTGGGCAAGAGTGGCTTTGCTGAGGATCAGGCAGGGCCAGACTGCAGTGGGGGTAGAGTAAACCGCAGGAGACGAGAGGTGGAGGCGGGTTGCTCAGAGCTGTGATCCCCAAACCTCACGTGCTTACAGAGATTCTAACAAGTTTCAGGAAGTGTGTACCTCTCTCACAGTTGTATGTTGACAACATTTCACATCATAATTTTAAGTAATTTCTATCTATCTATCTATCTATCTATCTATCATCTATCTATCATCTACCCCTCTCTCTCTCTATGCATTCTTTTGGGTCCTGTACCCAATTTCCACATGTGTAGGGGATAGGGGTTTCCCCACACTAACAAGCAATTCCCAGACGCCAGCAGGGTGTCCTACAATTCAATTCAATTCAATTCTGACATCATTCACCCAGATATAGCACCGAATTCCACAGGTGAGGGACTCAGCCTTACAAGAACCCCTACCTGTCCCCACCTCCACTTCAGATGCTAATCACAAGCCCAGGTATCACCTGTGCTTCTGACCAACTGGCTAGAAATCAGAGGCTCCCACAACCCACTCTGGTTCAATTAATATGCTCGAGCAGCTCACGGGAATCAGAGAAACATTTTACTTACTACATCACTAGTTTATTCTATAAGAATATAACTCAGCAACAGCCAGATGGACGAGCTGCATAGGGCAAGAAGGTATGTGGAAAAGGGCTTTGAGCTTCTGTGCCCTCTCAGAGCATGACATTGTCCCGAAATCTCCACGTGTTCCCCAACCCAGAAGCCCTTTGAACCCTGTCCTTCTGGGTTCTTATGGAGGCCTCATTACATGGGCATGATTGATTAAGTCATTGACCATTGGTGATTGAATGCAATCTCTAATTTCTCTCCTGTCCCTGGAGGTGAGGGGTGGTGGGTGGGATTGAAATTTCCAACCGCCTGTCACGTGATTCTCCAGGCAATCAGTACCCATCCTTATGTGGGGTCTAAAAGCTACCTGATTAAAATAAAGGCACCTCCATCACTCTCTCACTTAGGAAATCCCAAGAGTTTAAGAGCTGTGTGCCAGAAATGGTGACGAATACCAAATATAGATTTCTTATTACAAACCACAATATCACAGGCATATTGTAATTATTGAAATTTTAAGATAAAACTCTTATATGGTCCTTTAAAATATACTTAGTGGAATCAGTATGCAATCACAATTTGATATTCAGCAATTCACTTAAAATATTCATGAACAAGTTGGAAATTTTATGCTGCTCTTTCCTCCATATAATCTTATTTTCATTTGATTTCTTCAGCAGAATTTTATCATAATATATCTTTATGTTTGGCAATCTTTTTTTTTTTTTTGAACAGTCTTTGCAATAAAATATAGACATTGAAATTAAATTTTAAAAAGTCCTGCAACCATAAACTTTGAAGTCTTAAATATTTTTCTTCTGGATTGATTTCTTTTTACAATTAACATTTGCATACAATTGGTCAAAACAACATAATGCGTTATAAAATTCAATAAATAATTGTTAAACATATAAAAGTTACTGGAAATGTATCTGTTAATGAGATAGATGGTGGTTTTTTTTTTTCCCCAAGTAGTTTAAGTATGTGTGGTTCAGTATTTTTTGTGGGAATGAGGCAGAGTTCTGCATCAATACTTTTCCCATTTTTTACTTTCATTAAAATAGTCCTCGAGAAACCTTTTCACAGAAATGAGACAAGAATGGAAGGACTTCGTTCTAGGGATACCACTAAATTCTTTAAATGCCTTCTGAGTTATATGGTAAAAATCAGAGTGTGTATATCAAACATCATTATAAATAACCCATTGCTTGATAAAGAGATTAGTTTTGCTGTCAGTTGTGTTGAAAGCAAGAATTGGAAAAGGATCTTTCACCCAGCTTCTGCAACGATTCACTTTCTCAACACATTTTGAACTGCCCCTTTGTTTGGCATTGGGGTGAGGGTGTCACACCTAAGGCAATGAAATTTAAGCTTCCAGAACCTTCACTTCTACCTGCCCTAGCAAATGCTGGGAGTTAGGAGCCTTGCTACTTGAAGTGTCAAGTTTGTGGCTGGACCACATTAGTATCACCTGGCCATGCCCTTGGGGATTGTCAAATATGTAGACTCTCAGAGCCCGTCTACACCCCACCAAATCAGGATCTACATCTGACCAGGTTCCCCAGATGTTCATAGGTTCTTTGAGGTTTGAGAAACACTGCTGTTGGGTATTCCAGGTTAGGAAGATAAACCAAGTTGCAATCAGTTAGCATTTCTGGTAAACTGTCTAAAGAAATTTCAAAAGAAAAAGGACCTGTATCCCCCAGTCTGTAGTATTTCGTGTGTTTCCTTTGCTCATTTGAAATGAATATTCACTTTCATACTAAATTTTATATTTTTAATTGTTTTCTTAAAAGGAACTCCCAATACTGTATAACCTTCAGTGCTTACAAAATCTGCTTGCGTCCTGGCCAGGGACGGGTGCTGAGATCAGAGAGTGGAGTGGAAAGAGAGAAAAGGTGCAAAGGGAGAGTAAGCTTAATGGAGAAAAGCACCACGGCTAAGTGTCAATGATGAGGGCCTGCTTGAGGTTAGTGGTGTGACTTTTTTTTAGCAGCTCCTGGTGATAGACAGGGAGATGGTGGGTGGATGTATTTTTCCTGCATAGTTTTGTGAGGTAGATTCAAGAGAGGGAGGAGGGGGCATGAGAAGATGGAAGTTTCTTCTCTCTCGTTTTATCCTCATGACATCCTTATGACATGTGAGGGCAAATATATGATCACCATTTTAGAGTTGAAGCTGAGCCTTGGGTCAGGTACTTTTCTAAAATGCCACATTGTCCTTGACCCAGTTTATCACCTCCCCAGATTCAGTTAGCTTTTCCTGCCCCGCCCCCTGCAACTTTGCTGTTTGTTCAGTGGAGAGACCAACTGACCCTCTAAGCCCAGAGGGGTGGGTGCTCTGGGGGTGTTGGTCTTTGTCATGGTCTCCATGATACCCCCAAAGGAAGAGTTGCTCCTGTACCGAAGTTCCGCCCAGCTTCGCCATCGGTTGTACCTCTTCCCAGCGCTTCTGGACTCAGGTGAGCACCGTGCCACAGGCAATGCAACCGGCTGCTTTGGCAACTGCCTAACAGGGCCAGGTGACATCACCAGATGTGTGTGGGAGTCACTGCTCCAGGGGGTGAACTGAGAGATGAGACAGAGGAAAACAAACTCCTTTCCCCTGATAGATGGAACTGAGGCTCAGGGTTTCTACATGGCCCATCTGGATAGCATCCTGTGCTGGGAACCAGCTGTGTCTTTCTTAGCAGCTCTTGTTGGCTCAGTCATATGGACTATCTTCAATTTGCTTTCTGTTTTTCTGTCTCATTCTGAAGGCCGTGGGGTCGTACCTCCTAAGGAAGCCCCAGCACGCAGCCTTGCATCAGCTTTTGCTTCCGAAAGTATGCTGGACCAGGAGACACTTATCCAGGATGCAGCTGACCCAACATAGAAGTTGCCCCATTTTTAAGTGTTCACTGTATGCCAGGCACTGAGCTGAGTTCTAGGAATGCAAAGTAAAACAAGAAAGACCCCTTCCTTCAGGGGTCAGGGTACAAATTCAGCCTTCCCATCTCTGGGTCCCATTGTCCTTTCTAGACTTCTCTCTCCCTCTCCCTCTGCCCCTCCCCCCACTCATGCACATGTGCTCACCTACACATGCTCTCTCTCTCTCTCAAAAAAAAAAAAAAAGGATGGAAACTCACCAGATGTATTCTGCAGAAAGTTAAATCCTTCCTGTCACACTGCTCAGAATTCATCAATTCTGTTCTCTGAGTGGGTTTTATGTGAAAGTATAGCTTGCTCTTTTTGTGTAAATAAAATAGAGAAGCAAAATAATGTAGCCCGCGAAAGTAATTTACCTCAAATAGTATGCTTTTCATTTACTCTGTTGAATCCGACACGCCTTGTGGTAATCTAGGTTATTAGCCATTCTAACAATGAATGAATACATATCCAGCCTTCTCATTCCCTTGTCTCTTACATAAATGTTGTTATTCATACTCATTCATTCATTCATTCACAGAGAGAAGGTTGTTGCACCAAATTTAATAAAATAAAATACCGACTTCCTATGTAATGTTAGCCTTTGGTGAAGAACTAGCAGCCTGCTTTGACCCATGAAGTTGAATGTTTGGGAGAATTCAAACTTGGCATAGCATGGGTCAAAGGGATCATCATTTTATACAGGAGGAAATCGAGTCCCTGGGAGGGACATTAGTTACTGACAGAGCTGAGATTAAGCATAACCATGCCCTCTTACCATCGTGATGTTTGGAAACCATTTTCTTTATCAGAAAAAACAATTTCTATTTTGATATTCAAGTTTCATCCACCTACTGCAATCCTCTCTTAAGACTGAACAACTGGGATGAAGTCTACTTCTCAAAGAAAGGGCCATAACCTTGGAGTTAAATATTTATGAGGAAAGCATTCCTATTTGCAACTGCCACATAAGAATTTGGGAACAGCTGCAGTGTTAGGCCATAGCCTCTTCCCCCACTCCAGTGGCAAAGACAAGATTATCTCTGCTAAATTTTCTAGGTGATTTCCCCTGCTTTACATTTTGTCCAGATTACAAATGTCCAGAACACCCTACATGTAATTTTGCAGAATTGACAATATTTAATGATGCTAACATCTTCGTAATCATTACTTTGAAAATATGCACCTAACTGCCTGGCCTGAGTAAGGGAAAATGTTTGCCTCATCAGGACTTTTAGTGGATTTTAAAGTAGATCAATCCACTGGGAAAGAGTTTGTATGAGATTGTTCTGTTTTGGTTTTTTTCTTTTAAGTTAATTTTTTGAAATTTGCTGCATAAGAATAATGAAATGAACTCCAATGAGATTAATTTAGTATAATGCTTTCTATAATTAAATCCCAACTTAAGTTCAGTACTGCAAATATGAGTAAGCATCTAAATTAAATCTGTTTTAACTACCCTCTAATAGTCTAATAGAAAATCTATGCTTGGAACCAAGAACTCCAATCTTAAATATTTGCCGTCTTAGCTTGAAAATTGGGGGAAATGGCTCCAGGGTTAAACGTGGAGTAGTTAATGTAGCCCTACATTTTGAGTTAAGGGATTTAAGTTCTAGTCCCAATTCTGCAACAAAACATCTCCCTCACAAAACCACTGCATCTCGCGTTTGTAATCTGTCAAATGAGAGATGTAGTCTACGAGACAATATTTGCATTTCTTGCCCCATTCAGTGACTCTAAATGAATGTCAGTCTTTAGTATTTAAGTGTGCATTTCGAAAGCCCTTGCTATGATTTGTGTTATCACACATTTGGAGATACTGACTCAAGTAACTTGGAGAAATTATATTATACAAGGAAATAATTTTATAGATACTCATATCCAGTAATCAATAGTGGTTCTTGAAATCACTCAATGTGAATCAGATTTTAAACCCTTCAGGAACATCATATTCTCAAATTATGCTAATACATATCTTTCCAGGAGAAATTTTCTAAATGAAAGGATTTTTTAAATGTATATAATCATTTCCAGTTAGTGAAGGAAGATATCAGGCCTCTTGTGGTTTACAACACTCAAGTGAAATACTTAGCTGGATAGGTTGTTTGTTCGGAATATACGTCAGGACATAGTTTCCTAAGTGAAGGTATTCGGTTAAAGACTTTGCAAGCAAAGACTCCCAGTAGCAGATGTCTCCCTGTTAAATAAAACATGGTAGAAATATTATATTTGGTCATTTAACAATTGCATGAATTAGACAGGATGCATGGAGTTTTTTAAAAAGATTTATTTATTTATTTTAGAGAGAGAGAGTGTGTGTGTGCAAGAGAGAGAATGGGGGGAGGAGCAAATGGAGAGGGAGAGAGAGAGTCTCAAAAAAATTCCGTGCTGAGCACAGAGCCTGACAGGGGGCTCCATCCCAGGACCCCAAGATCATAACCTAAGCTGAAACCAAAAACTGGCCGCTCAACCAACTGAGCCATCCAGGAGCCCCAAGATGCATGTTTATATTCTAACTTTACAGAAGGAAAAAAACCGACCTTCAGAGAGGTTAAGCACCTTGGCCAATTTGACACAGCTCTTCTGCTGGGACCAAAATCCAAGTCTTTTATTCAGTTACTCTGTTCACTATATCACAGGTTCCTTTGAGTTGCCTAAAAGGAGAAAAAAATTGTACATGGAAGGTAAGAAATGCCTCTTTAAATGGATAAAGAGGGTAACAAAACAAAAGCAAGCAGCTCAAAGAGTCCCAGAGGAATTTGAAAATGCTGTGTTCAAATAATTTCTCTCACAAATAATTGTTCTCGCTTTTTTGCCTCTTGTTAGAGATGGAATTTAATTGTTGAAAAGACCGGTTTGAAAAAAGTTTCCATAAAGAATGTTACGGCTTGAGCTAGGGAATGGCAGTTTATAAAAGCTCACCTTTTGAGGGAAATACTTCTTCATACCTAGAATGTCGGGGAAGGGACAACACACCAGTGGGGCTGGTGGGCCTTGATGAAGGCTCAAAGGGCAATTGAATAAAACCTGAATAGGAAATAATTTGATTCAAACTTATGTAGATTACAACAGACAGAGAGTTGCTAGATATTTAATTATGTATTCCAAGTCAGAAAAATTATCAATAACTGATTGCAGAACAAATATAAATAGTCTGTTGTATTAAAATTTCTCCAGATAAGAAAAAATAACTTTCTTTTGTATGAATAAGTGGTCGTAATACTTGGCACATTTGAATCATCAGTAAACTGATTATTTAAAAAGAAATGTAAAGACTCCATTTCTTTGTTGTACTATTTTGCCTTTGGAGACTGTATTTTTGGAATTGTTAACCCTGTATTTAACTACAGGAAATGTTAACAGAGGTAGTGTAAGGAAGGCAGCGATTCTCAACCTGGATGCCCATTGGGTTATTCAAAAGGGCGGCCACAATGGAGAGCTCCTGCTATAGTGGAAAGGCCATGGGCCTTGATGTCAGAAGACCTGACTATGAGGACCACTTCCTACATTTATTTATTCATTTTATTTAATGAATTTAAAAATATTTGATTGATTTGATTAATCTAAGCTCTGTAACATTTGACTTTTAGTCCTTATCCAGGGGTAGCGCACGTGTGCTGCAGCTCATATAATTTGGGGGACCCTTTTGAGAAAAAGAATATAAAGATATCGTACCTTTGCAAATATTAGAAAACTGTCCAACCAATTGAACACTAGGCAAGTGTCAGTAGCTTCACAGTAAATCCCGTTCTGTCTTTACCATCAGATTATTGATGTGTCATGTTGAAGAGTGGACATAAATGTGCATTACAGCGTTAGAGAACTTTGTGCAGTATCACTATGACAACAGAAGAAGGGTAGGATGAGGTGTTGGGAGTGACATTTGTAGAGAGAGAGTCCAATATAAAAGTCAAGGAGTGAAGGAGAATCGATCTTTGCCAAAAGTACAGTTCCATCATCATTAGTACATATACATTGAATATTTTTCCCTAATATTTTATAATCTAGAGATAATCACTGACTGCCAGCTTTTTCATTGTTATTCAAATAGTTTCCTTTGTTACTAAAAAATGTCATCCTTGAAATTACTGTCAGAAGTTAGGAATATACAGGGCGCCTGGGTGGCACAGTGTTGAGCGTCTGCCTTCAGCTCAGGGCATGATCCCGGCGTTATGGGATCGAGCCCCACATCAGGCTCCTCCGCTATGAGCTTGCTTCTTCCTCTCCCACTCCCCCTGCTTGTGTTCCCTCTCTCACTGGCTGTCTCTATCTCTGTCGAATAAATAAATAAAATCTTAAAAAAAAAAAAAGAAGTTAGGAATATACAAGTTGGATCTGGAATAAGGAAGGGGTTTGCTTATATATTCATAAATATAAAACGAAAATCTCACTTTGACCCTTTTTATATAATGTCCTTTTCTATATCCTTGAGATCTCATCTATTCATGTGGCTTCAACAGCCACATATATCTTTTTTCTCATTTCATGTAAGCCATGGTTGCACATTGGATTCATGTGCCCATCAAACCCAAATACCACGGGTGCCTGGGTGGCTCAGTCGTTAAGCGTCTGCCTTTGGCTCAGGTCATGATCCCAGGGTCCTGGGATCGAGCCCCGCATTGGGCTCCCTGTTAAGCAGGAAGCCTGCTTCTCCCTCTCCCACTCCCCCTGCTGGTGTTCCCTCTCTCTGTGTGTCTTTCTCTCCAATAAATAAATAAAATCTTAAAACAAAACAAAACAAAACCGAAATCCCAGTCTCCAGTCTTTCCTGAGTGCAAGATATATACATATGCCTACTAGACCTCCACCTTTGTTCTCAAATCTCATCACTTCACAATTGCAAGCATAGTAGCCACCCAGTCTCCTACCAGGACCCCTATCTTAGTGAAGGACCTACTATCTACACAGCCATCTAAACAGGAGGCCTTGAATTCAGCTAGTCTCCTTCCTCTTCCTCACCCCTGACATCTGATCAGTTATTAAGTCCCATGGATTCTACTCCTGTATCAAATATCACCTTCTCTGTCTTTCCACTGTCTCTAGTTTGCATTAGGCCCTCATCGTCTTGCACTGAACTGTTGCAATATTTGAGGAACAGGTCTACCCCCCTTCCAATTGCACTATCAGTATTCTTTCTGCAGGGCGGAATTGATCATGTTTGCAATCCTTCAAAAGCTTCCTACTTTTGAAGATAAAATCCTCAAGAGCATATCATATTCAGGATATGGCCTCCAACTTACTATTCTTATTGCTGTTTGATCCAATATGAAAGAACTTCTTAGAGTTCTTTATCATGTCAGCTTTCTCATTTTTGTGCCTTTGGCCATGCTGCCTTTCCAGGCTTCTTTGCCTGCTTCTTCTACATACAACACATGAACATCCTACAGGGCTCAGCAGAGGCATCACCTTTTCACAGAAGCTTCCTTGGCTTCCTCTGACATCCAGGCTGAGTTGGATGCATCTTTGCTGGGAATGAGAGAAGAGGAAGTAGAAGTAACAAGTTTAGATAACTCATATGAAAAAGAGCAAAAAAAAAAAAAAAATGAAGCAGTAACATTTTGGAAAAGGACTATTCTCTAAAATATAAAGTGATAAAGACAAAATCTTAAAAGAAGTCAGGAAAAAAATTATAAGAGTGATTGCTAACCTTATTAGAAACACAGTAAGCCAGCTGACATTACATTGACATCTTTAAAGTACTAAAAGGAAAAACAAACTCTAAAATCTTACAAAATCTTTGTTCTTTTCCCCTCTTTTCCTGCTTTCTTTTGGAGCAAGTTTTATTTAGGATTCTATTTTATGTCCTCTATGGGTTTTTTCACTTTGCCTCTTTTATTTATTTTTTTAAATAGTTGCCCTTCAGTTTACCATGCATCCTTGATCTGTCACAGTCTACAGAAACATAAATAACCAAGTTATATATTGTATATAAAACATATTATATGTCTTTAAGTATATATGCACTCATAATAGTATACTTCCATCTTTCTGGAATTAAGCAATAAGAAAATAACCATAACTGAGCTGAGCTGGCTCAGTCAGAAGGGAATGCAACTTTTGATCTTCGGGTCATGAGCTCAAGCCCCATGTTGGGTATAGAGATTACTAAAAATAAATAAATATTTTTAAAAGAAAATAGGGGCGCGTGGGTGGCACAGTCTTAAGCATCTGCCTTCGGCTCAGGGCGTGATCCCAGGACTCTGGGATCGAGCCCCATGTCAGGCTACTCCGCTGAGAGCCTGCTTCTTCTGCTCCCACTCCCTCGTCTGCTGTGTCCCTCTCTCACTGGCTGTCTCTCTGTCAAATAAATAAATAAAATCTTTAAAAAAGAAAAAAAGAATCATTTATATTTATTTACATATTTACTTTTTCTGGAATTCTCCATTCCTTTGTGTAGGCTGAATTTCCATCTAATATCTTTTTTTTTTTTTTTTTTAGTCTGAAGAACTTCCCTTTTGTATATCTTGTAGTTCTTACCTGTTGGTTGCAGATTCTGTTGGTATTTGTTTGTCTAAAAATTTCTTTTTCTTTCATTTTTGAAAGATTTTTGTAAGATTTTAGAGTTTGTTTTTCCTTTTGTTTTTGTTTTTCCTTTTAGTACTTTAAAGATGTCAATGTAATGTCAGCTGGCTTACTTTGTTTCTAATAAGGTTAGCAATCACTCTTATAATTTTTTCCCTGACTTCTTTTAAGATTTTGTCTTTATCACTTTATGTATTTTAGAGAATAGTCCTTTCCCAAAAATGTATACTTACTAAACATTCAAAGATTGAGATTCATCCCATGTTTCTAAAAACGAACTATGTATACTTTGTATTGACCGAATTCTTCTGGTTTTGCATCACATTTTGCTGCTTCTTCACAATGTCTAGTAATTTTTTATTATATGCTAGATACTATAGATGCTATGTTGCTGAGTAGCTGGCTTTTATATTCTTTCTTAATAGAATATTGAGTTTTATTCTAGCAGATAGTTAACTAAGCCTGACACTTTCAAGGATTATTGTTAAGATTTGTTAGGAAAATTTTAGAGTAGCTTTTACTGTGGAACTAGATTAGCATGACTTTCGCTGGGTCTCTGTTGAATGTCAGAGTTATTTTATGAGGTGTCTCCACTCCAGCTGGTCAGGACTCAAATCTCTCCCAGCCTGGGTGAGTTCTAGTAGTTGCTCAGCTCAGATTTCCTTAGTAGTTTTTCTTTCTTCAGTACTTGTTTTTTGCCCCATCTTCTCATTTCTTGCCCCATGCATACACAGTTTTGTATTGGACCAAAAACCAAGGGGAGCCATATGCAGAATTCTGGAGTTTCTTTTATGCACAGCTCCCTTGTCTCCATTCCTGCACCACCATTTCCAGCCGCCTCAGTAGCCCAGAGCTATGATATCTGTTTATTCAACCCAGTGAGACTGCTGCACTATCTTTGGCTCCTTCCCCCTGCTCTACCATTTGCAGAGTGCCTCCAGGCAAAAAGCTGGTATAGCTGTGATGTTCATCTTATGTTTCTTTTTCTCAGGGATCATAGATCTATGTTGTCTATGTCTAACGTCTCAAAATAATCATTTCCTGTATTTTGTCCAGCTTTATAGTTGTCTCTGGTGAGAAGATTGTCTGTTCACAAGTTATTTTGTGATGGCCACAAGCAGAAGACCTCTAACATGTTTTGAAATATACTTTGTGAAGTTATAACTCAGTCATCTTTGCAAGTTTTAAAAATTCATTTGTCTTATGAATATTGCATGAAGAACAGAGTTTTTTTTTTTTTTTTTTCTATTTTGAAAATATTGGCTAGACTTTCCTAAGTCCTGAGAAGTAAAATTTTCACTGTATAAACCTTGGACAACTTCCCATGGGTTGCTGTTTCAAAACTGAAATGGCAAAAAGAAAAAAAGTGATCAAAATCCTACAAGAAATTTTAAACTTTGGACATCTCAAGTGCAATCCTATTGCTGTTCTACAAAAATCAGAGAGAGATTTATTTTTTGTGCTTAGAATGGTTGCCAGATTTCAAAGAGCACTAGAGTAAAATACCAGAAATATTGAGTCTTGTTCTGGTTCTATCACTTCATAATCATGTGATAATGAATAAAGGTGACAGTCTCCTCATCTGTGAAATTATGTCTGGTTTATTGACCTCATGAGATTAACATGTGGCTTAGATGTAGTTAAATAGATCAGAAAGGACATCACTCCTCATACTTTGAGAAATATAAGGCAAATTTATGAGTAAAGATGATAATTTCAAGTGTGAAACTTTCAGAGTAAGAAGAATGTCAATAATGGGATGAAAATAAGATCTTCCTTAGAGGCATAACTTACTTATTTTTATTTGTAACAATGTAATTGAAAATCATTTTTTCTTCTTTCTTTTTTTTAGTTTTTATTTACATTACAGTTAGTTAACATACAGTGTAGTATTAGTTTCAGGGGTACAATATAGTGATTCAACACTTCCATACAACACCCAGTGCTCATCACAAGTGCCTGCCTTCATCCCACATCACCTATTTCACCCATGTCCCTGCCCACCTCCCCTCTGGTAGCCATCAGTTTGTTCTCTGTTAGTTAAGTTTGTTTCTTGGTTTGCCTCTCTCTCTCTTTTCTTCCCTTTGCTCATTTGTTTTGTTTCTTAAATTCTACATATGAGTGAAATCATATGGTGTTTGTCTTTTTCTGACTTATTTTGCTTAGCATAATACCATCTAGCTCCATCCATATCATTCTTTTTTATGGCTGAGTAATTTTCCAGTGTGTGTGTGTGTGTGTGTGTGTGTGTGTGTGTATACCACATCTTATTTATCTATTTATCAGTTGATATTTCCATGATTTGGCTATTGTAGATAATGCTGTTTAAACATCAGGGTGCATTCTCTGAATTGGTATTTTTGTATTCCTTGGGTAAATACCTAGTGGTGCAATTGCTGGATCGTAGGGTAGTTCTATTTTTACCTTTTTGAGGAGCCTCCATACTGTTTTCCAGAGTGGCTTCTCCAATTTGCATAATTAAAAATCATTTTAGTGGTTTTTAGAAGCAAAGCAAATTTCACTCAACTTAGTCAAAATATGTTTAAATGTGGTATGATCAATTGTCTTGTAGTATTTCAATCATATCTTAGTTTTTATTATTTAGCTTAAATAATTGAAAATAGTTATTATGCTGATAGAATTTCATCGAAGAAAGGAAGTAGCATGATTTATTCTAGTAGTTCTGATATAATCATAGATGCTATGCGTTCAAATTGTGACCCAAATTCAAAGGAATTTATTGCTGTTCTTAAATAGCATTTTCCAAAAAGAAACTCGTGCTGTTGAAACTTTCAAAGATTGCAATTTATCCCATTTTGCTAAAAATAAGGTATTTACATTTTTTTGAGCCAATTAGTTGAGAACATCATTAGGGACCACACATTCCCTTACCCAATTAATGGGCTTATTTATGTCAAAATGAACTTGCTTCTCTCAGTAATCTTATAATCACAGAATCATAAGACATTAGAGCCAGAAGACACCATGGACTTGATCTGAGCCAAGATTTCATCTTGGAAAATCAAATACTCCGATGGTGACCAACTCTGGGGAGTCCATGTGCAATGCAGACAGAAAAGAGACTGTATACAAAATGGAAAAATAAATTAATGCCATGTCCATCCACAACAATAGAAAATACCACTTTGCTTCCAGGAGTTATTTAATCTATTAATGTTTTTGAATGCTTCTGTCATCACTAGCGGAAAGTAATGTACTTGATATTTTGAGAAGGTAGAAAGGAGGTGAAAATAGAGGTTTTCTCTGAAATATCTTAAGCTGAGATGAGAAAGAAAGCCTGATACAAGGAAACTGCATTATTATTTCTGTATACATGAGTTGGGGCAGCTGAAATGAACTTAGTTTCATGAGGGCTTATCATGCACCAGGTTGCTATAATTGCAATGGGTACAAAAATGTGGAAGAAAAGGTCCTTGTCCTCTTGTACCTTTAAGTTTCATAGTGATGGAGGATATATGAACCAAGGTACACATTAATGCAAGTGGGTCCTGGATTGATAAATGTTGTAATAAGACAGAAGGGAAGAGGTAGGAAATGAAGCCACAGGTGGAAGGCAGTGGCAGTGGGATGAAAAGAAGGGTGGAAATTTGGATATGTAGAAAGAAGACAACAGAAAATGGTAACTAGATATAGAAGGAAGGAGGCACCAATTGAGATGATAGTGGTTTGTTTGTGTGTTTGGTTCTGGGGTACTACTACCACCAAACAACAGGGAAAATAGTGGCATTAGGGACAGAAACAACAATTTTCTCTTTTTGACATGTTGACTTTGAGATGTCTGTGGCAAATCCTAGTAGACATGCCAGGAAGACCTTTGGATATGTGTGACCTTAGCCAAGAAAGGAGTCTAGACAAGAGGAAAGGATTTGGGGGCTTATAACGTTTAAGGCCTAATGCAAACAGTGGATGTAAATGAGGTTAACTGAGAAAAGAGTGTAGAGAGAATAGCAGTCCAAGAAAGAAGTCCTGGAGAAGAACAAAACTTCAGGGGCTAATTGAAGTGAGAGGACATTATGAGGAAGACCAAGAGCGTATAGTGAGGAAGGTGGAAGGGAGCTGTGTCCTCCTGCCTGCATGCCAGGCCCCTGTGTGTTGTAGAATAACAGCCCTCCATTGTCCCAGGAAAATGGATCCGGACTAAGCTGAGCCAATCTTGAAAATTTGCCTTTGCCAGTGATATGATTATCCATGAGCATGGGAGGCAGTCTTGGCCAGGAAGAAATAAGGGAAAGCGTGAGGGCTGCTATTGTTTTTCTTGTGAACAACAACAACAACAACAACAAATAAGCCCAGCACATAGATTTGCCTGTTTTCAGCCTCTCAAGGAAGATATCTGAGGATGAGTTCATTATAACTGTAGCATCCATCTTGGGCTCTGAAATAAAAAGCATGAAAGCAAAAGCCAACAAATTATACGTATTATGTACTAAACTGTCCCCATGTCTCCCCTGTTCCGATGTCGAAGCCTTAACTTCCAATGTGACTCCATTTGGAGATAGGATATTTAGGAAGTAATCAAAGTTAAGTGAGGTCATAAGTGTGGGGCCTTAATCTAATAGGACTGATGGCCTTATAAGAAGAGAAAGAGAGTTCTCTTCCATGTGAGGATATAATAAGAAGCTGGCCATTTACAAGCCGGGAGAACCCTCACCAGGAACTGAATCAGCTGGTGTCTTGATCTGGGACTGCTAACCTCTGAGAACAGTGAGAAATATACTTCTGGTATAGACCACCCAATCTATGATAGTCTATATGGTGGCCTGAGCTGACTGATATAAGACGCTGTATGTTGTTGAGAGAAGGAAAAAAAGAAGGGTAGGAAGGGAGAGAACTCCAATTAGGGGAGAGTGGTATGGCAATCAGGGAAGCTAGATCATTTCCAAAGGATGAAATGGTGGAAAATCTCTAAAGATGCAAAGATCAAGTTCAGTAAGACTGGAAATAATTTCAGAAGGTCATTGTTGAACCTAACAATTCAAATGATATGGTCAATATCTGGATGACACCAGAACGAGGAATGAATAGGAATTAAGCAAGAGAAAACAAATACTGACAACATTTTCAGGAAGGTTGGTTGAAAAGGGAAGATAGGGAGGCATCTAAAGGGGTGCGAACACAAGGAAGACTTAATCTCTAGAATGGGAAAGTTTTTTAATTTTATAGGCAGAGGATCAAGAGTTGGGAGAGCGGGAGAAGCTGAAGATACCAGAAAGAGGGAATTATTTATGAAGACTATCTCTGAGAAGGTGGGAAGGGGTGGGCTTAGGAAGAGAGATGAAGATTTTGGCTTTGAATAGAAAAGACACACTCTTCTTAGACTGTGTGAGAGGAAGGAATGGGCAGCAGAAGCCAGAGAGATGATATTATTCTTTGCCCTAAAGTGGGAGAAAATTTTGTTTGTGGAGAACGAAGGGGACGGGTGTTGGCTGGAAGCAGGAGTGGCCACATTCTATATCTTTGGACAAGCTCATGCAGCTGCCTGTTGTCAGACCATGGAGTAGCATTAGCCCAAGAATGTGACCCTGTTAAGTCATGCATTTTGTTGCATCCATGTGAATGATAGCTCACTGGAATTGTTGCTCTATTAGGTTGTACATGCCACACGGCCTTATCAAGATTGGAAGTGATCCCAGGAGATACGTGACTGCATCAGTAAAAAAAAAAGTAAAAGATGAATTAATATGTTAAAAATAAGGAGGTAATTTTTGTGAGGTTACTCTTAAAAATCAGTTGTATCTCTAGAATTTGATACCTTGATTCTGTCAGCGTAGTACCTATGGAGGGATGAGCAATATTTTTTATTTTTACTTATTTTTAGTTTTTAAAAGGTTTTAAGTAATCACTACACCCAACCTGGGGCTTGAACTTACAATCCTGAGATCAAGATTCACAGGTTCCCCCAACTGAGCCGGGCAGGCGCCCCTATTTTTTCTTTTTAAATTAAATACATGGATAGTAACTTGAGCATAGTGTGTATTATCCCAGCCTCTGGCTTATGTAGGCCATTGGCCGTGGAGAAAGCACGATCCCATCAATCCTGGTGGCATACTTAAGAAAGCTGGGCAATATGGTGACCCTTAGAAGAGATCATGGTCCATTTGATGAGAACATTAAAAAGTGAACATAAGAACTAGGTATGATATTATTAGTTATTATTTTCTACTGGTTTATTAAATAGCAACAACCACCCACCTCGGCTGCTTCTCTCTCTCTCTCTCTCTCTCTCTTTTTTTTTTTTTTTGAAGATTTTATTTATTTATTTGACAGAGAGAGCCAGCCAGCAAGAGAGGGAACATAAGCAGGGGAGTGGGAGAGGAAGAAGCAGGCTCCCACCAGAGGAGCCTGATGTGGGGCTTGATCCCAGAATGCCAGGATCCCACCCTGAGCCCAAGGCAGATGCTTAACAATTGAGCCACCCAGGGGCCCCTGGGCTTCTTCTCTTTTTTCTACCCTTTGTACTTATATATTGCCATATAAGGAATCACATCAACACAACAAAATCCTTTTATTGTTTTCTCTCATTATTGTTATTCTGAGTGTGGAGTGGGCCCAGTTAAGCAGTTTTTGCTTGGGGCATCTCCTGCTATTGTAGCGGATGGTGTTGGGGCTAGAGTCATTTGTGGCTCACCTATTCCTGTGTCAGGAGGTCACTGCTGGCTATTGGCTGGGACCTCAACTGGAACATTAGCCAGAAAGTTACATTTGATCTCTGTGTGGTCTTGCTACTTTTCTCACAGCACAGTGCCTAAGTTCCAGAATGAGTGTCCCAACAGGACCGAGTGAAATCTGTATGGCCTTTCATGTCCTAGGCTTGGAAATTCCATAGCATCACATGGCATCACAGTCCCCGCCAAGATTCAAGGAGAGAAACAAAACCTCCACGCTCTATGGGAAAAAGTGTCAACATCACACAGGAAGAGATATATTGGATGGGGAGTCCTATTACAGCCATCTTGGAAAATACAGTCTGCATACTGCTTAACTACAGAGCGGGACTCTGTCTAGACTGTAGTCTTAAGGCAAACTTCTTACATCTCTTCCAACTGTACTTTCCTTTTGGAAATTTTGTCTCTCTGGCCCTATGAATGGTACCTAGCCAGACCTTCAGTGACATATATGCTGTCTGACAAGTTAAGGCTGGGGTTATTCCTTGTCAGAGACGTAAAAAAAAGATAGAATTTAATTTTTAGAGCAAATTTTGGTTCACAGCAAAATTGAGCAGAGGGTGCAGAGATTTCCCATATACCCCCTGCCCTCACACTGGCACAGCCTCCCCCACTCTCAACATGCTGCTCCAGAGTGGTATATTTGCTTCAGTTGATAAGCCTACATTAACAGATCCTGATCACCCAAGTCCATAGTTTACATTAGGGTTTATCCTTGGTGTTGCACATTCTGTGGGTTTTGAGAAGGTTATGAGATGTATTTACCATTGTAATACCATACAGAATAGTTTCACTACTTGTGCTTTGCCTATTCATCCGTCCATCCCCTCAAACTTCTTGCAGTCACTGAGACTTTTTAACTAAAGCACCCTGGTTCTTCTGCCTCCAGTCTTTATTATACGTTATTATTATAATTGTATTTCCTTAAGAAATTCTGAACCCAGCTTTCCTCTGCTCAAAAACCTTTAATGATTCTCCATTGTATATGAAGTTAAAATGCTTCATTTTTTTGTTGTTCCTATGTTATAATAATTAAATTAAAGAAAAATCTGTGGATTGATAAATGATAGGCACTCAATCACTAGGTTTGGAGATTACAAATACAGTAAAATGGTATTTTCTCCCCTCTCTCATCCTTCCACTTATAGCTGACCTCCTTCATGGTATATAGTATGCAGCTAGTTACATTCTCAAGCCCTGGCCCAAAGGAGCTAAATTAGCAGAAAGATATCTCTGGTAAAACTAGAAAAAAAGAGAGATATATTAAGCACAATAACACCCTACAATTACGCTAAAAAGTTTGTCTTCTAGATCCTTCCTCTCAAGGGTTAGATAAGAAAAGATTAAGTTCTTTTCATCCTTGCCTCCAAAATTAGATCTTGCCTTAGATTCCTCAAGGTGGGAAATCTGTTGGTTTCAAATAACTAATAGTCTGGACTGGAGACAGAGAGTACGAACAACTAAGATTCTTTGGAGAAGACAGAGGAGTTGGGACTTGTAACAAGAGTCCATACAGGACACCCGATGGTTCAAATTTGGTCTATCATCTGCTTTTTAAATAAAGTTTTATTGGAACACAGCCACACCAATTGTTTTTGTATTGTCCATGGCTGCTTTCATGCTACAATAGCAGCATTGAGTAGTTGTGACAAAGACGGTTTAGCCTGTGGAACCTAAAATATTTACCATCTGGCCCTTTTTAGAAAATGTTTGCTGGCCCCACATCTAGAAAACCACTGTGAGGAGAAAGAATATTGGAAGCTATAGAGAGGAGACTGACTTGGGACCTCTGAGATGGACTCATTGCAGGGTGATGGGCTGTCAGGGGGAAATGCATGAACCTTTTGGCATCATCTTCTGGATTCTGGGTAGTGTTACAGTAGTATGACACATTCTGAGAACAGACTGTGTGTCTATGCCCCTCTGAATAATAATGACAAAAAGAGTCACAAAAAAGTAAGAAAGGCCTTCCATCCTTTTGCAGTTTTATCTCCCACTTCATCCCACTGTGAACTCTATGTATTTCACACTGTAGCCTACATCCTAGAATTGGAATCTGAGACCTCAAGTTGTTGGGACTTTGTGCAGGTTCTTTCCTGGGTCTGTAATTCTCTTCTACCTTGTTGTAGACCTTGCAGCTTCAACTGAATTGCCAGCACTCCAGAAAGCTTTGCCAGATACCCTACCAATCCCAATGAGTTTGAGCTTCCCTTGTACCACTTAGCACAGTTCAGTTTATACTAGATTGTTAGAGCATGTCTTTCTCCCCCACCAGATATCAGCAACAGGAAGATAGAAATGTGGCTTTTTGTTTTCCTGTTTTAGTTGGACCTCCTCGACTCCTCTTATGTCTATCTTCTCCTTAGTTCAGTACCTTATAGACTTTAAATATTTATTGACTTGAACATGAGGGTTTAGAAAACAAAAGGTTTACAGTTCCATTCCCTCTCTCGAAGAAATCTAAAGAAAATGTACTTCGGCTCAAGAAGATTTCGTGAAGCTGTTCTTGAAGAGTAGACAATATTTATTGACTTAGTCATGAGAGTTTTGAAAACAAAAGCTTTGTGGCGCCATCTTTCTTCTCATGAAATCTAGAGAAAGAGTACTTTGGTTCAAAAATACTTTGGGTAGCTGTTCTTGAAAATACAAATTCCTCTCTGACAAATACTCCAGATTCCTAAAGTCTGTCATCTAATGAAGAAATGGAACCCATTAAAGCAATGGGTGAATGGAGATTATGTCTGGTGGAGGAAGCTACTGTAGGAGCTGTCCTCTCTCTTCTAAAACAAGAGGAGACTAGAGGCTCCTCCTTTACTGACATCTACTCTGATTCTCCCCTTCAGCCAAGATTAAATCAGAGGGGAGGCTGAGTCCAGGAAGCCTGAATGAAATTTTCCTGTCCCAGCAAGTACATTTTGTGCTAAGAGGGCAGAGAGTACTAATTTAGTACTCGAAAAAAAAAGGATCCCCTTCAAATATAAATTAATTTCCTCTCTTCAAACATGTTCGCCATCATCCCCGAACTGATGTCATTATTATGGTCATTATAGTCATTTGACACAGGAGGAAGTGACTAGTTTAACTATATCAAAATATTTTTTTTAAACATTATTTTAGACCCCGACAAATGATAGCAAGTTTAAATCCAGGACTATTTTTCTTAATAAAACTTATCAAAACCAAAATAAGGAGAATTTATCACCAAATGTGTTCCTACTGACTGGTATAATCTTTGTTGTTATAAATGTCATATAGCTAATTTTTATTCCTGGAGTTTGTCTAATATTGATTAAGTCAATAAGGACTAAAATGTTAGCATTCAAAAGGATGAATATTAGAGATGGTTGCAGTGAAGGTAGTTGTAGTAGTAACAAGTGCATTTTACATTGTTTCGTTTTTGAAAAAGTGAGTAAATAGATTTTAGAAAGGTTTAATATTTAATACAAAATTCACATAACTTTTGGGACAAAGTTTCTTTAATAAAACACATTTTGTTCTTAGGAGTCTATTTCAACATTGTTTATTCCCTTCATTGATTTAGTCTTAGGATATGTTCTGTATTATTCTTGCAAAGAATCATAATGCTCATTTTGATATGAAGAAAAGGAAAAAAGAACGTATTGTATGCAAAAATAAATCCCCGAATAATGCTCCATTGAAGACCATCCTGTTGATGCATAAATCAGTGTTTTCCTGGCTTAGCTCCACAAAGGTAAAGCTCAGTGTCTGGGTCACAGCCAAATGTTCTTTAAGAGCCATGAAGTACAGACACCAAATTTCCTTTTACTCAAATATGAAGCTACTGCCTAATGTGAAGCAGTCTTCATTGAATTGATGGTCTTCCTCTCAACTTATTTTACTTAATCATATTTATTAGGGAAGCTTTGCACATCAAAAGCACATTTAAAAATAATCCCATTATTAACCTTAGGGCAAAAGAGTTAATGCAATGTATATTGCCAAGTTTATTAACTATCTTCTTGATGGGCTAACAGCTGTGTGATGAAGACAGTAGCCATCAATTAGATGAACAGTGATCTCGAGACCAGAGTTTTCAGCTTGGAATAGTCAGCTCAGTTATGGGCATTGAGAGCCAACCACTGGATGGACATATTTCCAAGGATTTCTCAGTTCTATGCCTTATGAGATAGCGTTTGTAAAGAGCCTGGCCCATTGGTCAATTTAGAAGGCCAGAACACATTTATGTGAGTTGGGAGGATTTTAACAAAAAGTGATTTTTAGAATAACATTTAACATATCGTATAATTACATATTCACATGCAAAGGTTGTTATTTAAGGTATTAACAGATATACATAATAAGTATAAATCATTGAGCTTGCAATTGTCCTTACTCCTTTGCAGAAGGATGGCATTAAATAGAAATATAATTTAAAAGAGACCATTAACGCTCAAATAATTGGTATTTTTTTGATGAAGTAGACAGACACTACTTTGAGGGATAAGAGTTGACTAGCATTTCAAAGTAAGAAAGAAATGCTTGAGGCTTATGCTCAGTTAAGTAAGGAAATTATAACACAGTTGTTCTAGGGCTGGGGTAAAAGGGAATTTAAGTATGTTGTAGGTCAAAGTCCCTTTACTGGAGAGTTTGCAGAGGATCAGGAGGGAAGTTGTTCAAATGGTGACACTCTTAAAGGGTGTATTCCTGGAGGCCACAGACAGCAGCACAAAGACAGTGGAAGACTCTTTTGTCCTTATGCTTAGAATAACCCAAGAGTTGGCCCACATGAAACATTTAGCCCAGGATCTGGCACAAAGTAAGTGCTCAAGACATTTAGCTGTTGTTATTATTATCCCTCCAAAAATAATTGCATAAGAGCTCTAGGTTGTTGATTCCCACCTAAAGATATGTCCCCTTAATGATGTTAGTTTACTATAACATCAAACTATGACGAGAAGGAAAATCAAAAGTGTGACATGAATGCTCTCCCTTGACTTTGCCCAGGGAGAAAAAAATTCTGTTTATTGAAATTTAGAAGTTTCATTAAACCTGAGGTCATTTTATCCAAAAAAAAAAATCCAAAGCGTTATTGGAGTCAGAACACTAATTTTATTTCAGACTTCCACTGAGAAATTATTTCTATTATTGTAGAGAGAAAAATAATAAATGAAATGAATGTTCTAAAAATGCTGCTCTACCATGAAACCTTAGATGGATATAAAGGCATTTGTGTCCATCAGCCACTATTGTTGGGAGCTGGTCGAATATGGGAGAACTGAGCTGGGTGCTATTTATTCACAAAGACTCATAGAATCCCGTCTCTTTTCTAGATGATGAAGAGACTACAGAGAATAAGGAAGCCAAATTCCTTTCTATTAGGGAGCTTATGGTCCAATGGGGAGAGGGAAGTTAAGGGCAGACAGTATATAAATAAATAACTAATATATAATATGTAACAAATAATGGCAGAATACAATAAACAAAGAACAAGAAATTAAGAAAGTGAACCAGAGTGACTGTAAGGTTATGTGAGATGGTAGAATTGGTGATGGCTTGGTGAGTATGGTCAAGTGATGACATTTGAGCTGAGAACTGGATGGTGAGAAAGAGGCCAGTGGCCATGTTAATATCCTTAAAAAGAACATTCTGGGCAAAGAGGTCATTATGATAAACAGTCTCCAAAGATGGCTTCCACCAGCCCTTTGCTTCCTACACCAGCATGCCAGCCCTCCTAACCAGAGG
>NW_024423897.1:50593158-50598087 GCF_017311325.1 Ursus maritimus
TCTTTCCCTTCACTTGAATCTGGGCTGGCTCGGTGACCTCCAGTTCCAGGACTTCAGCTTTGGAGAGGACTGGCAGCTCCTGCTATTCCTCTTTGAGACCAGCTGCCTCTGCATAAATTCAATGACTCTGAAGCTGCCATGGTGTCAGGAAGCCCAAGCTACAAAGAAGGGCTCCACTAAGCTACATCTGGGTTCCAGACTTGTGAGTCAAGACTTCAACAGCCTTCCACACCACGGCATCTGCACACAACCAAGGCTGAATACACTCCACACAGAAGAGAAGAACCACCCAGCTGAGGTGAATCAACCCACAGAATTGTGAGAAAGAATAACTTGTTATTTTAAGTCACTACTTTGGGGGATAGTTTGTCACACAGCAATGGATAACCGAAGCAACGGACACGGAACGCGCTAAGGAATTAGGGCTTTCTTTTTAGAGGGACTAAATTCTCAAAACTGAGATTAGTGCATGAGTCTCCTTTAGTTCTGCAGCCCAGTACTAGAAACATCCTCCGTGGGACTTGCTGGGAGGTGGGCATGTGTATTCAAGACTGTGTATAAAAAATCACTAGATAGTCACTGAGTGCAGCCTGCTTTGAAGTGTATTTGTAGGGAAGAAAGTGCTGTGGAATTTTCTTTTCCTTTTGCTGTGGGAAGGAGGAATTAGCCCTGGTCCCTCCTCTAAGTCATATGTAGGAAGCAGTAATTGAACAGTTTGGGTGGGAGGTCGGCGGGGGTGTTTGCAAGAAGGGGAAACTGGAACCCTGTGCCCTCTCTCAGAACTTGCTTACAGAAACTCAGAGCCGTGCCTCCTGCTGCTGTCAGTGAAATGTGAGGGCTAGTTCTTGGAGGATCTGGGATTTGGGTTGCAAAGAGTCTTTTGCCCAAACTTTGGTGGGAGAAGTCTGAAGATAGCAGCCAGCTGGGGGAAGGTGGCAGGAGTAAGGTGAAGGGAGAGAGCAGCAGGGAAGGACACCAGCAGCTGGGGGTTGGTGGGCGCCAATGAGAGAACGTGCCCAAGGACCATGTGGGCCTCTGGAGAGCAGCACAGCTTGAGACTCCCTGTGGGCTTCACCCAAAGGCTGTCTGCTGACAAGGAAGGTCCCAAGTCTGTGCCGTGTTTGGAGGCACTATGGAGGTAGGTCTGAATAACCGGTCAGAGAATGCATTGCTCACATCAGGGGACAGCACAGTATGGTGGTCCGGGTGGGGGTGGAGACGGCTCTGAAGAACATATAATGCACCCTGCATGGAATAGCTGTCATCTTGGTGTCAGCTATGACAGAGGGCATTTGAAAGCAAGAGACAATTCAAGTTAAGGCAATACAGGTATGTAAATCAGCCATCACATCATTTTGCTGATCTCTCTTCACTTTGTCCCCAACCAGGGGAGCCAGGTGGTAGGTGGGAGGAGATGGCATGAAGAGGAGGAGGGAATGAGGACATCTGAGCTGTCTCCTCCTGCCAGTTCTGAGCACAGGGCCAGACCTGAGTAAGGGAGAGGCGACAAGCATTACACTGCGAGTGAGGTGACCTTTTTTTATTTAGAAAGTGAGCAAAAAGTGAAGAGCACTGTCTGACATAGCTTCAATGGGAGGGGAAGAGCATTGTTTTAATTGAATAAATTTGACATAACGTTGTGTAAATTTAAAAGTGTACAACATGCTACTTTGGTACACTTACATGTTGTAATAGGATTGCCGTTGTAGTGATATTTATCACATTATATGATTACTGTATAGTACATTATTGTCTGTATTCATCATAGCATCCATTAGATCACTGTGGCCTAGTCAGCAGAGTGTTTCCCAGAGCACTGGTGGGAGAAGAATAAAGCTCTTTTCTGATTATACCTTCCCAAGTTTAGCCCATTCAGTTCAGAGTTCCAAAGCCTTAAGGGAGAAGCAGGTTTACCGTGCTTGAGGATCTGAAAGAAAGCATCTGTGGCAGGCATGCAAGGACAGCAGAAAGCAAGGGGAGAATGGTGTAAACTGAGGTTGGAGAAGAGAGGTGGGCAGAAGTTCCATTCTGTGTTGCTTTGCAGCCCAAGAGAAGTATCCGAATCTTAGTGAGTGTTTCAGAAAGACATTGGAGAGTTTTAGGCAGGAAAGAAAAGAATAGGGCCTTATTTTCATTTTTGAAAAACCTCTGGCCACTTTTTGGGGAACTGGGTGGGAGGAGGAGTAGGGCTGAAGCGGGGAGGCCCAGAGGAGGTTGCTGGAGGCATGGAGGCCAGAGAGGAGAGGCGTTGATGGGGATGCCGCTGCAGGGGGAGGGCTTCATCCTTCAAAGCACGGTGGTAACTGGCTGAGATATATATGGTTTTGTTATTTGACAAATTAAAGGCCAACTGGACCGTTAGAGGTTGGGCCAGTGGTATTTTTCAGTGCTTCGGACAGAATATATAAGCAGTTCTCAGGCTCCCGGGAAGTGGTTAACATGCAAACCCTTGGATCTCCCCTTAGCTCTTCTGATAGATCATCAGTGGAGTGGCGCCCTGGGACCTGCATTGTTAAAAGCACCTGCCTTCTCATAATTTCTTTGACATCAGCTGTAGAAATAGTTTTCTAACAAAAGCAAAATCACACTCTTGGAAGTACACCAAAATAAAAAGCACTGCACAGTGAAGGAAACCATGAGCAAAACAAAAAGGCAACCTACTGATTGGGAGAAGGGGTTTGCACATGCTGTATGCGATAAGGATGACTAAGATCCAAAATATATAAAGAGCTCATACAACTCAACACCAAGAAAACCCAATAATTCAGTTAAAAAATGGACAGAGGACCTGAATAGACATTTTTCTAAAATCATGCAGATGACCAACAAACACGTGGGAAGATGCTGTTCACCACTAGTCATCAAGTGAATACAAATTAAAATCACAATGAGATAGCACTATATACCTGCCAAATGGCTAAAATAAAAACCACAAGAAATAACAGGTGTTGGCGAGAATGTGGAGAAACAGGAACCCTGTGCACTGTTGGTAGGAATACAAACTGGTGTAGCCCCTGTGGACAACAGTATGGAGGTTCCTCAAAAAATTAAGAACAAAAATGCCATAGGATCCAGTAATTCCACTCCTGGGTATTTACCCAAAGAAGACAAAAACACTAAATTGAAAAGATACATGCACCTCTATGTTCACTGCAGCATTAATTACAATAGTCAGGGTATGGAAGCAACCCAAGTGTCCATTCATAGATGAATGGATAAAGAAAATGCGGTATATACATACAATGGAATGTTACTTAGCCATAAAAAAAAGAATGAAATCCTGCCATTTGCAACAACATGAGTGGACCCAGAGGGTATAATGCTAAGTGAAATAAGTCAGAGAAAGACAAATACCTTATGGTTCACTCATATGTGAATTTAAGAAACAAATGAACAAAGAAAAAAAGAGACAAAAAAATCCAGACTCTTAATATAGAGAACAAATTGGTGGTTGCCAGAGGGGAAGGGAGGTGCGGGTTGGGTGGGGATGGGTGAAATAGGTGAAGGGGATTAAGGATACACTTATCTCGGGTTGTCTGGGGAGCTCAGTCAGTTAAGTGGCTGCCTTTGGCTCAGGTCATGATCCTGGGGTCCTGGGATCGAGCCCGGCATTGGGCTCCCTGCTCAGCGGGGCGTCTGCTTCTCCCTCTCCCTCTCCCTCTGCCATTCCCCTCTGCTTGTGCTCTCTGGCTCTCTCTATCTCTCTGTCAAATAAATAAAATCTTAAAAAAAAAAAAAAAAAGAATACACTTATCTTGGGGCACTGAGAAATGTAGAGAATTACTGAATCATTCTATTGTACACCTAAAACTAATATAACACTGTATGTTAATTACACTTGAATATAAACAAACAAACAAATAAACATAATTTTAAAAGTGTCTGCATTCTCTTGCAGATGGTTCTGGGACCCTGACAACCCCTAACCCTTGCTGTGAAAGAGACTCCAGTTCCCTGTGATTTTGGCTTTCTCAGATGTGCAGTTAACTCTGCACTCTGAATTTCAACATTTATGAAACGTTTTTCTTCCATTGTTTTCTTTTTCTTCATTTCATGCATTGCTTTCCCTCAACCCTTGAACTTCATTTTTTTTTTTTAAGATTTTATTTATTTATTTGACAGAGATAGAGACAGCCAGTGAGAGAGGGAACACAAGCAGGGGGAGTGGGAGAGGAAGAAGCAGGCTCATAGCGGAGGAGCCTGATGTGGGGCTCGATCCCATAACTCCAGGATCACGCCCTGAGCCGAAGGCAGACGCTTAACCGCTGTGCCACCCAGGCGCCCCTTGAACTTCATTTTTTAAAAATATTTTGTTTATTCATTTGACAGAGAGCACAAGTAGGCAGAGCACAGGCAGAGGGAGAGGGAGAAGCAGGCTCCCTGCTGAGCAGAGAGCCTGATGCAGGGCTTGATCCCAGGACCCTGGGACCATGACCTGAGCAGAAGGCAGACGCCCAACCTACTGAGCCACTCAGGTCCCCCTCAACCCTTGAACGTTAAACACTTCCAGGACTAGCTTTTTTCCCTTCCTCCTTCTCTCTCTTTTTAATTTCCCTCCTAAAGGAGCTGAATTCCAAGTGCGAAAGTACTTCCTAACTGTTTTTAAAGCAACAGGGCACTCACAGTGTAAAAACTTCTGAAGGACAATGTATCACTTACTAGCAGAACAATTTAGAGACAGAAGTGGCTTAATGATATAAATAAAGGACTCATTTTCTCTAGGAAGTAACAGAGACACTGCCTCCAAATTTTCCCTCCTGTAACCAAAGACATTTTGGGAGAATAGACTTCCAACTCACAGGCAGTAAATGGTAAATGAAAATATACAAATGTCTTTATCAGGCGTTTTAATCTAAAAAGCCAAAAACACCCCTAAGGTAGCAGACGTTTAATGCTGTGCTCTCAAACCTAATGTAGGGCAGCTTGCTT
>NW_024423897.1:50598093-50690382 GCF_017311325.1 Ursus maritimus
CCCTACAACAAAATGGAATTTGCCCCAGATATCTGGATAACCTTGACGTAGCAGGAAATCCATGATTTAATCATACGGGGCATAATAACTCATATGGGTACAAGCCAAAGTTCGTAAATGTTCCAAACTGTCCCCAACAAGATCATCCGGTTGCAGATGAAGGGGGGAGACATTATACCTTGATTCTGATGAGAGCAGGAAGTCATTTGAGTCATTGACGGAGACAGAAGCAAAACTTGGGTTTTACAGGAGGTCTGTTATTTTCTTCTAAGTAAACAACTATTTTTGTTTTGTTTTGTTTTTCCATCCAAGAAAATCCAAATGACACTTTAAGAACAAAATATTTTTCTTTTTTTTTTCAGAATATTTTTCCAATGAAGAATCAAGAATTACTTTTATCTACTCAAAACACTTGGTAAAAAAAGACAGACACAGACTTTGGAAAAGCACCAGCGTAAGTGAAAAATGAATTTTTATTCTTTCTGATTACTTTTCTAAGCCCAAAGAAACTGCTAGCCAATGCAGACAAGTTGTCAAAGAAAACTTATTTACCCAAGACTGAGGCCAGATCAACATAATACAACTAACCAAAATATGGTGTTTGCCACACCTGGAGAGCAGGTGGGATACCTTATAAAACCCACGTGAAGGGGCACAAGAGTGGTTCAGTCAGGTAGGCATCTTACTCTTGGTTTTGGCTCAGGTCATGATCTTAGGGTTGTGGGATCAAGCCCTGCATCGGGCTCCCACGCAACATGAAGTCTGCTTGGGATTCTTTCCCTCTTCTTCTGCCCCTCCCCCACATCCTCCCCCCAAGCATGCACGCGCTCTCTCTCTCTCTTAAATAAATAAATAAATAAATAAATAAATACATACATACCTTTAAAAAAAGAACAGCCAACAGCCACGTGAGGATCCAGTCTTGTTCTATACCACTGTCCTCCGACAGAGACACACATAAACCACAAGTCCCAAGCTGGAGATAATTCAATATGCCTTGTGTGATTGCTTATCTGATTGTTACACATAGCATACAAGTGGAAAGCCAATTGGCATTCAGTCATTTCTATCTCCGTAAGCTAGAAAAACATCTCAAACATCTTTTCAGTTGTAGGCCAAGAGCTGGATGGTTAATAAATACACATCTGGAATATATTAGCAACTTTCATGTTGGGAAAACACTTCCCTAAATAATAAAGTGTTCTGAATGGTTTGAATTCCCAAGTAGAACATGGTATTTTTTGATGTTTATACTTCCAGAAAAGAAGCATGCTACTTTTCCCCTTTCTTGAGGAAGATTCTTCCTTCAGGCAAAAATGAATGTCTGATAAAAAGCATTATATGTGTGAAAACATCATTGTCCGTGGTGTTACACGGAGACACATAGTAAGGGAGAAAGGGAGACATTTGTTGAACTAATGAAGTTTTAAAAAAACTCTAAACTTTTAATAATTACTTGTAAAAAATAGTTTGGTGCCTCAGTGGAAATAGCTGAAAGTATAGGAAATTGTTCCAATGGCATTAAAATCCAAGGTGACACAGAAAGGTTTGAGATGATTGATCTATTATCCTGAGGTAATGTCTCTGCCAGAATCTACTTGATAGTTTTTATGGACTCTTCAAAAAGTATCCAATTTCGGAAAAGAAATTGACATGTCTGGACTATGTACAGGAGTATTATGTCATTCACTTCTTTTCTCAGAAGAAAGTCGTTGAGACCAGAATGTTTCCTTCTTTTTTTCTTTTCCTCTCTTTCTCTCTTTCTCTCTTTCTTTCTCTCTTTCTTCGTGTGTGTGTTATCAGCTTGATCAAGCCATTGGAGCACAAGTTTTCAGTTGAAAAAGGAATGTGTTTGGTCTTGTTAATTAATACAGTAAGCTCTAGATTACAAGGGGGCTAACCCAGTTCTGACCTCAGAAAAGGACCTTTATGGGAACGCACTTCATTACTGCGTGCCCCTGGAAAGGCTGTACATCAGCGTGCAGACTTCACAGACGAAACACTTTAACCTGCTCATTTACATAATTATGTATCAGCACACTCTGTCCATCCTTTCTCCCCTTGGTTCCCATTAAATTTTCTTCAAATATTTATCTTTTTAAAAATAATATCTCCCATTTGCCCTTCAACTTAAAATCACAGAAAATACCTGCTCGAAACAGGTAATAGGAAACAACTATCTGAGTGAGATTCTCTAATGGCTCAAGTGAAATACACTTTCTTTGATATCCCGTAGTTGGAGATATGTGCTACTTGATGAGCGGATGGAAATTTTTTGTCTTCTAGTAGAGTTCAAGGAGATATCTGGCCAGGGAAACCAATGTATAAAAAAGAGAAACCACTATTTAATTTTGTTTGTTTTTGTAGCTAAAAAAAGTGATTGTCCTAGATATGCTCAAATTTACCATCTGGTTCTCATTCCGAATTCTCGTGGTTTAAAAAATCACTAGATCCAGGACTGCCTATTAGGGTTATTCTGATTAAGAAGGGATGGGAGGACAGATGGTAGAATTATGTGGAGAGAAAGTGATGGGGGACAGTGAACTACTTAAAATGAATACTCTGCCAACATAGGGGCTGTTGAATTGTCGGGTGGAAACTCTAAGTTGAATGTCAAGTCTGGAAAATTCACATGCAAAAATCATCGCTAACAGAAAGTCAAAACTTGACAAAAATGTACATACATTAATATTTAAAAAAAACTAATGATGTGTAGATGAGCATTATTATTGTTTGTCATTAGCACTTACTGAGAACTTATATATCAGAGATTGTACTGATTTCTGTTTTTTTAATTGAAGAATAATTGTGTGTACTATTGTATTAGTTGCAGGTGCACATATAGTGATTCAATATCTATATACTATGAAATGGTCACCACAATAAGTCTAGTTACCATCTGTCACCATACAAACTTGTTACAATATTATTGACTATATTCCTATACATTGTGTCCCTGTGTCTCATTTATTTTATAACTGGAAGTTTGAACCTCTAAATTGCCCTCACCTTTTCTGTCCATCCCCTCACAGGGACCCTTCTTCCCTCTGGCAAACCATCAGTTTGTTCGCTGTATCTGAGTCTGTTTCTGATTTGTTTTGTTTTGTTTGTAGATTCCACATATAAGTGAAATCATATGGTATTTGTCTTTCTCTGTCTGACATATTTCACTTAGAATACCCTCTAGGTCCATCCACTTTGTGGCAAATGGCAAAGATTTCAATCTTTTTCATGGCTTGAGTTGTACTAATTTCTGCCACGCACTCTCTCATTCCCTCTTCAAACAACCCCGTGAATCAAGTATTCCTACAACTTCATTTTTTCAGACCCAGACCCAGAAACTGAGACTTGGAGAGTTCCACCATTTGCCCAAGGTCAACTGAGAAGTGGCCAAATAAGAGACTCAAACCCAGTCCAATTTTGAATTCCTTACCTACTGAGCCACACTGCTTTCTGTAGCCCTGAGTAATTGTGAATGCAGCCAGTTGGTGTTTATTTGCTTTCATTCTCCGTTCAACTCGTTTTTCCCCATGTCCATCCTCTCCTTCCACTCTTCCCTTGAAATATGCCTTTCACTTGTTTGTGACTGAGGGAGTTTCCAAAGGAATAACACAAGTGATACAGTCGCAAATTCTAGATGGCGTCTCCGGCCGCTTACGCTTTCCTTCCTTGCTATACAAAGCAGCACGGATCATTTTTCGCTCGCCTCAGTTCTGCAACCATGCACGATTAACTTCACCGTTACCCTCAGGCCTTTTAGGACATTAATAGTTGACTGACTTCACTCATCCATTGACAGTCCCTGTTTGGAATTCTTTCTTAGTTCTCCGGTATATTTATGGTGACTTGCCAATGTGAATTTCGGTGACTCTGTGGTTTTCTCCTCAATGGATTCCTCTGCCATTGTAGCAACTTCCTGTTTAGAATCAGGTTTCATTAGTGTGGTATTTTCACATTCTTCCAGGTTGTTGGTAAAGATGTTAAACCAGAGAGACCTTCCACATGACCCTTTGGTTCCTATCTGTGTGCTTTTTCAGGGAGACCATCCAGGAAGAGCTTAAAGTGAATACGGACTGTGAAATCTGATTGCATGAAGCCTCTAAACTTGTTACCGAGGGTCAGCATAATTCCCCATGTGGCAATCCTATGGAAGGGGGCTTGGGATAGCAGGAAAACTAAAAAACACAGGGGAGAGGATGAAAGAACTTTAGTTCTCATTGTGGAGACAGCATGAGGAACAATGTCTATAGTGTGTAGAATGTTGTTACAAGTTTTTAAAAAACAAATCATGTTTTCCCAGAAATGGTTAATATCATTTTAATTTCACAGCACAGGTTGGTTTTTCACGTCTTCAAAATCATCATCCCAGGAGGTGGACGTTATTTCCACTCACTGCATAGAAATGGGGAAGCACACGGAGACTCGACAAAGCCACTTTCTCTTTGGAATCAGACCAAAGTCCACTAATCTCCACTGAATCTTGAAAGGCAAGTTGTATTTAGCAATACAACTAGTGAATTGTCCATAATGAACACACAGTAAGCATCTGTTTGATAAAAAACCCTTTATAAGCCAGTTGGAAGCTCTGTCGTGATGATTTAAGAGATGTGTTTCTAGAAGATAGAACTGTATCTTGAACCTTCCCTCCCCTCTCCTGTATGTTTGTGGGGGCATTTGGCTCCTATTATATTATGGCTGAAATGAAGACTTGCTGTATTAGTTTGCTCAGGCTGCCATAAAAAATTGCCACAGTCTGGGGGGCTTAAACAACAGACATTAGTTTTTCACACTTCTGGAGGCTGGAAGTCCAAGATCAAGGTGATGTCAGGGATGGTTTCTGGTGAGGCCTTTTCTTCCTGGTTTGTAAACAGCCACCTTCCTGCTGTGTCCTCACATGACCTGCCGTTCTGTGCACGCAAGGAGAGAGAGAAAGAGAGGGAGAGATCTGGCGTCTCTTCTTCTTGTATGGACACCAGTCCTATTGGATAAGGGTCCCAATCTTATGACCTCATTTAACCTCAATTACTTCCCTAAAGCCCCAGTCTCCAGGTACAGTCACATTGAGGGTTAGGGCCTCAACATATGAATCTGGGGTCGGGGATGGACACGATTCATGGTATAACACTTGTTGATGCTTCCTTTTGCCTCCATAGTTGAGATGTAAGTCTGATGGAGGTGTGTTCCATTTCTCCTCTCCCCATCTGTCACTACTATTGCAGAAACACACACACACACACACACACACACACACACACACACATGCCACACACTCCCGCAGGGCTAACGGGTAGAGTCTCCACACACAACTCTATCAGCACACTGCAATGCCCTGCGTCACAAGGCAGAAAGGCAGTTCTGAGCCTCACGGACCTGGGATGACACCCCTCCCTGCATGTGTGCTGTGTGGTTCTGGTTCCTCACGAGAGGGCAGCTTCTCGAGGACAACTGTGCAGACCCGTCTGCTGCTGTACTAAGTTGTACGCTATCCTCTAAAACTCCCCTCCACCCAGAAGCTGTGAATGTGATCTTATTGGGGTACAGGATTCTCGCAGAGGTAATCATGTTAAGATGGGGTCACACTGGCTGAGGCTGGGTCTTAAGCCCCATGACTGGTGTTGTTGTAAGGAGAGGGAGACACAGATACAGGAGGGGAAGGACGCTGGGAGAAGACAGAGGCAGGAAGTAGGGGAATGCCAAAGATGGCTGGGGGCCGCCAGCAGAAGGTTCCTGATGTACTTTTTTCATTCCACATGGTCCTGTCCCGTTCACAAGCAGCAATCATGGAGGGCGTTTCTAAGATGTGTCTTGAGCCTGACTCCTGCTTGCTGTCACTATTGCTGTCCACCCCATCAAAGCCATGGTCAGCATTCGTTCACTGTGATAGTCCCTTTCTCTGCCCCTCTGCTCTCACTCTTGACACATTATAATCCACCCTGGGCTCAGTGGCCAGCGGGATTTGTAAACACTTAGGTCTGACCTCCTCACTCCCCTTCAATGCCCACAACAGTTTCCCATGCAATCAGGATGAGACCCAATTGCTTTTTCTGTGATCTAGTGTCTGTCTACAATTCCACCGCCACCTCACGCCCTCCCTGCTCGCACACTTCCCAGCCACAGCTGCCTCCTTCCATGTCTACGACACCGAGTTCCTCTGCTTCCGATGCGCTTTCTCCCGGAGCATTATGTGTCTGCTGCTTAGGGCTGCACTGACGCACCTGCTTACTTTAAACCTCACCTGCTTGGAGAGACTTCCTCTGGCTGCGCGATTCAATATCGTCCCACGGTCTTGCTCTATCACATCGGGTCTCTCTAAGCACTTTGCCTCCATCTGACATTTTCCTCCTGTGTTTGTTTGCTTGTTTTCCTCCCTTACCTGTAATGTAAAATCTGCAAGGGCAGGTCCCTTCTCTGCTTGTTCACTGCAGGAAACCAGTGGTATGAACATGACTTGACATGAGATAGCTGCTTAGTAAATATTTGTTCCATGAATGAACAAACGAAGGGCCGAGGAGATGATTGCCATGATTGTATTCATAGAGGTTTCCAAGGATCACCACATGACAGAGGACCCTCCTTCTTTTCTTCCCTGAGAAGATCTCCCGTAGCCCCTGGCTTTGCTGGTGCCCGTGACATTATCCAGCTCTGAAATATGCTTCTTTTATCACCCCGAGTGATTGTTTCATTGATTTCACCCTAAAAGGAGTAAGTCATCATGTTATCCTTTTTTAGGCCTGCCTCAAGGGATACAAGAGAGTTACACATCTGTCGAATACACAGTAGTGGTTTGCGATCGTTCCCATGGGCTTGGATGAAAAATGGTCTTGATTGCTCAGTGATGCCTGAAATTCCTCTACCTAGGCAAAGTTTTCATTCCAAATCAGAGATGAAGCTTAAAGATATCAGCCGTGGGAGGAGTCCTGGAAGGCCAGCACACTTTGGCACCTGGAGAAGGAGGTGGGACAAACCACCAGTAAGGGTGAGAGTTGATCAGATTCTGCTTGCGTCTTCCTTGGCGATTTGTCTCCCAGGGTCAAAGTGAAGAGCGGAGTCGTAGAGCTGTGTCGCTGACTTGTTGGTGAATGAACACGGGCTACTCCATGATGCATCCTAATTGCCTTTGAGTCCCTTCTTTTCCTTGTTTTGGTCAAATTTCTTTCCTCCCTTGCCCATGCATATTCTTGACTTCGTTTTCTCCAGATCTTCACATTGCCCTTCTCCCTACAAATTTTCCGAGGCTGTTCCTTACGTGCGAAAAACATACTTGTCCTGGGCTTTTCTTGGCAAAGTCCATCGCTTGCAAATTTGTCTTCAGAATTATGTTTCAACAAATCTTTTGAATCCAGTCCTCAAGTAAAATTCTCTCACAAGGAGGAGAGAAACAAGATTGAAAGCTAGTAGTTCCTGATCTGCAAAGCCCGCCTTCCTTCCTGATGCTTGTTCCTGACTTGCTTATTTGTGCCCTGACTTGCCCTTGAAGCGCCTGCCAGGGGACAAAGTCTGTCCCCTCCTTCATGTTCTCAAAAGCACACCATAAATTATAAAAGCACCTGTTCTGTAGTTTTCTTTCTTTTTTTTTTTTTTAAAGATTTTATTTATTTATTTGACAGAGATAGAGACAGCCAGCGAGAGAGGGAACACAAGCAGGGGGAGTGGGAGAGGAAGAAGCAGGCTCATAGTGGAGGAGCCTGATGTGGGGCTCGATCCCATAACGCCGGGATCACGCCCTGAGCCGAAGACAGACGCTTAACCGCTGTGCCACCCAGGCGCCCCTGTTCTGTAGTTTTCTAATGTTATCTGAATTGCTTACCTTACACATATTTCTTCACAATGATAAATATCCACACTGTCCTGATTCAACATCTATTTTCAATGAGGGACACAGAGTTGATGTTAATTCAGGTGTTCGGAGCACAGAGCACAAAGCCCCAGATATGGATCTATATGTAGTCATTGTGCATCCTTACTCGGCACTTGAAATTGAAATTCAGGCTGTATTTTATCAGAGAACCTCTACTCTATATGTAAGGAAGGGGAAAAAAGGCAAGGGGAGAGTCGTATTGGGCTCTAAAATAAAAATAGATGTTAGTTGGATCAAGTAAGATAAGGCACATAGATTCACTTTGTGAAATATATTTGTGTACAAATATAAAGTAATAATGTATTATACAGACAGTTGGAGGTTTTTTTCACCTTCAGACTAGATGAATGCTTTAATCTTTCAGAAAGAAATTCTTTGACTTTCCTACAGAGTGGAAGAGGGTGGAGGGTAGTAAAAAGCAATTTAGTTTTCTTCTGTCTGTGATTCTGCTCAAGGGTTTTTTCAGTTTGCTAAAGAAAATGGATAGGAGATTTACTCACTTTTTTTTTTTAAGCTGCGAATGTGTTACTTTATTTTTTTAATCTTTTTTATTATGTTCATTTAGCCACTGTATAGTACATCATTGGTTTTTGATGTAGTGTTCAGTAATTCATTAGTTGCATATAACACCCAGTGCTCATCACAACACGTGCCCTCCTCGATACCCATCACCCGGCTACCCCCTCCCCCCACCCCTCTCCCCTCTGAAACCCTCAGTTTGTTTCCTGGAGTCCACAGTCTCTCATGGTTTGTCTCCCTCTTTGATTCCCCCCTTCACTTTTCCTTCCCTTCCTCTATGGTCCTCCGTGCTCTGAATGTTATTTTATTATCTTAATTCCTCAAGTTATGAATGAGCCAGCCAAGATTATGTATGTCCAGTCTCTGTCCTGTTCTCAGAAAAGAAAGGAAATGTGTCATTAATAATCAATGTTAGTGATTATAAAAACTGATTATACTGTCAGAAGTTACTCAATATTTGAATAGTTGAACATCTTTCTTGTCCTTATCTTGGGTAAGTCTCAACATCTCTGAGAAGAAAGAAAAGCTGAAGTGTTAGACCCACTTTACAGATGGGCAGACTGAGGGCCAGAGAAATTTACAACTAGGATTGCCATTGGTGGTGTGCTGTTAAATGTTTAAGAATCAACTCTCCCTGGGAGGAAACCCCAAAACCCTGATTTGTAGCATTTGCCAATTCTTGTGGTGTCAATACTCCCCCCATGGCTAACTTCAAGCTATCTACGTGGAGCCACTGAACGTGCAGTTGGAAGTTGCAGGTGGTGACTGAATTAGCAATGTCCGGGAAGTCGAAATGTAAGCCGGGAAGGGAAAGCCAAGTCATGTAAGTCCAGAAATGTCAGTTTTTTATAAATGGAAAACACTGTATACCTCTGAAAATAAGGTTTGCCTGAGGTTGAAGACAGAGATTGTCTACAAGTATTTATGAGATCCATTGCCCCCAGGTCCCCTTCCTCCTTCCATTTTAATCTTGATTCTGGGTCTCCTTACCTGGCAGAAGACTAGAGAATTATTCTGTGGAGACTCTGAGGCGGTGGAAATTTGGGTTCCTGCCTCTCCAGAACAGCTTCTCCGGAGCCCTTGCGCCCCGCTCAGCCTCCCGCTCTGTTCCTGACCCCACAGCTGCTGCTGCCTGGGTCCGAATGCTCTACTGTCAGCTGCAGGAGGCTGCCCTCCAGCCCAGCAGGGCCTGGTGCAGGTGTGGGGACGGTCAGGGTCAGGGTCACCGCCAGCTGGGGCTGGCAGTGGCAAGTATGTTTGGTGGGTGACTCCGCAGAATCTCTTGCCTACTCCTCATTCAGGAACCAGCACCAAAGTGCAATCACTTGGTGGTGATGGGGGGGGCGGGGAGAGGGGAGCTGGGGTGTGTGTGTGGCAATTTTAGGTTGTACCTTATTTTCTAATTTATTCTTTTATTATTGACTATGATTTTATTTTTCCTTGGGAATTGTGAAAAAATGTGAAATCTGAGATAAAGATGGGTTTCTCCAGGCACATACCACTGCGCTTTTTCAACTCCCTGTGGTGTCGCCCATCTATTGACGTTAAACCAGTGTTTCTCAAGGAGTGTGTTATTAGCATCTTGGGTGGGACATTTCTTTATTATAGAGGCTTCCTGTCTCTGCTTCTACCTGAAAAATGCCTGTGGTGCTCCCAGGAATAATGAGAACTCAAAAAACTCCCCAAACATTTCCAGATATCTCTTCCATCAGGTGGTATCCTCACTGGATGAAAACCCGATTCTCGATGATTATTTGGCTTGAGGCTTTGGGGATCTCACAGGTAGTTTGAATTAGGGTTGACTTTCTCACAAGGACTAACTGATATCTCCAAATTCTCGGTGCTTTTTTCCCCGTGATCTGCTCAGAGCTAAAGGTTGAGACAGTACCCCAAACCAGGGGGTAGGGTCTTGCTTTCTGGTTTGCCCCTATGTTAGGGTGTAACCATTTGGAATCCCATCTTCATCTGGACCATCACTTGTTAGGACTCACACTTGGGCCAACTCTGGACCTTATATTCTGTCCTCTATAACCACCGAGGCTGTAAAAACGAAAACTCTAGGGCATCTGTTTGGGCAAAAGACCTGAGCACACAGGCTGTACTGTGTGCTCTTCTGACCTCTCCTCCTGGCCTGAGAATTGATTTCTTGTTGTTTTGTCTTTTATCCAACATTTATGTCCTTTTCAGAAGCTGGAGTGGTCTAGCACTCTCACTTATCGTATTGAAATCTTTGAAAGGAATCAGTAGTTACAAATTTCACGGCTTGATTAGGAAAAAAGTATTATAAAAATAAGTACCTTTTTTGGCAAAGGCGAAACCATGGGATTCAGGAATAGCACTGATTATGTGGTCTAATGAAAGCTTAGTGAATGCGAGCCAGACAGATTTGGGTCCGAATCCCTGCTGTACCACTTACAGTCTGTGTGGCCCGGGGGTAAGTTATTAAATATCTTTAAACCTCAGTTTCTTCCTCTATGAAATGGGGAAAAAATAGCATCTTTCAAGGCGGTAGAGAGGATTAAAGAGATTGTATATTTTCAGCCCTGTCCCTTCTGCTCAACTTCATCTGTGAGGATTTTCAAATCTTATTCGCATTACTTTTTAAAAAATTCTTGTCCTTCTTTTGTCTTAGCAGTGGACCTCTCAGTGAGAGCTGGACACAGCTAGATGCCAGATGAAGTTTTAATTAAATGTGTAGAAGCTCAGTTAGGGAGCAAATTAAAGTATATCCTCAGAGACAGAACTTAAAATCTCTTAAAAGAAGCCCTCATTGTAAGTGAACAGACCATTTCCCATACCCCAAATACCCAACAGATTTCCTCAGATGTGTACCATCGGGGATGCCATTAGCTGTGAGAAAATGGACCGTGTCCTGAAAATACTACCACAGATAATGCCACCAGGACTCTCTTCTGTGTTCATTAAAACCTGGAAGAAATAGACAAATCCAGTTAATTCTTATATGACCAGGGTACAGGGAGTTCAGAACTCCAGAACAGAAATCACACTTGTGATGATCAGAAATGGGCAACTGTTGGAAGGAGGTGAGTAGACAGATAAGCTCTTGGTTACGGTTGGTTTTGTAATAAGCTATTGAGAACAGATAAGAAAACTTCCAGTGCAGGCACAGAATAGGTGAGTTTAACTTCTATGAATTATCTCAGAGAGAGAGAAGGAGAGAGAGAGAGTGAGAGAAGAAGGAGGAGGAGGAAGAGAAGGAGGAAGAGGAGAGAGAGAAAGAAATAGAACATTGTAATGATTCTGCTTGCTATTCCATCAAAGACCATGTACCTTCAATGAGAATGAAAAGAAAGACGAATCTCTTGTTGGTCCTGGGGGCCCTGGTTATATGATCATCGTACAGTGCTGAAAATGATTCTTATTTTGCAGATAGACGTTATTCATACAGAGTGGCTTTACATGCAAGTCAGGAACTTCATTTGGTGTGGAACTGATGAAGCAGCAGTCTGGGAATGTGAGAGCGACTTGGGGGCCTTGGATTGGGAGAGAAAGAATGTCTACCTTCATTTGAGTGATTGTCAAGGGTAATTTTTTTACACGTGATTTTTGCCAGATCATCTTGACTGACTTTAGAATCTAATCCGGTCGAGTGTAACTCTGTTGTGATTGGAATTTATATCCTCTACACGATAATCAATAGGTTATGTTAACCCTTGGATTAGTAAAAGTGAACATGTTTTTATATACACTAGAAACTATAAAAAAACTAGTGTTTTTATATACACTAGAAACTATAAAAAATTAAACATAATTTGGATGAAATAAGCCAACAGCTGAAGCAGTCTTTCCTCAAAATCATGTGAAAACCCTCTTTTCTTCCCAAATCTCATTTTAGGTGTGAGGGTGTTTATAATATTTAAAAAAAATTAGCGATAGCCCCAAACAGGTAAATGTTGATGCTTATAATTTTAGTAGGTTAGGGGTAATGTTCCAAAGCGTGTGAAATCTCACAAGAAGAGATTCAGAGTCAGAATCTTTCAGGACTAAGTAAACACTGTCCAGAAGGCAGACCAGGGAATTTTCTACTTTCTATAACCCAACCAATAAATAATGCATAGGCTTGGTGAGCATGCAGTGGCAGGAAAAGGAGTTGAATCATTCTGTAGGCTATTTTATCCAGGTTGTGCTAGATTGGATACTCTGGCCATAGAGAATTATCCTTCTAGGAGGTCCTGATTGAAGGTAATGAGCACCTTAGCACAAAATCCTAACAGAAACAGTGCAGACTATTGGTTATGGACTAGATGCCAAAAGTTCTATGGCAATTTGATGTTTGAAAGAGTGCATTTCATATCATTATAAAAGTTGCCACTAACCATCTGTTTCAGCATCATGGCATCATGCTGTTGGTCAGCACTGGAAAAATGAACAACTTGTTGTTTTTGATGAACACCATTTAGGTTTATCTGAGCATATGAAACACTAATGGTAATTTAATTCAACATTTATTGTGTGTCTAGAATGTGAACAGCATGGTAGGAGGCAGTAGGAAAGAGTTTGGGAAGACAGAATTCCTTTTCTCCAGGTGTTGGCGGGCCAGCACAAGAGACAAAGAATGTGCATAGATTGCTCCTGTGGCAACAGGGTTAATTGTTTTAGGCATGTTTTGCACGTCTACTCTATGCCGGCACTATGCTTAAAGCTGCAAATACAGACATAAGAAACACAGTCCTTGCTCTCAAGGAGGTGACCATAAGGTTGCAGGGCGGCCTCAGGAAGAGACAGGGCTATGGAAAGTCACAATATACTGTTCTACCTGCTGTAATAGAGAAAACCCAAGGGTATGATGGGTCACAAGAGAAGATGATCCAATACCATCCTTCTTTAGGGGCATCAAAAAAGGCTACCCAAAGACAACTGGCCTGAGTTCTTTAAGATTGAGCATTTATTCATTGTTCCATTTGGTACATTAGGATTGACTCCTACCCTCTTCTGAGCACTGCTCTGGGCCTATGGGATCTATAGCAACAACACAACTGAGATCCCTGGCTTCATGGAGCATATATTCTAGTGGGGAGAAAGAGAGAATAAGTGAGTAGATAAATAAGATAAATCAGCTGCTAAACTTGCTTTGAAACGTTAGGTATGTGGGAACAAAAACGATAAATATATTTTAATGACAAATCATCTTAATAATCAGAAAATGCCAGATACCTAAATACTAATATTTTCATTGTTTTGCTGGATTACAAACAAATCTCCTAAATACAGCAATAATCTCTTCATAGTTGCATAACCTAACTAATTGAACGATAGCCAATTAAGAAAGGGGTAAGATAGGAGAAGGATATACCAGAAAGAAAAACACTAATAGAGAAAAATATCACATTGGCGAGTCATAGACATGGGAGAGGATGATGTCTTCATGGATCTGTAAACATATTTAGCGTGGCCAGGGGATAGTGCAGGGGATGATGCAGCAAGAGGTCAGACGGGAAAAATGAGTAGTGACCAGACCAGAAAGCCCTGTCTGCCAGACTGAGGAACTTGGACTTTATTGTCAAGGGAGATTTTTCATCATGTCATCCAGATGTTGAAATGTTTATATTAGAAAAATGAATTTGGCAGCAGAGTGGAGACTGGTTAGCAGAGGGCATAGTTGGAGATGGGGGTTAATTACATGGCGACTGCAAGTGTCCAGGGGAGAAATGATGTGGGTCTGAGCTAAGGCAGAGTCAGTGTTGATGGACATGACCTAATTAAGGAAGGCAGAATCCTTAGGGTCTAGTCATTGGTAGGGTATGGTGGCTTTGTCAGATGCTCCAGTAAGAGTGGTGTTATTCCCCAAGATGGAGACCTTAGGGGGGACATGTTTAAATAGGCAAATAATGAGTTTGGTCTTAAACCTAGGGCGTTTGAGATATGTAAGGGACAATTAAGTGGGTATGTTCAGGAGGCAGCTGAATCTATGAGTTTAGGGCTCAGCAGAGTGGTTGGCGCTGGGGAATCACTGAATCGGGGACTGTCTGGGTGACTGAAGAAGCTTCAGCCTTTCAACTGAAGACAGAACAACTTGTTCAATGAAAACGGAGCTAAGAAGTGGGATGGTTCATTTCATGTGTCAACTAGAATGAGATTAAAGGTTCCCGGATAGCTGGTCAGACATTGTTTCTGGGTGTGTCTGTGGGAGTGTCTCTAGGACAGATTAACATTTAGTTAGTAGACTGAGTAAAGAAGACTGCCTTCACTAATGTGGGTTGGGGGGTGGGGAGGGCATCATCCAACCCACTGAGGACCTGCCTAGAACAAAAAGGCAGAAGAAAGTCGAATTCACTCTCTTTTTGCTAGAGCTGAGACATCTACCTTTTGCTCTTGGACATCGGCACCTCTGGTTCTCAGGTTTTTGGACTCAGACTGGGACTTATACCATCGATCGGCCTGATTCTCAGGCCTTTAGACTCAGGCTGGATTATACCACTGGCTTTCCTGGTGCCTCATCTTGCAGAGGGCAGACTGTAGAACTTCTCAGCTTCCGTCACCATGTGAGCCGATTCCTATAATAAATCTTCTCCTATCTATAGCTATAGCTCTATCTCCTGTTGGTTCCGTTTCCCTGGAGAACCCTAATACAGGACGTATGGCTGTGTTGTTTGTATCATAGATGCAGATGTGTTTGTGGGCTCAGAAAGCTAGAAGCAGCTAACAGAATTCCATGCTTGTGGGTTCTGTTTTCTCTCTGAAGTAGGAAGAAAGGCCAGTTACCAAGTAAAGATGATTATTATCATCTTTTTTTTTACATTATATTACTTCTTTATTTACATTATATTTACTTTTATATTTTTATTTATATTATATTTACATTATATTTATATATAAAAATATACATTATATATATTTATATGTATAAATATACATTATATATATTTATATTTACATTATATTTACTTTGATATTTACTTTACTTTTATATTTATATTTATTTACATTATATACACTTTTATATTTACATTATATTTACATTATATTACTTGGAGTGCAAGGAGAGGAGGAAAAATATGAAAGACCAAAAAAGAGATAGAAATCATTTTGACTAATGCACAGGACAAGGTTTTGCAGAGGAGGTGGACTGGGTCCTAATGTGCATGAGATGGAGGAAAAAGGGGAAGGAGGAGTAAGTTCCAGAAAGGGGACTAGAATGAGAAGAAGAAAGAAACCCAAGAGTGAAGGTCATTTGAAGGTCACTAACTCACAAAACCGAGAGTGTTGTGTAGATAGCAGGAAATTATACAGATATAACAATTACAAAATGTTTATTTATGCGTTTCTATCTTGGCACAAAGATGGGTCCTCAATAAATATGTGTTAAATGAATGAAAGCAACTTCATTTGCTGTACAGCAAATTAGAAAATTAAAAGGAGCATCCAAGGACAACGAATAGATACTAATTTCCTTATTTCTTAAAATAGCAAAATATCATTATATTTCACTTCCATCGATGTAGGTGTTCTAGTCACTATTGCTACATAACTATCCCCAAATAGTGGGTTAAAACAGCAGCCTTTTGAAAGGTAAATGTCACAGATTCTGTAGGCAGGGAATTCAGGCATGGCCCAGCTGGCTAATTCTTCTGCTTCTGGTGACTTTGAGATGACTTAGTGGTCCTCAGTCAGCAGTTCGGTTAGTTGGGTCCACTATGCTAAACACCCTATAATGCACAGGACAACCCCCACCCACTCTTCCTCACAAAGGATTGTTCAGCCCAAAATGTCAATAGTGCTGATGTTGAGAAATTCTGCAGTAGATCCAGGGACCCAAGAGAAATGGGCAGCGGCTGTAAGGCCTTCTGAAGCCATGCAGAGTCACTTCTCCCCCATCATACTGCTTCCAGGAGGTTCACAAAGCCAGTCTAGGGAAAGGGACTGGACTCTACCTGTTGATGGGGGGTTGGCAAGGTCACATCGTGCTAGAGCATGTGGACATATAATTTTGGAAAGTACAATTTACTCTAAAAGAGATGGAAGCATAAAACAGATATGGGGAGGGCAGCATTTAATGCTAGAAAAGGTGGGGTCCAGGATATATATATAATGCAGATGGGGAATGAAATGGACCCAATGTGCTTTATAGAACAAGTGTGCTTCCATTAGGAAAGCCAAGAGGGAAAACTGCTTCTCCCCCATCTCTGGTACAATTGACAAGCAACAAATCAGTGACAGGTGGGCCTATCAGGAAGAATTGGGCTTCCCCTCCTGCTGGTTCCTTGGGACATGCTGTCCTAGGGTCTTTACTGATGATGAGGTCACTGAGCTTAGGCCACCAGTATTTTCACCGGAGACTCATTTTCTGAGCTCTTGATACCTATGGAGGTGATGGAGAACAGTTCTTTGGCTTATGTTCATTCTTGTGTTGCCCTGCCTTTAAGGCCAGGTCTCCTGTGAGGCCAAACATCCAAGCCTCCGCTCTGCCTTCCGTTGACATGAGTTCTCTCCCAAGAGACTCCTTGGGCCTCTGCATAAAATCACCAATGAGTCAAATTTGATTTGCAGTTGTATTTTGCTTATTAAAACAAGTATTTATAATGAATCTTTAAAAGACATTTAAACAAGTTGTCAATATCTAAAAATCAGAAATTTCACATAAAATAAACTTTCTTGCTTCTTTTGAAAGCCTGGAAGATCTAGCTATATGGGATCCACATTCCTGACAGCAACAGTTGTCAGAATCAGATAGCATCTGTCTTGGGAGATACTTTGTGGTCGAAAAAGTCTGTGAAGTACAAGGGAGAGTCCCCATTTTAGGAATTCCCATTGCATGGTGGCATATTAAACTCCCTGGCAAGCCCTGAATCATGCTGATAATGAGGCTAATGCTAATAATCACTGTGTAATTTTGTTTAATGCAGCATTTCCAATGAGGAAGAAAACTTCCTTTTTTTAAAAAAATAGACTTTGAGACATGTAGAAGCAAAATGTAAGCAGGCCCTCATGACAGCCTTTGACTTGCAAGAAAATGCCTGAATCTGGGATCTTTGGTACATGATATATGTGAAATATATATATATATATGTAATATTAATAATTATATATTATATGTGTGTGTGTATGTGTGTGTGTGTGTATATATATATATATATATATATTTATTTATTTATTTATTTTTTTGCAAAAATGGGTGAAACAATTTTCCTGTTTGTGTTCATGCCTTTGTTCAGGCACCTTTCTTAGTGACTTTGGCCTCACTCCAGTGATGTGTTTGGCTAATAGGGGAATAACAAATATGACACATGCATAGATTTAAAATTCCTGTGTATTAGGTCTTGTCCTCATTTGCTGGGCTTAGAATTCTTAGACCACTATTTGAATATGTGAGCTAGGGGTGCCTGGGTGGCACAGTCGTTAAGCATCTGCCTTCAGCTCAGGGCGTGATCCCAGCATTCTGGGATTGAGCCCCACATCAGGCTCCTCCGCTAGGAGCCTGCTTCTTCCTCTCCCACTCCCCCTGCTTGTGTTCCCTCTCTCGCTGGCTGTCTCTCTCTCTCTGTCAAATAAATAAATAAAATCTTTAAAAAAAAATGAATATGTGAGCTAGCCTGCTGGAGGGGCCAGGTGGTGGAGAACTGAGGTGTCCCAGCCTACAACCCAGGCCAACTGGCAGACTTGTGAATGGGCTCTCTGGGACCAGCCAGCCTACAGACAATTTTCCAACTAACTATAAGTAAATACATGAACCCAGCTGACATGGCTTGGAACAGCTAACTGTTCCGAGCTGAGGCCTGCCCAAATTGCCAACGCACAGAATCATGAGCAAAGAAGTGGTTGCCATTTTATGTTACTGAATTTTGGGATTGAACAGTGATGGAAGACAGACAGCTATCACTCTCTGAAACTGTGTATGATGATTTGCTTAGTCACTGCCCTCCCTTCTAGGATTTAGCCTTGCGAAGGCAGGAACTTTGTCTTGTTTACACTGTGGTTGGCAAGCTTAGAACAGTCTGGAAGCCACCCACAGAAACCCTCAGGAAATATGTTGAATGGATGAAAATCTCCTGAAAATCTTTCATGGAGCAACCTCATCTGCTCCTCCTCGTTCCTGGAGAAATGGAAGAGAAGGAGGTATTGTCAGGAGAGATGGGGGGATTATAAATCCAGGTGATCTGGAGTCAACAACGCTTGACATTTTTTTAAGAGTGGAAAATTTCAGTCTGCACGAAAGTAGAGACTGGTTTGATACGCTCCTCCTGAAATTGAATTCCTTCCTCAACAATTATAAATTTATGACCGATATTGTGTCATTTATTCTGAGTGAAAACGTTTCTGAACTCTCTCAGCATGGCCACCCCAATAGATAGAAGAAGGTGTGTGTGTCTGTTTTTAACTCAGTTGATACTTGGTCTATTAGAGAGAAAAATGACTTCAAGGTCTTTTAATTTTTTCCTAAATACAATATTACAAATGAAGCAGCCACGCTTACTCATAAAACTCCAATCCTATCAAAATCTTGGCATACTGCTTCAAAGACTGCTCTGCATTAACTGCACATTATGAACTCAGTCCAGAAGTCTGAATAAAGAGAAAACTCCCATTTGGATGGGAAAAAAAAAAAAAGCAATTAAATTTAACTGGTAAAGAGGAAGAAATGAAAGAAAATGCAAGATTAAGACCAAGATTATTTTTTTATGTGAAATCATCAACGCAGGTGAAATGTTTCAGAGGAAAGATCAAAGTCCCGATATTTTGTGAGGAAGCCAAAGGAATGTACCATATGTGCTCTGTGGGTCCACGCATATGGAGCCCTGAGTGTCTATCCTCTTGACTGAACAGACACTTTTAATGTAATCGGTTCAAGGTCTGAATCAAGTTTAATTTCAGAAGACCACTAGTTGAGCGTCAGCCATTTATTATTCAAAACTATTTTACTCTCCAATGAAGTTACCTCTGCAGAAAATGTTGCTTCCATTTTTTTTTTAATAGTCTTTTTTCATCTTACAAGATTGCCTGAGAATCTTAGGATCAAAACCTGTAAGACTGTAGGGGCGCCTGGGTGGCACAGCGGTTAAGCGTCTGCCTTCAGCTCAGGGCGTGATCCTGGCATTACGGGATCGAGTCCCACATCAGGCTCTTCCGCTATGAGCCTGCTTCTTCCTCTCCCACTCCCCCTGCTTGTGTTCCCTCTCTCGCTGGCTGTCTCTCTCTGTCAAATAAATAAATAAATAAATCTTAAAAAAAGAAAAAAACAAACCTGTGAGACTGTAAAAAGCCGTATTATTCCTGTCTCAACTTTTACCATTAAAAATAAGACAAGCAAAACAGTTGAAACAAAACTTGTGCGTAAAAAATAGGTAATGGTATTATGCACCTGCATGAAGACCTTAATTATTGTATTTTTGAAATGATGCATATGGTCAAATATCAAATGTTACAAAGGATATATAGTAAAATGTAGCCCTATATTCTAGCCTTGCTCACCTATCCCACAGTGCTTTCTCCAAGAGTCAACAATCTGAGTTGTTTCTTGTACCTTTGTAGAGATAGGCAATGCACACACAAGCATTAGGCAGGTGCCTCTGTTTTATTTCTCCTATTTGGATGATTACATGATATAAAGACTCTCAAACACCCTGTTTTCTTTTCCCACTGTATCCAGCTTATGTTGTCAATCATTCTATGTTACAACGACTGGTGCTTCCTCATTGTTTTCAATGTTGCATAGAATTCCATTATATGATGTATTATAATTTATTTTATCATTTTCCTATTGATGAATATTTAAGTTTTTTTTATTTTTTAGCTGCCATGGAAATGCCACAATTAATAGTCTACTATACTGTCTTTAGGCACATGTGTAAGTATATCTGTAGGATAAAAGCACTCCAACAGAATGGCTGAGATAAACACATTTTAAATTTTAATACATATTGACAAATTTTATAGAGATTATATAAAAGTTATACCACCAATAATAATGTATCATATGCTTATTTCTCCAGACCCTTGCCCACTCAGTGTCACAGCATTTTGCCGATATGATAGGTAAGAAATGTATCTTATTGTAGTTTTCATTTGCAATTCTCTTATTTTTCAGTGACTATCTTTTCATAAGAATAAAAATATTTATATTTTCTTTCTGAGAATTGCCTATTCATGACCTTTATCTGTGTTCATAGGATTCTTTTTTCTTCTTTTAATATATTTTTTAAATTTTATTTAATTGAGATAGAGAGAGAGGGGAAAAGAGAGAGCATGAGTGGGGGTGGGGGAGGGGCAGAGGGAGAAGCAGACTCTCCACTGAGCAGGGAGCCCAATGCCGGGCTCAATCCCAGGACCCTGGGATCACGACCTGAGCCAAAGGCAGATGCTTAGCCAACTGAGATACCAAGGTGCCCCTTTTTCTTAGTAATAATTTATAATAAATCAATAACATTTGTAGTAGCCATTATATATATTTATATAATTAGAGACATTAACCTTTACGTGAATACTGCCAATATTTTTTTGCAGTTTCCTATTTGTCAGTTGATGTTGATCATGTTGTGGTGGAATTTTTTTATATCATTAATTTATTTTATAAGCAACCTATTCTACCTTTGAAGTTCCCTGAGAGTCAACACTATAAAGAATATATCATATTTCTTATGAGAATTTTTATTTAATCCAAATTGGTAAAAACTGTTAGGAGCCATGCATGTGGGCATGCTTTCTAGGTGAAATCCCAGAAGATTCTAGCAGCAACCAGTGGACCGTGATCACGCTCAAGTGGAATCTGACCACGAAAGAGTTGATCTCTGAGAAGGTTCTATCCACATTTTACATGATAAAGAACATAGCCCTTAAGATAGAGAAAATGAGTCTCCATTTAAAAATATTTTCTGTGGGGACACCTGGTGGCTCAGGCAGTTGAGTGTTGGACTCTTGGTTTCAGCTCAGGTCATGAGCTCAGGGTCCTGAGATCGAGCCCTGCATTGGGTGCACACTCAGTGGGGAGTCTGCTGGAGATTCTCTCTCCCTCACCCTCTGCTTCTCCCCCTTCTCACGGGTGTTCTTTCTCTCTCTATTAAATAAACAAGTAAAATCTTTTAAAAAATTTACAGTGAAAACCAGAGATTAATTTGGGGAAACATTCACTTCCATGCTCAGTAAAGTGTAGGAGTACATGATTTCTGTGAAATAAGAGACCGATGACAAGATGAAAGTCCCAGTGTTGCACGAGTAGGGATATACCTGAGAGGTAGGCGGAAATGAAAGATAACCGGATGAGATAGAGAGGAGTGAAAACAATGTTAAGATAAAATTATGAAGGTAAAATTGCCGTTGGAAGACTAATCGGTACTGTCGAAAAATCATTAGGTGAAAGAGAACACAAATATTTCGGAAAGGACAGAAATACAATAAAAATGAGCAAAAGGAAAATGCAAAGAGAGGAGGTGAAGCAGAGAGCCGCTGATTGGGATGAAGACACTAGAGGACATGGAATTAACAAAGATGAGGACATCCTAGCCCTCAGATTTCTTCCGTGCAAGCAGCTAAAGAAACTAACTCTGGGTCATTTAACCAGAGAGAATTGACGTACAAATAGCTGTTAGCTCACAGTCTCTGCAAGGAAGTACCAGAATCAGCCTTGGAGTCGTGGTAACCAGGAAGGAGGCAGGGCGGGCGGTAGGCAGAGAGGTTGCAGCCTGGACCGCAGAAGGACTGAGTGTGGGATCCGGGTGTCCCGCTTCCTACTGCTCCTGGTGCTTGGATGTAGTTGCTCCCACTGCTGCCGCCCAGCTTCTTCCCACGAGTGACCTTTGTTTCGAAGTCCGTCGTGGTGCATCTGAGTGGGGAAGTGTACATTATGTTCCTATATTCCAGACCCTGGGAAGGCGGTGAATGTGCGGTGTCTGCCATTTTCCCTTTCTGTAGAGGTGAGCGGGCTTTTCCAAACACAACCGGAGAATCTTCAAACATTAAAAAAAAAAAAAAAAGGTTAAGAGTGTGGGCTGGATTTAGAAACCTGGTTCTAATGAATAGAATACACTAAAAGCGATGGGATAGCCCTTCAGAGATTAGGTTACAAAACACTGACTGCCTGCTTGTTGGACTCTCTCTGGCCCTTGTCACTTGCTCAGTTAGTGACATAAGCTGCCGTTGAGCTGCCCCCTCCCAAGGAATGCAAGGCATCTCAGGCCAATTGCTAGGGAGGAGCTCAGTCCCTCTGTTCAACATCTAGTGGGAAAACGAAATCCCGCCAACAACCACCTGTGAGTGAGCTTGGAGGCAGATCCTTTTCCAGTTGAACCTTGAGATGAGTTCCATCCCAGCTGACACCTTGACAGCATACTGGAAGAGACTCTGAGCCAGAGCCACCCAGCTGAGCTGTGCCCGGATTCCTGACCCACAGAAATGGTGAGATAGTATATGTTGTTTAAATCTGCTGGGTTGTGTAGAATTTGTTTTGAAGCAACAGAAAACCAATTAAAAAAAAAAAAAAAAACCTAACTACTTCTTAATGATTCTTAGGTCAAGAGTTAGCCAAAACGAAAACTATTGATTCCTGGGGGGGGCGGGAGACAATGAAAGAAAAATCACACATCAAAATATATAGGTGAGCTTTTACTTCTGACCTCAATGGTAGAATTTGTGGTTGAGCGGTGTATCAGTAAGAACAACAAAAGCTGGTTGCATTGAAAAAATAGATTCTTTTTGAAGACTTCAGAGATTGCAGAAGCTGCTTGGAAGTAAGGGGCCAAGCTCCTGGAGACAGGCCAACTTATTGACTTGGATTTCTGCCAAGGTTGGGAACTGAGGGGCTAATATCCCAGACGAAGGAAGAAGATGGAAACTGGTAGATAAACTCTTTCCCTTTCCTTGCCCTCGCCTACCCCAGAAAGACCCTACGGAGGTGCAGTTTACAGAGCTCCCCAGGGCTGGCTCTTAGGCACTGAGCAAGCCCACTTGCAGACAGCCACACTCCTGCGGACTCTCCTGACAGCCCTGCCTCACCCCCTTGTGCCTCATTCCTGCTCCCCAGAATGCTAATTCCTAGTAAAGTAATAACTCATAAGACCTCTGCCTGAGGCTTTGCTCAGTATTGAAACCAGATTCAAAATAAATGAATGGAAACTAAAACATTTTTAAGACACCAACAACAGCTAATTAGGAAACATCATGGGAAAAGCACCCCATAAGTTTTATTAGGTTGTGTTTTCTTTATCAGTTAAAAATATTTTCTAATTGCCATTGTGATTTCTCCTTCAGAACCATAAATTAATATATGTGAAGGGCTAAAAATGTACACCGTAAGCACGATATAAGAGCTAGCTTTTATTATTGAAGAGCATAAAAGTAACACATCCTCCTATATTTACATATATATAAACATACACTATTACAAATAAAACTCACAATACATAGTACAAACAAAATAGTAACAACAGCTAGCATTTACAGAGTGTCCTAGATGTCTCTGTATGACACTACCATGTACATTTATCCACACTTTACAAATGAGGAAACTGAGGCACAGTAATTTGTCCAGTTGCTTTCCAGTTGGGAAGTGACAGAGCCTAAATTTGAACATAGGCGAATTTCTTCTCTAAAGAGCTTTTGAATTCTGGTCCAGTTTAGATAATGAGAGGCATAATAAAGACTTTGTCTTTTCAAACCCTATTAAAATATAATAAAAAATAAGTAAACCCATATGATACTGGAAAGCCAGTGGGGGTGCTGATGTCATAATAAAACAGGAAATTCTGGAATGTAGAAAGCAATTGGTAATAGATTGATAGTTAGTGCTAACAGAGCTGAAAAACCTACAACCTTACTACACTGTAACCTGAGCTCCAAAAAATTAGCGGGAATGGGAGAAAGCATGGACTGTGCTGGCGTGCCAGATACTGAAAAGGCAACAGGTGGAAAAGAGCTCTCTTGTCCCCAACTCCACTCCTAGAGAGAAGCTGCCTCTGGAATTAATTCCCAGGATGCTGCTGTAATGTGGGAGTTCTGGGGATGGGCTGTTGATGCAAAGCTTGTAAGCATCCCAAGAGCCAAGATGCAAGGTGCCTTAGGAGCCCATGTCTCCAAGGCCCTCTGAGGGATCTGGCGATCTCATATCCACACACCTGGAGAGCCAGGCTAGCTCTGTGTCTGTGGGTCTGTGTGTCCTCGGGCCTCCCTTCTCCATGCTTCCCTGTCTCCCTTCCTCCAGGCCTCACCCCTCCCCACACTCCATTCAGCACCAAATGCTGTGTTGAATGGAAAACATAAACTAAACAAAGATCATTCCAAACCAAATTAGGCAATAGAATGAGCTAAATAATTATTATAATTACATTATATATTATATATATTTTTTTATATAAACATTACATATATGTCACATTAAAAGATATAAAATTTTACAAATAAAATATAAGCCTATATTATATAGATATAATAATAAATAAGCTTAATAATTATTAGCATGTTCAGAGGGTTTCAATATAAAGCTAAATGAATATGAATCCAACAGACTTATTGGGGGATTTTCAGAGCTATCTTAAAAATCAGTATATCAAGTCGAGAAGAATTGTCAGCATATTCATAACTTTGTACCAAACAAAATAAGAATATGAAGACTTTTCAAGCCCTTATGAAAAAATTACAAAATTAGGCTTGGCGACATAATTACAAAGAGACAGAGCAAAAAAATATTTGCTACATATGTAGCATTAGGGATTAGTATCCCAACCTATACTAAGTACCTTATAAGACATTTATAAGAAAACTCAGAATTAAAAAAATATTCAAAAGATATAAAGGGGGAAAAATGAACAATAAACAGATAGAAAGTAACACAACCTCACTGGTTATCAGGAATGTGCAAATAAATACCAGAAGACTAGTTATGTGCTCTCTCTGTCCACACTATAATTTCAAATATTCAAAAGATGGATTATATCCTGTTCTTTTGGAGGTGAAGGAAAACAGGTGGAAGATAAATTAATAAACCAGTCTTCAGTGTATTTGGGCAGCATCTATCAAAATTTAAACTATGCTATCTATCTTTTATTTTAGATTTCTACTTCTAGAGACTTTCTGTATGGAAACACTCAAACAAAATGTATTAGTAGAAACATCCTATAAAAAACAATGGACAACCTAAATTATTAAATAAATTAAAGTACATTCAAAATACGAACAACCCTACTGCTTTAAAAAGAATTCTATCCAAGGTATTTTGGAAAGAGACATTTAATGTAATTTTAGATCTCCTTTTAGAAAGCCATTTGGCAACGGTATCAAAAGTTATCTCCATACACCTTCATACTCTTCCTGCTGCCATCTTGGGTCAGTAGTCCTCTCCCAACACTGTCCCTGCCACAGAGCAGCAATCGCCACGGCCCTGGACTGAGACAGGGTCAGACAGAGCCTGGCATTGGTGACTCAGTATCAGAGCTGGAGGAACAGGATTCCACACAGGCAAGCACATAGCAAACCCAGCTGGCACCAGCCCCTGAAATGGATGAACCAGGCAGGAAAAATAAAGCAAAGAAAGTCAGAATGAAAAGAAGTCAATGGAAGGTCATGTCCAAACTGAGTCCTCCACAGGTTACAGAAGTTATTAGAGTCACCATCCAGAAATCTTAGAATGTTCCCTTTGTCATCGTAAGGCCATATGTCTACAAGAGCCCAGCTTTAGACACACATGATTTTGGGGGAAGAAGCCAAGGTCAGGGGCCTATCTCAGCAAGCATAGCTAGCAGCTGCTGAGAAATTCAAAGTTCAAGGTGAACCTGTCCAGAACATTCAAAAAAAAAGAGAGACTCCAACTGTATCAGAGAGTGAAGAGAAGGAAGTTAAGGAAACAGATGTGGACATTTGGACCATAGGACTGATCACGTCAGAAGCAAACATGTCAAGCGCAAAGGCGGCTAAGCCCTGAAGAACAACAGTAATGGCATTGTAGCTGCTATTACGGAATTAACAAAGTAACCAACCGAAAATAAGGACTCTTATTTACTTTGGTGCTTCAAAAGAGTGACTGTCGTTTGGTTTTACACTTGTGCTGTTTCCATCATTAATATAAGTGCGGCTTCTATTTCACTCTGCTTGGTCTATTGGTTCTCATGTAGCGATTCCGCTTTAGGAAATCATCAGAAAACACAAAAATTTCTGTATTTATGCTTATACAAATATTCTTGAAATATAAAAAAAATAAACAACAAATGACAAACAGAGAAAAATGAAAAGAATGGACAATAAATGTCCTAGGAGAAAAAAATAAACAGGACCTCCATATAATGTAGTGTCATCTTGTGGCAGGGTCATCGAGCACAATGGTCAAGAAGGAATTCTTGAGATGGTTTATGGTGCAAAAAGGTGTTTTTATTTTAGCATGGGGACAGGACCTGTGGGCAGAAAAAGTAGCACTGGGATTGTGAGGAGTGACTGACTATATAGCGCTTTCCATCCTGTGGAGGGGAACATGACATTGGGGCTCAAGGAAATTGTGTCTATAGGTTCCTGGAGGTCTGGCTATTATTAAGCTTGTGTTTTACTTGTAAATCATTAAGACAGTTACAAACTGTGATGGAGTTTCATGTCCTGCAGGACTGCGATCTTTATCAGTTAACCATTTGTTTCTTCCCTGCCTTTTGTTTTTGGGCAGTCATGAATGCCTGAGGAATGTCACATATATTGCACTGTTGGTGGGGGCAGGGGTGGTATGTGGGGTGTCAGCTTGCCTTTTGCACTCTCATCAATCTCACCATTAAAAAGTATACTTTAGAAGGATACAAGAAAACGATCAAAATATGCTGCCTGTAGAGTAGACTTCCCTTAGCTGAGGCATAATGTTTGGGAGGACTACAGGACTTAGTTGACTCACTAAAGGAAATCTTTCTGATAAGTATGCATTCCTAAAGACTAGCCTGTGGAGAAGATTTCATATTCTGTTAAGGGTGTTCCTATTATGAAAAAGGTATTCTGGGTCCTTTTGTCCCCTCCTTTAGGCCTCAGTCAGTCTCTCTCTGGCTCACCCTCCACCCCCATACCCTCACCAAAACCCCTCTTCTTCTTTGTCTTTGCCGAGGGTATTGGGGGAAGAGCTCCCTTGCTTCCAGGCCTTCAGGGAGAAGCATTTATGAAACAAAAAGAAAGCTTTTATTTGCATACCCTAACTTTGCTCTCTTAGCGAGACCCCTCTTTGACTCCCCTTCTGCTGCATTGTTATTTCAATGGAGATTATGGCTCTTTTCCTGCTTTTACTGAAGACCCTTCCTGGGAAGGGGTTTCTGGAAGGGACAGAAAAGCCCCGACACTACAAGGGCACGTTTGTTATGCCTGGGTTATAGCATCAGCCATCACTGTTTTTTCTATTTTGTTTTCTGTATTTTTCCGAATTTCAACAAATAATATATGTAGGGAAGGAAAGATAATTTTCCCTCTACTCTTCTAGGTTCTTGGCTGAGAACTCCCCTCCTCCCCCCGTAATAAAAGATTAACAGGAGAACAAACAGAAGTTTAATCCTGTATATACATGGGAGAGACACCCCACCACATACACATCACCTTAAAGCTAAAGACAGAAGGATGCTAGGGGGAGGTGACCAGGAAAAGCTCAGGAAATAAGTGCAGCTTGTTATGTAGATCTAAACGGAAGACTTCTCCATTGACAAGATTCTCCAAATGGGATTTAGAGTCATCCTCCTGGTACCAGAGGGAAATACCTTTACACATGCAGATATCCCTCCTAAATGTAAATACCTCTTAAGAGAGGGTAACCTCTTTATTTTCCAGAGCTTTTGCAGTGGCTGATTTTTCTTAAAAAAAAAAAAAAAAAAAATTAGCTCAAGATAACCTTTAGGCCAAAGAGGTATATTTTGGGGTGGCATGTTTGTCTCCCCTTCTTATAAAAAAAATCTGAAAAAATATAATCAGTGTTATTAATTTTTTTTTTGTTTTTGTTTTAAGAGTTACTAACCTGATGTCTGATAATTAGGGATTTCTTCTGAGTGTTTTTGTTTTTAAACCCACTTTATGAGGATTACATTTTCCTCTACCAGTAGAATTTTTCCTTTTCATTACTACCGCCTCTCCTAGAAATACAGGTGTCATTCCCATTGCTCTCATCAAAATATTTATTGTGGTTTAGTACGTGAATTTCAGCATAAATTAGATAAGCATGTCCCTCTATTTTTGGAGTTTTGAAGTCTAAATCATTGTGAGTTCATAATTCTTCACGTCTAATTTTTAGCTTCCATAAAGCTAATGTGAAAACCAAAATATTCTTTGAAATCAGTGGGAGGTTTGTTCACTGAGCATTGGAAAAGATGAAAAATAAGCCAAAAGTGACTCTCACCAGTTTATGAGGAGTTACCTTTCGCACATGCATTACTTTCAATCTATTTTAAATTAGCTCTTTAAGCATGTGTTCTTGTATTATGTATTGTCAGTCCAATTGGTCTTTGGACCCTGTCCTTCTTTCCTAATTGTTTCTACTTCTTTTCCCTTTTTAAAAAAAAAAAAAAAAAAAAAAAAAAAAGAAACTTCAATATTTAACTTCTCACTTTTTTACTTCTGAAACTTTTCAGAATATCCTTCTTTGTGTAATTTATAATTTCCTTTTCGGTGTTGCTTTTAAAATTTTAACTGTTTCTCCTATACTCACGTTTTCAGAAGAGTTTTGTAGTTATTTGGGGTGGGACCTTGGCATTATTGACATCTGGGGCCAGGCAGGGTTTTTTTGAAGGAGCTGTTCTGTGTATGGTCAGTGACTTAGCACCATGCTCTCTACCCAACTCCTTTCCAGAAGCACTACCTGATGATTGTGACACCCCAACATGTCTCTGTGATATCTCTCCCAATCGAACAGGGGCCCCCAAATGCGGGGCAACCCAGTAGGTTGGAAGCCAGCAGCGCGGGTGGTGAAAGGATTCACCCAAGGCAGAACAAAGGAGCTAGGAGTTAATTGAATCCACCACAAGGGGGCGGTGGGCAGGACAGCAGGAAGAGGCTGTCTGCCAGGAGGCAGTGGATGGGGGTCGTATTTAAAGCAGGAAGGTGACACGGTATGCGGATGCATGCAGTTTCCTTTTTCTTTTCTTTTCTTTTCTTTTTCTTTTCTTTTTTCTTTTCTTTCTTTCTTTCGTTCGTTCGTTCGTTCGTTCGTTCGTTCTTCCTGTGCCTGGTTGTAAGTAAGCCCTTGGTTAGTCAGGGCCTGTGGATATTTTGGGTAGGTTGCCTGATGGGCCTGTGTGTATTCAGCTCGGGGGTCACCGAGGGCCCTTTTGCCTTGATCAAGTTTCCACTGCTCAAGCCAGTTGCCTAAAATGCAGCCTCTAGAGTCTCCAGAATGGACAAGTATCCCCTAGGCGTGGAAGACACAAGTGGGCAAAGTTGCTCCCTGTGGGGAACCACAGAATTAGGGTGAGTTTTAGGCTTGTGTTGCCATTTTTCAATTATGATGTTTAAATGAATTATTCTCTGAAACATGAAAGTGAATAAGCCTTTTACATCCAGATATTTTTTTTTTAGGTAGTACACAGGTAAGAGCCTAGGAAGTATCATACTTACTCAACTTAATGACCGTTCATTTCTGTGATTTTTCTCTCTGCCACTGGCATCAAAACACAATTTTGAAAGAGTATGGCCATGTTATGTCATTCTATCAACCTCAAAAGGTCAAGCATATAACACTCCTACCTCCCCAGAGCCCTATCCTAACACTCCCTGCTACTCAGGAGCAGAGATGTAAAAATGTGGATGAAAGTCAAGTTTACCTCTATTAAAAACAAGACATCAGACCCCAAATGGAGTCTCTTATGCTAAACACCACATTACCAATCCAAAACTGAATTATGGTTTCTGTTCTCCAGGAAGTGGAGCCTTAAACCTGTCAGTCAGGAATCTCCTGATCAGATCAGCAGATAGACCCCTGCCAGTGCCTAAGGGAAAGTGACCTTCAATAACCAACCCACTTTTTTGCCCAGTATATCTGGCTTCTGCTCCCTTCTGCCTGTCAAAGTCTTTCATTTTGTACAGCTTCTCAGAGCTCCTTTCTGTCTGCTGGATTGGGTGCTACCAGATTAGTATTGATTTTTGCTCAAACTCAACATTTTTAATAGGCCTCTATTTATCTTTTAACACTATACTCCCATGTTCACTGCAGCATTATTCACGATAGCCGAGATATATAAATGGATGGAGAAAATGTGATCTATATATGCGATAGAATATCACTTAGCCTTAAAAAAGAAAGAAATCCTGCCATTTGCAACAACATGGATAGACCTTGAGGATATTATGCTAAGTGAAATAAGTCAGGCAGAGGAAGACAAATATTTTATGATCTCACTTGTATATGGATCCAGAATCACAGAAGCAGAGGGTAGAAGCGTGGTTAAACATGGAGGGTTTTTTTTTTTTTTTTTTTTTTTTTTTTTTTTTAAGTGGTGAGACTACGTTGATGATCTTAAGCCACCTCTAGCAGCAGAAATTTCTTTTTTTGGTCCGCTATGAATTAGATAGCCTGGGAGGCGTATAGCAGAGTAGTTCAGGAGATGGGCTTGGGAGTCAGATGGCCTCTGAGGCTTACTAGCTGCCTGAATGGGCACCATTCACTGTCTCTGGCCTTACTTTTCTCATCAGTAGAAATGAAGATAATCACACCTGCTCCACAGCACTGTGGTGAAGATTAAATAAATTAACACATGTTCAGCGCTTGGAATGGTGCCTGACCCAGCAAATGATCAATCAATTTCAGTTATCATTGGTAAGTGTAAGAGAATTGTTCATGTAGTTAAAGGTTCATTCATTTTTAACATAAATCTTCTTTGAAAGTGCTACAATCACTTCATTTCTCTTGTTCATTATATATAATTTTTTTGGCTACCCATTACATACCAGTGCATTTGTACTTAGCACCGGGAGCAAACTGTAAATTTCATATGCATATAAATGATCTGGCCTCAATAACTTAGGATCTGCTGGTGGAGAGAGACAAGCAGAGAGAGTAAGGAGGGTGCTGTGGCCCAGGCTCACAAGGGCCCTGCGTGATCCCCGCTCCACTCAGGAGGGGGACACAGAGGGCTGCCCAGAGGAGTCTCAGAAAACTTTTTAGGGATGCCTGGGTGGCACAGTCAATTAAGCATCCGACTCTTGGTTTCGGCTCAGGTCGTGATCTCAGGGTCTTGAGATCAGGCCCTGCATCTGGTTCTGAGTGGTCTTGAGACTCTCCTTTTCCCGCTGCCCCTCGCCCCCCACTCTCTGTCTAAAATAAATAAATCAACCTTTAAAAAAAGTCCAACTTCTTAATCTGGTTACTTTAAGTGATAGAAATTTGTAATTAACAATATTGGAAGGAAATCTTTTGAACATGTCCCTCATTCTTTGCAGATTGCCCAGGCTGTAAACTTTTCTTGGAGAAATGCCCTTCATTATGAATACCAGTGATTATGCAAGACTACAAGGCAAACACCTTCAGTGGCTTAGTAAACTACATGTAGGGCAATTTGCTCTTAAATGAACTCTTATTGCTAAGATTTTTATTTTTATTTATTTTTATACTTTAAGAAAAAATAGTTTATTATTTTTCTTAGTAATACCTACAATCTCTACATCCAATGTGGGGCTGGAACTCACAACCCCGAAATCGAGAGTGACATGTTCTTCCGACTAAGCCAGCAAGGCGCCCCACTGCTAAGATTTTTAAATTACTGGGTCTGTTTCTTTGGGAGGAGAGCTGGAACGTGAGCCGTTGTTTTGCAAAGCTCCTACTCTGCTTACATTTCTAAATTTGTTATTTGTAATTTGCTGTGGATAGGAAAATCAAGCATAAGTATTAGGATTATATTTCAAATCAAATGTAACAGATCTAGTGGTTTCACTTGATAGGAAAGTAAAAGCATTAGTATCTGTGACTGGGGGTGGGCTTCAGTGGGCTTCTGGAGGCTGATTAGTTTATTTCATGGTTCTAGGTCACATTTGATGGAATAGTGACTTCTTGGTAATTAAATGGTCTAAGTTCTTCTATGGTGATTATTTTTCCAACAGAGGAGTGCTCCTCTTCCAGTATTTCAGTATGTAGTAGGTTCACTTTTATCCTTATCAGTGCCTTTATTTCTTATGAACCTGAATCATATTCTCAATCACCCTTCCTTGCCTCTATAGTCCTAATACTTAAGTCTGATATCCACAGCAGTTTCTCTAGCCTCTTGATTTTGTTAGTTGCTGAGATGGAAGCAAACATGGCACACTCCTATCTAGCCTTCAAAGCCCAGTTCAAATGACCCACTCTGAGAAACTTTTTCTTAGGACAATCATCTTTCTTACGCAGAATTGTTTATATCTCTACTTCCATCATGCTTTTAATCTTTCTACTATAACTCTTAATTTGCATAACATGTTTATGTCTTTGTGCCTATCTTTTTATTTGGACTATGGCTATTTTGAGGTCAGGTCCATCCATCTCTCAAAGTCCAATATGCAAAAACTTGTCACTTGGCAATTATTGATTTTACAAAATACAGTGTTTTGTGGTTTGCACTCAATCCTTTTTTGTAATGCCTATCATTTGTAGGATCCTCCAATTCCCCCAACCACGTATCCCCCCACCAGCATATTGAGCTCATGCTTATAGCATCAAAAATTATTTTTTAATTGTATTAACTTAGTCCACCTATTCAAAACTCCCTGCATTTAAGAAGCCTTGTATATAGCTGCAGGTTATAACTCTTGGTTTTGCATTTTAGTATGTTTTGGAGTGCAGTTTCATCTTGTTGACTTAGCTGGGAGGGGCTATGTTTGGGAGTTCTGTTGGATAGGAGGAAGGCGCTGACAAGTACTGTAAATCAAATGGGTTAGAAGTCAAATTCCAAGATGCAGAGAGGGTTGGCATCTGTTTGTATCTGTCAAAAAGTCATTTCCCTGGAAACAAGCATTTCTCTTCCTTTGAGGAGTTGCTGTTTGGCCATACCAACCATGTCATTCTGTTGAAGTTTAACTTTGGTGATTGGTCAGCAGCTCTTGATCCAGACTGAGTCAGTCATTTTCTGAAACTTTTAAAGTCTGGAAAAGGGGTAGATTGGGGTAGTGTTGGAGATGGGACATGGAATTTGTGATCTGGTGTAAACATGGAGTTTCCTCCTCTTGTCTGAACAAGGACCCTCTAAGAGGAATAAGAGCAGACCAGTTCTCCTCATGGAGGCAGAGGCCCTGTAGAAGAAAGAGAGAGCCTAGAATTCTATGAGTGAAGTAACCAGGGTTCAGGTCAGTACCCAGTTAAAGCCAAGCTCCAGCACAGCATCCTTGTATGTTTCTGGCTTCATGGCTCTGCTTTTCTCAGAATGGTGGTGAAACTGACCTGATGTCCAGGTGGTTAAGAGAAGTACCCTGGGGGAGAGTGGGCAAGGGAGTGGGAAAGGGAGAAGACAAAGGAAATGTGGGTGTTTCACTGTACTTACTTACTTCATTAATTTATATTTATAAGTAATCTCTACACCCCATGTGGGGCTCAAACTCACAACCCCAAGATCAAGAGTCACATGCTCTACTGACTGAGCCAGCCAGCCCTCACTGTACTTACTAATCTTGGATTGATCCTTAGGGACTCTGATAAAGGTATCTGTAGAAGAGTTTGTCTAGCAAACTAATTTTCTGCTCTCCATCCAAACATTATGGAAGCATAGCTATCTTTAAGTTATTTATGGAACTCTTATCAAAAACTTTAAAAAAGTAAATAATATTTCTTTTGAAGTAAGATTTCAGTTAATATTTATTTATTTGATCCACATTTATTGAGTTTCCACTAATATCAGCCATCACAGTACATGCTTCAGAGAAAAGGTCCATTTAAACAGACAGACTTGAATTCCAAGTAGCTTACAATCTAGCACAAGAGTGAAAACAATCCAGATAAGTGCATACCTTACCACAATGCAAGGCATAATGTGATAAAGGTCATAAAAAATCTACCTAATTTAATGTGTGAGTTTGGTATAGAAATAGATGATTTTCGGCTGAGGGGAATCAGGGCTGGCTTTATTCCAAGTCCTTCGAAAGCTTGGGTGGCCCTTTTGGGTTATGCTGATTCGACTGCATTCCAGATCTCAGTCAGGTTTAGAATATTCAGTATACATAATAATTCAACATATTTCTATGCCTTCAACTTGTCTGGTAAAAATCCCTCTGCATTACCAAGTTTCAAGGTAGCAAGACCAAGAGAGAAAATAATGTTTTGGGTTTTTTGGGTTTTTTTTTTTTTTTGTAATTTTTAAAATGCAATATGATTCTTTACAAATCAAACATACCCTTAATACATTATTTTATTGTTTTGAAGGTCTCAGAGTACTGGGAGAAGATATAGGGTTTTGAGTAGAAATTAGGAAGCTAATGATATATAGCTTTGGCGATTTTGTATGCAGAGTTAAATATCTGTTGAGTGTGCAAAGAAGATAACAGGTTCCGGGAGAGATGACAGGTCAAAGGAGGTTAGTGAGGAACAAGGCACCTAGGGAGGGTAGAAGGAGGATTGGCCAGTCAGCTTAGATTTGGAAGCCTTTAGGAGTAGATGAGCCAGCAGGAACAGAAGATAATGGAGAGGAGATGGAAGAGGCAGAGATAGAAAGACTTGAAGGAAAGTATGGTACCAAACTTATGAGTAGAATTGGTAAATGCTAGAATGCAGTGTTGTGTAAAATCATATGGGATGCATCATGAGCAATCAATTAGATTGGTCAGATATGGAGACCCATCTACCCATATTCCTTCACTTTCCTTTAAGACCAGGGGCATGCATTTTCAAATTTCTGACATCTTCATTGAATGTGAAATCAAGGTGTAGGGGAGGCAATATTTTCCCTTCTTCCCCTCTAGGTTCTTTGGCTGGTCTACTAATTAAGATGAGACAGATTAATAGGAGAAAAACAAATTTAATTATGTAAGTATGGGAGTCCCATAAAATAGGACACTCAAAGGCAAATGACGCAGTTGTGGCTTACAGTCCATCGTGAGCTAAGGAATGGAACAGGGGCAATCGCAGGACAATATGAAGGGCAGATATTTTATAATTAGATGTTTGCCTTGCCACCTAACTTTTAGAAAAAAAGCTACCTTTGGTAGTAGTTCTCTTTCTGGGCCATGCTCCTTATTTAAATTCTTTAGGTAGTTAAGGGAGAGGTAAAAAGTTTTTCTTGAATCTGCTGGGACCTTGACTGCCTTCACCCCAAAATAATGCACATGCTAAAATGACATATTTTGGGGTCATGTAGTCTGTTCCCCATCAAAGGTCAATCAAGACTTTGATTTCACTTCTACATGGTAGCAAATGACTGGCTACAAATTGCTAAGAGAACAGCATAATTTTAGTTGATTTGGTTATATGAACTATATAGTACACTATATCCTTCATTGTCCTACAGATTGCAGTCCTACCTGGGCACTAGGGTTTAAATAGATGCACAGTGCCTTAAAGACAGGCTGGTTAGTGATTACCTGCTTGATTAACTGAATTATTCGTCTATTTGTTCAATAAATATTGGCTGAACACTACTCTGACCAGCCACTGTTCTAGGCACTGGGGACAGAACAGTGAACAAAGGTCTCCAATGGAACCAGTGTTTCAGCAGAAGATATTAGATAAGAAAAGAAGCAAACAAAATACACACAACATGTAAATGCAGGCGTAGCTCAGCGATATCGTGGGTTTGGTTCCAGACCCACCATAATAGAGCCAAATATCACAATACAGTGAGCCTAAAGAGTTTTTTGGTGTCCCAGTGCATATAATAGTTATGTTCACACTATACTGTGGTCTATTAAGCATGCAATAGCATTATGTCTAAAAAAAAAGTACATACCTTAATTAAAAAATACTTTATTGTTCAGCAGTGCTAACCATCATCTGAGCTTTCAGTGAGTTGTAATCACTGATCGCCATAACAAATATAATAAGGATTAAAAAACGTTTAAAATACTGCGAGAATTACCAAAATGTGACAAGAAACGCTAATGCTGTTGAAGAAATGGTGCCGACAGACTTGCTCAATGCAGGGTTGCCACAACCCTTCAATTTGTGAAGAACACAAGATCTGTGAAGCACCATGAAGTCAAGTGCAACACCACAAGGTAGGCCTGCATCTAATGTTGAGTAGTGACCCGAGAAAGAATAAAACCGGGCAAGAGTTGGAGTTAAAATGGCAGGGAAGGAGTCTATTTCCGATAGGAGGGTTAAGGACGGTCTTTTTGATGAGGTGCCACTGAGCAGCGATCTGAGTGAAGTGAGAGAGAAAGAGAGAGATAATGACTGGAAAGAGGAGTGAAGAGGGAGTATCCTTGGGAAATCGTAAGCTTGGAAGCTCATTGTAGTAGGAATGAATAACAGGGAGGCGGTTTAGGGTGGGAGGGAAGGTATGGACATGTCTTGGAGATGTAGCCAGAAGCTAGATTGAAGACTTGGAGGGCATGCTAAGATTTGATATTGCACGAAGCACGATGGGAAGCCATTGGTGGGTACTGAGCAGGGGTGTACACGATTAGGCTTCCATTTGAATTGGATCATCCTGGCTGCTACAGGGAATGGATTCAAGAGTAAGAAGCAGGGTGATGAGAGGCTACTTTGATCTTCCTGGTGCACCATGATGGTAGTTTGAATTGGGATGGTGGGGTGGTGAAAAGTAGTAGTAAAATTTGGAGTATATTTTGAATGTACATCTGAAAGAATTTTTTGATACACTGAATGTATGATGTGAAATATTAAAGCAAGGATGACTCCAAGGATTTTGGCTTAAGTAAGTGGATGAACAAATGACTAGCTTACTGGCATAATAAAGATTGGGAAATGAGCAGGTTTGGGATGTTGTTTGCTTTTGGACTGGGTTAGTTCGAAATGACTCTTCAGCATCTAAGTAGAGCAGTCAAGGAGACACTTTGATACGTGAGTCTGAGGTTCAGTGGAGAGGTTAGGAGATATAAATTGTGGAGTGGTCTGCACACAGCATTGTGTTGTAGGATACCGACACTGTTTTAGTACTCATGTACAACAGAGCTACACTCTGCATTGAAAACTCACAATACACAGATTGCACTTCACTATCCTCTTTAAAAAAACCACCCTCCCACCCATACAGCATAACCTCATTGCTCTATAACGTAGAGTTCTTTTCTCTCAGATATTTGAAGGCAACTGAGAAGTCTGTGTATTGTACTCAGAGACCACAGAGACAAATTAGGGCACCCCACCCGAGTAGATATTCTCTAAAACATTTTTCAAAAATATATAACCACTACCGTGTGTCCCTGAATGTATTCATTTTTTTAATCACTAAATTATTCAATATGTACAATGAATATTTGCTACGAATTTATATTTACAAATATGGCAGAATATATAGCTTAAAGAACATTTGTCATCAGTTTGGGAAAGAGAACAATGTCTCCATTAAATAATTTTGTGAAAATGCAAGATCATCTTAAACTAAATGTCAGGATTTATGGCATAAATACAAAATACAGAAGAATTTGAAGGACAGAAATCTAACCCCCCCAAAACAAATTAGGGTACCCCAAAGGTGCCAAGTGTGCAATTCTGGAACACCTCAAAAAGCTTAACTTAAAAGAATTGAAAAGCAATTCTGAAGTACTCTCCAGACTAACTCTCCTATTGCTAACCCTCCTATTGAAGGGCATTTCAAGGTCATCATACATAATCTAGCTTCAAGGTCATTCTGAAACCATGCTGACCTACAGTAGCCTGAATTGTTTTATATCTAAAATTCCTAAAGTGACCCCAGAGGACAGATTCAGGATATGGTAACAAGGGAAGTTCAAGGAGAATTCCTAAAGATATCCACTAATATCACTAAGTAACTTTTTGGGAGAGACTTGCCTGGGCCCCTCCTATCTCTCCTTCATTCTTGGATTCAGCCCAAGAAACTCCTGGTATCTAAAGGGTTTGCAACTTCACAATGAAAGACCTGTTTTGGTGAAGGCCCATTTCCCTCTGTGTGTGTGTGAGGGGAGGGGGACATAACAAGGGAGATTTCAAGCATTCGTTATGTTATTTATAGCTTTCTTCTCCATATAGGTTGAAGCAGGTTGGATGTGCCTTTCAGTATTTGCTCAAATTGATAGAATTGCCTCTCCCCTCATTCATTTTTTAGTTGGTGGATGCATTTTGGCTACTGGATGCCTGTCCGTGGCTGCTCCTGCCCTGCTCTTATCAGATGTTTGTGTCTCTATCATTTCTTTCACTGGGATACCAGTAGCTAGAGTGCCTCATCCTTTCTGTGCTCCCCAATGTTCTATATTTTTACAGCAGAGAATGCATTCAAAGTTACAAAGGTATTTTTCCTTGATCCAGTTAAGATTCACTGAGTTAACTGAAGAAGGATCATGAACAAATAAATTTCCCTTTTTCAGGGAAGGGTCAGCTCTGGAGGTCAGAGAAGCTGGAAAAAATAATGTTCTTATGTGGCTACTCACTGTAGCAATGAAACTTAATTTTCTCGTACTGGAATTATTTTTCAGAAACAATCAACCAAGAGGACACGTCTAACACTGGGGCTCCTTCCTCCTTTATCCATGCTACTCTGCTGTCTGCATTGTTCCACATTGTTTATACAGAATCCACAGCTGTTATGCTGCCCTTCAAATAATAATGGACTTTATCACACTGGGTAGAAATTTACTTGTTATAAATTGAATTATTTAGGGGTTTTTTAAAAGACAATTTAGAGAGCTTTTAATTCAGTAACTTAGGATCAAGGCTTCTGACTATCAGAAGACTGTGGCAGTGTACAAACGTGGCAATGTCATTTTGACAGGTGCAGACTGAAAATGAAAGCATATCTACAACCACATTTCTTCAATGTGATAAGTTCTGAGGGCATTCAGGGATTATTATTTTAAAAATATGCTTGCTGCCTGCCACTCTGCTACCAAAAATAAGCTAGGCTGAGGGGGGTTAAGTGTTAGAGGACATTCCTGGGAAGTATTTCATTTGAACCATTTGTGACAAAGCATTTCTGAACTCTTTTTTACTACCTTCTTTCTCTGCTTTGCAGCCAAGCCAGTTTATGTCAAAAGAGCTGGGACTGGTTTTTGTTTCTTTTTTTTAACCAAATATACTTTTTACTGCCAAAATGTGTAATGGACAAATTAATTAAAGCTGGTAGTTTATCTCAGTCGTATCAGAGCATCTAACTATTAATGGGAGTCAGCACCATCAAACATACCATGTACTATAATACTGTTTGAGGAGACATGATAGAGGATTGGGAAAAAAAATCATTGAGTGTTTGAGCCGGAAAATCTGAAGTCAGGGAGCTCAAAAGTTCTTTGTTAAATAGTCTGGTGACCTTGAACTTACTTTGCCTATCTGATCCTGGGTCATCAGCTATGAAATGCAGCCCAAAATGCCTGGCCAGAGAGAGTCGATTATTGTTAGAATAGTGAAAATCATCATTGATTTGGATAGGCACATTGCACTATATAAACCCAATGCTTCATGAGTTTACACTGAACGGGTTTGGAAACTACTGCCTGTGCACGCTTTTACGTCCAGTTCCCTGCAGGTATGGCAGTTTATTTTCAGAAAAGAACGAGGGGAAAGTTGCCCTGCCCATAGAGCAGTCCCAGAGAGGTTTTGCGGAGTGGAGGTACAGAGAACTGGCTTTGGGGTGCTTAAAATCCTGACCGGAGGACACAGCCACTTCTCCGGGAGGAGAGGTGTCATTCGAGTCCTTTATAAAAGGGCAAGGATGAAAGTGACCACCCGCCACACAGCGTGGCACCAGGGTTCACTGGGAGGAACCATTCCAGGAAATGACCCAAGATAGTGACAGTGTCACTAAGATATTTACATATACGCCGAATACTCACTGCAGGAGGGAGGGAGCGAGGAGGACTCGGGGAAGATTCAGGGGCGAGACGGACAGAGGGAGGGATACAGGTTCCAGAGGCTTCGGTTTTTAGGGCTCTGGTGGATCCGTGAGAGTGCCCTTGAGGAACAAGGCTCTGAGAGGGCTGGGAGCAATCGCCGGGCAGCGGCGGTTACAGTCAGTCCCCAGGGCTCGCGCACTCTTTCCCGGGCACCTGCTCAGGCAGTTCCTGCGAGCCCAGGGCAGCAGCCTGCGGCCCCCAACTCCCACGAGGGTCTCGGGTTCGATCATCCCGGCCCCACCCAGACCGCCGCTGCCGCATCCCACTTGCCTTCCCAGTAACGGTTTCTGGACCCGTGGCCTCCGACCCCTCCCCCTTCTCCCGGCTCCCGAGAGCCGCAGTGCCGCGCAGTTTGGAGAGGGGTAATCCGCCCCGGAACCGACGTGAGCTGCCCCGGGGCGGGGTCCGTGGAGGCGGCTCGGGGATCTTCCCTCCCTGAATTCCGGCCGGAGGTCTCTGCACCCCAGCCGGGGTTTGCACCCGCCCCCCCCACATCCCCCGCCCTCCCCTGGAACGCCCCCTCCGCTCCTCCCCGTCGGCCCCGCGCCCGCTCCTTCCACCTCCTTCCCCCGCCCCCGCCTCGCGGCGCGGCTCCTGTCCCCCTCCCCCTCCGTCTCTCCCGCCCCCCGCTCCCCCGCGGCGCGGCTCTCACGCGCTGCCGAATTCAGCGCCGCCTCCATCAGAGCCGAGCCGGCGGCTCTGCGGAGCAGCAGCCTCTGCCGCCGCCGCCGGGCCTTCCGCGTCCCCTCCCCGTCCCGCCCCCCCCAGCCCCTGGCGTCCCGGTCCCCCTCCCCACACTCCTCCCTCCCTCCACTCCTCCCTCCGTCCTCCCTCCCCCTCCGTTCTCCCTTCTGCTGCTACCCGAGCCCGGCCCGCCAGCTGGGCTGGCAGGAGGGCGGCGGCGGCACCACCATGAGCTTTGAGGGCGGCCTCAGCGGCAGTCTGTGCCGCGGGGCGGAGAGCGGGGACACCGAGCCGCCCCCGTCACCTCCCCCGCCGCCGCCGCCGCCGCCGGGAGAGCCGGCCTCGGTCCCCGCGCCCCCACGCTACCTGCCACCGCTGCCCGCGCCGCCCGCGTCCGCTGAGCGCGCCGCGGGACCAGACGAGCCGCCGACGGAGGTGGTCCCGCGGCGCCGGGGTGCGGACGAGCTGCCGCCGCCGCCGGCGCCCCTGCCGCCCGCCGGCCAGGAGGTGTCGGCGGCTGGCGACTCCGGGGAAGGTCCGAGGCGCCTTCCGGAGGCGGCGGTCACTGAGGCGGCGGCAGCGGGGAAGGGCGTCCCCGGGGAGCCTGAGGCCGGCGCGGGCGGGGAGGGCGAGCGGCGGGGCGCCGGCGACCAGCCCGAGACGCGCTCGGTGTGTAGCAGCCGCAGCAGCAGCAGCGGCGGTGGCGACCAGCGCGCCGGGCACCAGCACCAGCACCACCAGCCCATCTGCAAGATCTGCTTCCAGGGCGCGGAGCAGGTAAGGCCCTGCGGGACCTCGGAGCAGCTGGCAGTGGGCTCTGGTCAGGACTGGACCGGCTCCTGCCCTGGACGATCGACCTTTCAGCACCACGGACAGCGCTCGCCTTCCGCGTTCCTCGCTATCCCTGCTTGTCTGTCTGGCCAACTAAGCTGCTACTTGTGTTCCCTTTTCCCTTTCTCTGAAGGCAGATGAAAATGTCCCGGTGGCGAATGCAGGTTTAATTTGATTTACACTTATTTTTTTTTTCCTACCTGGTTTTGCAATTACGCATTCCTCAGGTGCTTTAATGATCATGCCCTAAGTATCTCTTTTGTGAATTGCTAAATGGATTTTGGTTTATATGTAGAAACGAACCTATATCCCTTTTTCTACAAATGTATCCTGAGGAAGTCTTAGAATATAGTCTGGGGGTGAGTCATGCCTAAACTAGAAAGGGCAGGGTCTTCACATATTGCAAATTATGTTGACTTAATCTCACTGATGTGAAGAGCGTATTACAGTTTTTACAAGAGAAATAGGAATGTACTTTGACCTTGTGAAAGAAAGCCTATTTAGCTAACAGTGTATTTTATATTTTGTTAGAAACATAAAAACTAAAATTAAAAACTTCATTAGAGGTGGATGCAAACTTATATGAGAGTGATCATGGAGACAACAGGATATCTCTTACAAAATGTGTGGTCTGAGAAAACATTAGGTTTAATATTTTTAAAAGTAAGGAAATTGCGTAAGAATATGCAGGCTTTCAGGAATATAGTGCCCTAAGTCAATATTTATGATGCCACATTTAGAAAAAAATAAAAGCATTGCAAGCTACTTTCTGGGATGCCATGCATTTCTTCTTTAGCGATGATTAAGAATAACTGCAGAGGAAATGCATCTGACCATCCACTTAAAAGTTATTAAAGAGATTTAATAGTACAGCTTTCCCCCAAGGGTATTGGGAGCTCTATCTTGCAGACATTTTGTATGTTGGTAGAACATTTATGTCATAACTCCAAGCAATATCTTTGAAATAGTTTTAAGACTTAAGTTTCATTCCCATCAGAGATATAAAAATTTAATTTTATGTTCTAAGATAGTTTGATGCTTGTATCCTTCTGGGTAAATGGCTTTGTAAGAAAAGAAAGCAAGTTTTAAGTTTTTTTTTTTTTTTTTTTTTAATAGAGACATGAGTATAAATATTCACATGAGCTGGTTTCTTTTCAGGGAGAGTTGTTAAATCCCTGCCGCTGTGATGGGTCAGTTCGATACACACATCAGCTGTGCCTGCTAAAGTGGATCAGCGAGAGGGGTTCCTGGACCTGTGAGCTCTGCTGTTACAGATACCATGTCATAGCCATTAAAATGAAACAACCTTGCCAGGTAAACACTCATGACATTTTTTTCCCTGAAATGATTTTACTAAACATGTGTGCCCTTGAGTTTAGTTACTACTAAGGATATTTACATATGCTACTTACAAACATTTTATACAAATCAAAATAAAGCCAAGGTTTAGAATTTATTGAGTTGTGCTTTGAGAAATCTGAGACATTATTATCTGAGAAACTCAAGAGACATTTTATTCAAATGGTTTCCTTTATTAATTTGTTGCTTTTTGATAAACTTATGCCCATATTTTTTCTAAAAGGGCAAGTTGGTAAACTGTCTTATACTTCAATCAAATCAATTATTATTAATTAAAAACATTACACAATTTATTTTAATAATATTTTTGTTAATTTAAGCATTGAAGCCCAGAATGGGCTCCATTTATGGGAGACACATGCAAGTAAAGCGGAACTTTACAATCTGGAAACTTCAGTTGAATCTATTAGTTTTAATCTGAAAACTTTTTTCACTTAACCAGGCTCTTTTTCATATGATGCTGCATTTGGAAGCTTTGGCTACTTTCATTTGCTGTGTTCAGCTACATAGTAGCTGAAATTGTGTATATTCTTAAAATTTTTGTGTATAATCACATAAAACACAATACCCATAACCCTACAAATGCCCTTGGAAAAATAGGCTTTGGTTTTTTTCATGGTGGAACTGATTCAGATTCTTTGAATAGACTGGTGGGATGTAAAATTCAAAATATTAAGAATGACATTAAATTAAAGCAGAATAGTGTGTAATTGATGAGATCTGGTAGTGACATGGGGCTGAAGTTAAGCAGATGTTAAAGAGTAGGTTCAAAACAGACGAAGGATGCAGTAGAAGGAAGAGGGGGGAGGGGATTGAAAAGTTAGGAGGGGAAGAAAGTCATAAAATCTGTAAGGTGACCTCTTTGTTAGAGTGAATTACAAAATGATATTTAGAAACAAAGTTGATATGAGTGTGATGATGATAGCTTAGATCATGCCTGAGAAAGTAACTTTCCAGGACTATGTTATACGCATAAAAAACTCAGTACTCTTAATGAATGGAAATCAGTTATAAGGTTCCTAGAGTGTGGATTCTTCTACCTAGGAGCAATTTATTCTCAGATAAAGTTTTATTAATTGTCTGACATTTCTGTTACGGATGACCAACAAACTGAGCATTACTCTCATTTATGGTTTTCTACCTTGCTGGTGTGAGGCCTATCAGATTTAGCATTTATCACATTCGTGCTTTTATAACCTGGCAGAAATCCATTTCTTCATGGTGTAGGATCAAACAGGAAGTATGTTTTGGCACCCCCCCCTTCACTTGCCGTATCCCTCTGTCCTAAGTATAGAGCCCTCCATAGCTGTGAGTGGGTGGTTCCTTGGATGTAGAACAGAAGAGAGAATAAATAATAATATTAATAGAGAACATTTGCTGACTACTTACCCTGTGCCAGGCACTGTTCTAAGTGCTTTACATATGCTGATATTGGTGTTTAATCTTCATAACAAACCTATTAGGTAGGGAACAGTGTGATCACTATTTTACACAAATGAAAACTGAGACAGACACAGAAAAGTTACACAACTTCTACTAGGTACATATCTAGTCAAAGGCAAAGGCAGGATTCAAATTTAGTCGGTCTGGCTCTGAGGTCCATGGTCTTAGCCTCCATGCCCCATAGTTCTCAGTTCCATCATAGCCATTTCTGGGCCTATCATGGCTTGTCCTGTGCAAAGCTGAGTCACTCAGGAACTGGTTTTAGCTTGTGTCTCTAAGATGGTCTAGAAATGCTTTGACTATTTATTGTTGTATAACAAACCACCTCAAATACTTGGTGGTTTGAGCGACAATCAGTTATGATCCCTTCAGAGCCTGGGTTGACTGAGGTCAGCTGGAAGGTTCTTCTCCATATGTGGTGCCAGCCTGGAGCCATAGTCATCCAGACGTTTGACTAGATTGGAGCATCCAGGATGGCTCACTCATATGACTTGTTCTTCGTGCTGGCTGGTCGCTGGAAGCTCAGCCGGACTGTCAACTGGTGCCTCAGTTCTCTTTCCATGTGACTTGGATTTTTCACAGTATGCTGGTTGAGTTCCAAGTGCCTACAGATCTCTTAAGGCCCGATCTTGGAAGTGACATAGTTTCATGTATGCTGCATTCTCTTGATTAAAGCAAGTCACAGGACCAGCCCACATTCAAGAGAAGGGAAAATAGACTTCACCTTTGGAGTCTGCCCTCCTTTAAAGAGAGCGGCTATCTTTAATCCACAATAGGAGATAGCTTCAAAAAATAGCTCTATCTGCCTATCCTGGTCTCTGCGTCAAGTACTCGTTAGGCCCAGATAGGTCAACAGGCACCGCCATAACTTCCCTCCTAGCGCTCAGAAATAAAGAAAGCTTGAAAAAAATGCGTGGGCGGTTGATTCCATCAGTGATGCTTGGTACATACTCTCAAGGACTTTCAGAAGTGATTACTACCATGAGGTACCTTGTAGTGCTCAGAGGGATATGGGAATAGAGAAGGAAAAGGAGCAGCTAACCAGAAAGTGTGTGTGTTTGTGTGTATGTGAGGGTCTTGTGCTGCAAAGAGTCTAAAACTTTAGTTTTACTTGTTTTTCTCGTTGAGATTAGAGTTCTTTGAGAACTTGGGTCTAAAATTCCCCATTCCTTTGGATTTTAGTGATGTTCAGCAACATGACCCAGTAGAAAACTGATGTATCTTCTAAACATATTTAAACCTTAATTGCTGTGTCATTAGCAGTAGGAGTTAATTAAGACATTCCAAGTAATTAACATGCATTTACCCTCCTACCTACTTGCAGAATCTATTTTATTGATTAACATATTCAGGTTGGTGCACTAATAATATTTTAAGAGTAAAAGCCAGTTCTGTTTTGAATCTCATAGTGTGGTATAAAATTAGTGGAATCTAAGGATATATAAGATCAAATTTATCTTGAGATGTTGGTGACATTAACTAATTAAGCTATATTCAAGTTTATGAATCCTTTCAGTTCTTGTTCAAGAGATACAGATGTTTGAAGAGATAACATTTATTTGGTAACATATTGTATGGGAAACTTAAGACTTGTTATAAAAGACTGAGCACACTGCCTAAACATAGAAAAACACACTATAAATGGAAGGTACTCCCTGTGTTACCTTGCACAACTTACAACTTGTGCCTCGTTAGCTCATTTTTTAAAAGTGATCTCTAAACCCAGCATCGGGCTGGAATGCGGGACACTGAGATCAGGAGACACAGGCTCTACCAACTGAGCCAGCCAGGCGTCCCTGTTAACTCATCTTTAAAAGACCATAAGGGCACCTATTTTATTCACTATTTTGAGGACTAAATACATAATATATGTAAAGCGGTTAGAGTAGTGCCCAGCACAGAGTAGGTGCCATTTTAATGTTGGCTCTGATTATTATTACTTGTTCATTCAGCTAATGGAGGGGGACCTTCGGTCGCTCATGGGTCCCTGTTGTGTCCTGCAATCTCTTGTCACCAGCGTGAAGTTAAGGACTTCTCTTTCCGTATCATTCTTTTCCCCTGGATGTTCACCCCCTGCTTTTTCTGGGAGAGCCCATCTCAGTGTCTGAACAAATTTGTTTTTGTAAATAATGAATGAATCAGCATTTAGAAAATGCAGGGGTATAATGCGATATAATGATCTCAGCACATAGAAGCATATGTACTCTCCAGATATCCCTCCCCATGGGTCCCTATTGGAGTCTGCTCGTAATCGGAGTTACGAGATGCTTCCACAGATAGCCAAGCCCAAAGCAGTGCTGTTCAGCTTCTCAGACATCATTTGTTTACACTTTGGAAATCCCCCTGCTGGGTGGGATGTGTGTGAGTAGGAGGAGGTTGGAGAAGCCCCAGAGATCCCTGGGGGGTGATCCCAAAGAGGCACAGACAGTTGGCAGAGCATCAGTCAGAGTGAATAGTGGTGTCCTTCAGCTTTCCTTCTTCCTGCCTTACTTAGAGTACCAAAGGAAAGGACTAGCAAGGAACTTGCCTTGGGCGGCATTGAGAGTTGCATGTGGGCCGTATACCCTTGTGAATATTAGGCCCGTGGACATTTTTACTAGCCTGTAACATTATTATCGGCATTCTGCTTACAGCTTTTCCTTTCAACACTTACAGTGTGCAGTCCGCAACAGGTCTTCGCATAGCAGTAAGAGCGACGGGAAAGTCTCCTGGGAGGGAGAAAGACTTGGGAGTGTTTTTCATTTTTATCCATATTCTTAAAAACCCTGGGGCTCATCGTGACAATTTTGAATTAGAGAGGACGTTGGCTCCAGGTAGGTTCCTAGGGGCTCATGTTCTGGACCTTATTTGTAAAGTGTTTCTAGAACTTTAACTTCTCAAGGAACCTGGAGTCATTATTTCCCTGAAAGGGGTGGTCTGCCTTCAGAAGTGAGGTAGTCATTCTCATGATAGAGCTGATGCACTAGGAGAAGTTGGCAAGTTATTCTAGAAAATCGACTGTGATTTTGAAAACGCAATAAAACATCAGAGCATGAGCTTTATCAGTATTGCGTGCTGTCATTTGAGAAATACTTCAAGGCATTTGCATTTTACGGTTTAAAAATGTCTGCCTGCATACAACCTGTTTGGCGTGGTGAGCCTCCCCTTTTCTTTTTCTTTTCCTAAGTGTTGTTCTTACTAGCATTCTCTGTAGGTTTACTAGCAAATGGCAAGCTGAGGAGAAGCTTTTCATTACCATGCCTGAACAACTGAGAAACAACATTAAAATGTAATATTTAAATGCATATGTTGGCATATTTTATAGATAATTAAAAATGTCAAAATAAACAAAGAACACATCATGAGGCAATTTGCTCGCCTTTGAAATTATTTTTGTTTCACTTGCTTACTAATTCTCAAAACACATGAATCTTCATTGTACTCACTAGAACAGATTAACGGTTCTCCGCTGAATAAAATATGTAAATTACACTTTGTGTACTACTCACAAGCCGTCTTACTTATTGTATAGGCCACATGTACTGGGATTTTACAATTTGTCTCAAGGCCAGATTGTTCTGAGATGGTAGTTAAAAGAGACAGCGTCCATTTAGGTATCGTGTGCTGGTTTTGGCTTCTACCTTTTATCGAAAGAGGATTGGGGATGGTGTTGCCCGGATGGATGATACTCTGTGAAACTGTCTTCTACACACATTTCCTTTTGTACATTCCTTACCTCTTTTAAAGTGGATTTCAACTTGGATACCTTTCTGTTCTTTACTTTCTTGGCCCTTCTACCCAGTTGCCTGTAGAAGAAAGAACCCCTACCCCTACCCCTACCCCCACCCCTGCTGGGGTGGAGCTGGGCAGACTTTTTGGTCAAAGCAAGTTATGGTAGCAGGAAAATTTGGTAGTGGTTGGGTAGAAGATCCTTGCTATGGCTCCAAAATGTCTTCGCTTGATGACATTTATCTCGTTATGTAAACCAGAGGTTAGAAAATCTGTTCTGTAAAGGGCCAGAGAGTAAATATTTTAGGCTTTGAGGGCCTAAAATATTATAGTTACTGTCTTAGCATGAAAGCAGTCGTAAACATTGTATGAAGGAATGAGTGTGTCTGTGTTCCAGTAAGTCTTCACTTGTAGGCCCTGAAATTTGAATTTCATGTAACCTGAACGTGTCGGGAAATCATATCCTCCTTTTGTCTCCCCCCAACCCCAGCCATTTAAAATTTAAAAACTTGTGGGCAACACAAAAAGAGGTGGTGAGCTGGATTGGGCCCACATGGATTTGGCATAGTTTGCCAAGCCCTGATTTAAACAAATTGAGTATCGATATGGGCATAGGTGTTTTCTGACCTCTTAGAAAATGAAATGGGTGAAATGTTCCAAAATTTGTATGTTTCTTTGTAATTTTGAGTGAAATCATCATAAACCTGTATCATTCAGAAAACAGTGGCACTGTATCTCCATAACAAAATGCCATTAACTTAATACTAAATATTAAAACCATTGTTTCTTCTAGACCATTTCTTGGTTGTATCAGACTCAAACCCTCCATTTCCAGGAGCAGCTTTAGTTAAGTTAGAAGCAGAAGGCAGAGACATCCCAAAATAAGCCCTCAATGTCCCTGGAATGGGCCACCTTCTCATCTCCTTGAGTTGTAGAATGCATTTTAGAGAGAGTTCACAGATCCATTCCCAAAGCAAGTCCTTCCAGGCTATCTGCAACTCAATAGGTATGCTTAGAATACCCCCTTTTGAGTGTCTTAAAAAAATATTTAGTTTGATTGGGGTTCCAAGCTTGCCTTCTAGGAGGACAAGCTTATCAGTGAGTGGAAGGGTTTTAGAACAAATTTCGTAACACAGCTCAACATCGCTTGGGAAAACTTCTCTTTCTTGGTCACTCTGTGATCATTCAGTGAATACTTGTGGAGTGAATGAATGAATGAATGAATGCAGAAGCGAATGTCTTGTAAGATGAACAGAACCATGGGGGTCATGTTCATATTCGTGCAGCGAGAACATGTCTTAGGAAAACGAGTTGCATTCGTTGCTCACACATCAGCCGTCTAGACTGGCTGTTAGTTCTCAACTTGTTCTTAAATTGCTCTTCTAATAATTCTATTCCCAGTGTGCCACGGCGAAGTATGTTCAGTTGTTCAGAGCACAGGAAAAAGCCTTAAGAGTAATAGAGGGATCTATTTTTAAAATCTAAAATTAAAAAAAAAAAAAGTTTCCAGAGAGACATGTCTGCTCTTTTCACAAAATAAAATGTCATGAAAAGAAACTCTGTGAATGTAGAATTACCCATGTGTGACACACTTGCTTTCTTGAGATTGTCACTGGTTGACAGATTTCATCTAGGGTTTGTTCTGAGAATTTGACTAATTTGTTGGAAATTTTGCTGTATGATCATGGGTATAGATGAGCTGCTAAGCATATCTACTCGGTAGAATTTTTTGGGGTGGAATATGTCACCTGATTGAAAACAAGGTGACTTTTTTTTTTTTTGACAAAAGGTCTGTACAGTTGTAACATAACTTCAAACTTGCTTTTTCTACCGGTGATAACAATACTCCAACACAGGGACATGTAGCAAGAGAACAGACTATTCCTTCCTTGCTCATTTCCTGCTTGGTATGTGGCTTTGCCGTGATAAACTTGGCTTCCTTCTATTTTCGGACCTTGTAAGAGAAGAATGTGGTATGACTGAGGGCAAATCGAGTGTGCTTCTGACCCTTCAGAGCAGCAGGGAGGGGACCAACGGGAGATAGTTGCCTATAATTACAAGTAAATGGATGGTAGAATCAGAGGTCTCTCCAGGAAAAACTACACTGTGGCTTGTGCTTTCTGTATCCTTGGATATTTGACAACATCTTCCCTGGGAGCGTAACTTAGAGTTCAACAACTGCTCGACATGATTTAGCCAAACAGAAGTCCCATGTAAGTAGAGGTGGATGGTCTCAGCGGGAAGCAGTCACCTGGAAGCGTTTCTATAGAGGTCAAGTCAATAAGAGAACTTACTGAGGATACATTTCTTATTCCATCCTTCCTTTTAGGTGTGGTATGCTCTGGAAACTCCTGTCCAAAACCTGTGCTCTCTCTCCAGTTTTTATCCCTTCAAGACAGTTCACTTTGATAACACTTGGGCAGTGTTTACTTATCATAGTAATAGAGTGTCATTGCCTTAATGTGCCTTTTGGTTTTGTTTCTCATTTTGGTATGCTAATTATGTGCAAGTGGCCAAAGCTTAATTTGGGCACAGGGGGCCCTCCCATATGCATCTAGCTCTAATTACAGGCACCCTCTTGGCACTCCTTTGTTATATATGGATGTGCACTTGTGCTGTCACGCTCATTTGTGTCATGACTCTGAGTTACGATATAGTTCAAATAAACAAGGAACTATTTCAAGAAATGTATACAGTCTCGCCTTGGTTTGTTCAGCCTGTTAAAAAAAGATTTTTAAGAATGATAACGTTTCTCACAAGTATCAAGGAATTTTACTTATATTCTTGTGAAAGAATATTCCAGAATATTCCAGGAAATACTTTTGCTCTTTTCTACCCCCCCACTGCCTCCCCAGTATTAACTTCTTTTCTATGCTACATTTGCAATTTTTTTACATAAATAAGTATGTAGGAGGAATCTCTTATTAATTAAAAAAAAAGAACTTAAAAAGTTTAGAGTAGAACAGAGCATAGGATTTCCTAGAAATATATTCAGCATTTAGTAAATATTTGTTTTATGCTCATTCCATCTTTTTCTTCCTTTTCTCGATAACATCGTCCCTTATTTTTTTCGTGGAAGCAAGTAGATGGGAGCTTGCCAGGGGAAGCTCCAGTCTTTTTAGAGAGGAGAGGTTATCGATCCTTACCCACATTGTATCCTCTAGGACCAAGCATGCCCAAGCTCAAACCTGGAAGTTGAAAGAAACTTTTGATTGTAAGACCACCTTTTCATCCTTTCTGAAACTGTTTTCCTTTACTTTTATGGTGGACTTTCAGTCCTACAGCTATAGCTTCTATTAAAGTCATTTTCAGATCTCGGCAAGACTTCTCAGCAATTTGAGAAGTAGTATAAAAAAGTGAAAAAATGCAAAGCCAACAAGATTATAAGTAATTGTGCCAAAATTTGTTGGGTAGCTTTGGATGGCACATGGTTCTTAGAGTATGGAGGGAAAGACTCTTGGATATTGAAAACTTTTTGAGTAATTTGGTGAAACATGTAACAGTGGGTGACTCATCTCCCTACCTCCTGCCTGCCTCTTCTCTCTGACCTACATTCTACTGAAACTGAAGGTAGTAACTATTACAGAAAACAAAATTTGAAATAGAATATGCTACTTTCATTTTGGACATGATTAAGCTCTACTACAGTAAACATTAGGGGGAAAATACCAACCATTCCTTGAGTTGCTTATAGGGAAAATTTCAATGCTAAGTGATGATGAGTGCGTGGAGATTGTTAATATAATAGGGCATAGCGATGGGTTAATGTGTGTTTATTTTTGGTCTAGAAGATGATTTTACTCATGTCAGGGGTTAGCCTCAAAATATTTCATCTTTGTTATTTCCTTTTTTTTCTTTTTCTTTTTTTTAGATTTCATTTATTTATTTGACAGAGATAGAGACAGCCAGCGAGAGAGGGAACACAAGCAGGGGGAGTGGGAGAGGAAGAAGCAGGCCTCCAGCGAAGGAGGCCGATGTGGGGCTTGATCCCAGAACACCGGGATCATGCCCTGAGCCCAAGGCAGACGCTCAACGACTGAGCCACCCAGGTGCCCCGATCTTTATTATTTCCTACCAAGAATTATATAATCAACACTTTTCTGTTGATTATGTTTTCCTGCATCTAACAAATTAACCACTATTATGTAGCAGGCACTGTTCTAGGCCCTAGAGCTACAGAGTTAGGTAAACCTCTGCTTCTTATTTTAAATCGTTGATGGTGAGGGATAGACTGTAAGCAAATAAATTTTAAAAACTAGGTAATTACAGATTACATTGATACTTCTACTGGAAATAAACTGAGTGGTTAAAACAGGGCATGCTTGTGTGAGCCGTGTGGTCCTGGATTAGAGTTGGAGACATCAGTATAAATTCATGTTTTGCTTAAGATAAATACAAATATTTATAGATATTTGCTTATGCAGGGGTTAGTATACACTCATCCATTTCCTAGCTCTGTCTGTTGAGAGGGCCTAATGGTAGTGACACTCCAGTAATAGCACCAGATCTTGGTTTCCAATACCATTTTCCAATAAAGGGGACCAGTCACATACAAAATGGTGTTCTTACACAAGATGAGACTGGAGTATCTTGTACCAGAAAGTAAAGAAGTGCTCAAAAAAAAAAAGGATGGAGGCATAGCAAGACAACATAAAGGCCAACCTTAAATGGCTAAATCTGGAACACTTTGAGCAATGAAGTAAATAATATAGTATTGGATTATAACTCAAACTATAACATAAACATCCATGAGTACATACTGATATAAATAAATGATTGAATAAGTGAGTGGAGGAGAAGAGACAAATCTCCCCAACTGAAGAATTCCAAATATTTTTTTCCATATTGCATGCACAATGGAGTACTCCAGTTGTACCCTCCTGAGTGTGGGCTGTACTTAGTGACTTGCTTCCAAGAGTAGGTTGGTTACAAAAGTGGAAGGAGGCAGGGGAGTAACCTTCCACTGGAGAAGCCTGGCAAATACTACATTAGCTGGGTGATAAGTGTTTACATTATCTGTGATAAGTCATATTCATAACATATGCTGTTGTTATGATGTGATGAGACTACTTTACCTCTATGGTCTTCCTCTTAAGAACCCATACCTAGTCTAATAATGAGAAAAATATTAGCCCAAACCAAATTGGGGAGAGTCTACAAATACCTGACCAGGGCTCTTCCACACTGCAAAGGAAAAACAAGGAAAGTCCGAGAAACTGTCACGGACCAGAGGGAGCTAAAGAGATATAATGACTAAATGTAATGTTGTGGTGTCCTGGATGGGATGCTGGAACAGAAAAAAAAAGGACACTGGGGAAGAACTAGTGAAATCCTAGTAAAATGTGGAGCTTAGTTAATAGTAATGTACCAGTGTTAGTGTATTAGTTGTGACAAATTTATCCTAGTAATGTAAGATGTGAACGAGGGAAACTGTATACAGAGTACAAAGGAACTCTTTATATTAGCGTTGTAACTTTTATGTAAACCTAAAAATACTCCCAAATCCATTTTATTAGAAAAAAAGATTATGGGGAAGTCTAAGTATACCTAGGTAGGAGGGGTAGGGAAAGTCTGCGGAGACAACATCTAAGCTTAGACCTAAATGTTGATGAAAATCCTATCTTGAAAAACTCTTTGAAGAGCATTCTGAAGGAAGAGCAGCTAAACCAAAGACTCTAAGTAGGAAAGAGCTCAGTGTGTTGGAGGGAATAAAAAGAGGACGATGACGGAGGAGGGGCAAGTGATGTCATTGGGGAAGCAGGGGTGCACCTCACCATGTAGGCTATCATGAAGAATTTATGTTTCATTCTAAGAGCAAGGGGAAGACATTGGAAAGTCTCAGGCAGAGGAGAAATAATAGTAGTAATAATAGATGTCTCTGATTGCTTTGTGGAGACTGGGTTGGAGAGAGGCTGGGCTGAGGCAGGAATGCTATTAGAAGGCTTCCTTGGTGGATGGATGGGAGGGACATAACAGTAAGTCATGATGGCAGCAGAGATGAGGGAAAGTGGATCCATTTGAAAAATGTTTGAAAGTTGAAGCAACAGGTGTGTTTTAATTTTGTTTTTGTTTTTTTGTAATTTATTTGATGACAAAATATCTGAACTGACTTGAGGCTACTGATGGTCTTTATCTTGCTATCAGTTAAGGTCAATATTCATGTGTTTTGCCACAGAAATATTGTGATTAGTTAATAAGATGTTAACCTAAACCTTGCTTAGTATATGGGACGTTCCATTTATGTTGAAAATGCACCATGTCATATTTTAAAAATCTGGACAGTTTCAAATTCTGAAACATATATGGCCCAAAGTATTTTGGGTAGGGGGTTTTGGCCTAACACATGGTCTGTTCTGGAGAATGTTCCATGTACTTCGGAGAAGAATGCATATTCTGCTGTTGTTGAATGGTGTGTTCTATAAATGTGTTCCTGGTGCAGTTGATTGATAGTGTTGTTCAAGGATTCTATTTTCTATTGATCTTCTGTCTAGTTGAAAGTGAGTTATTGAAATCTACAACTATTATTGAATTATCTATTTCTTCAATTCTGTCAGTTTTTGCTTTTTATATTTTGGGGCTTTGTTATTAGAAGCAAATATGTTTATGAGTGTTATATCTTCTTGAAATATTGACCGTTTTATCATGACAAAATGTCCGTTGTCTCTAGTAACGATTTTTATCTTAAAGTCTGTTTTGTCTCATATTGTGGTACCAACCACTGGAGTGGCATAGCCACTCCAGCTCTCTTTTGGTTACTGTTTGGATATATATCCTTTTTCATCCTTTTGTTTTCACCCTATTTGGTCTTTGAATCTCAAGTGTATCCCTGCAGACAGCGTATAGTTGGAGTCTTGGTGGGTAAGGGAGCTCGGACCTGCATATGGTTATTCTTGGAATAGAGCCTTCTGAAAACCAATAAATGTTGTTGAGCTAGCTTCTTCTTCTTCTTCTTTTTTTTTTTTTAAGATTTTATTTATTTATTGGACAGAGAGAGAGACACAGTAAGAGAGGGTACACTAGCAGNNCTGCTGAGCAGGGAGCCCAATGCAGGGCTCAATCCCAGGACCCTGGTATCATGACCTGAGCCGAAGGCAGATGCTTAACAACTGAGCCACCCAGGCGCCTCGTTGAGCTAGCTTCTTTGAAGTTATCAATTTAGGGAGAGTCTGTGATTCTACAATCATGGTGATTATGTGCTAAATGAGATTATGTGTTTCAAATCCCTAATCAAATATTCTGTTAACCCGTGTATTTGTGCAGTTGTCTTCACCCAGAATCGTGAGGCAATTGTGTGATTTTTCATTATCTTCTCTTTCCCCAATCACCTGAGACTTGGTGTGAGTAATTGAAGAGTTGTGGGACTATGCTTTTTAAGTAAGTAAGAGATGAGTATTGCCATTAATAAATATTCAGCTCCTTCTTCCAAGGTCTCCAGAGCCTCCCGAATAGGAGTATGGACACAATTAGCTTTTGTAACTTAGCCCATCTTTTTAAAAAATTTGTTACACATCTTCTAAAGGGGTTGAGATTATATGAGGGTCAGTGTGATATAATAGAAAAAAGTGTGTGCTTTAGCAAGATGCAGACCAGGGTCCAAATTTTAGCTCAACCACTTACCAAGCTGTGTGACCAGCAGTGATGCCATAGGTCTTAATTTCATCTTGTTGTTGGGAAAGTTAAATTGAGTAACATTTTCAGAGTTCTTGGCATGTGATGTTGCTTTATTAATCCCAGACTTCTAACCTTGTTAGAACAAGAGTTGTAACACATATAATTCTGCCAGATTTTGTATTTGTTGTTTATTCATTCTTTAAATAATACAAGAAATATTTAATTACTAATTGACAGGCACTGTTCTGGGACTAGGGATGAACAAAAGAGTAAACAAAAGAAATAAAATCCCTGCCTTCAGAGGGCATACAATCCAGAGAGGGATAAATAAATAAACTTTAAATAAAATAATTAGAAAATGAGTTAGCAGTAAGTGCTAAGGAAAAAATATTGGGCAAAGAAGGAGAGATATGGGCAAAGAAGGAGAGATATGAAATCTTGGGAAGGAATGGTTAAATTTTTCGGTAGGTTGGTCAGAGAAGGTTTACCAATCCATGACCTTTGACTTTGATTCTCAGAATTTTTTAATTTATGGCTTTCTAGAAATAGGGTATGCTAGTGAATATTCACCATGAATAATTTTCCCACTGAAAGACATTTCATTCTGGATTTCAGTTTTCTATGAACTGGAAAGGTCAATAGTTATAGTTTTTTAAATTGCATCAATATATTAAAAGCCTTGATAGTGGCCAATTTCCTTAATCCATTGTAGTATCCAGGATATCATGGTAAAGATTCAATACACTGGTTTTAGGAGCAAGGAAAAAGAGTCAGAGATGCTCATTTTGCTCTTCTGAATTTATTCACTGTTCCTTCTACAGAATTATCAAGGGGTTATGATTTTAAAATAAAAACCATGATATATGAGAAATTCAGCTATTTTGGATTATAATTACTTTTTTAAAGTAATCTCTGTGCCTAATGTGGGGCTCAAACTCATGACCCTGAGATCAAGAGTCGTATGTTTTGCTGACTGAGCCAGCTAGGCATCCCTGGATTACAATTATTTTAAATAACGATATTTATAAGTATAGTGATAATAAAATAAATAAAAATGAATATTGGGCCGTTTTTTTCCCCTGGTGTTGAAAACATGCAATTTCTGAGGTGGATTGTTTTGAAGAGAAGCTCCATCATCTCATTGAATGTCATCTAGGAAACTTAGCTATTTGGAGAATGAATGTTTGAGGCCATGGTTTTCAAGGTAATATAACTGGGAGATACTGAACAGGAGTTGGCCACTATGAAAGTCATTCATTGACTTAAAGAAGGGAAATGACTTTTTATGTTGTTTCTGAAACTATGGAAACTGACATCTGGGCTTCAAAAATCCATTTGGAATAAATGGCTTCCGTAACTCAGTGCAGCAGGATGCGGGGCAGCCCGTCTTTTTTTTTTTTTAAATCTCTGCCATTGACAGAGAATATGAATATAAAGGAGTTTTGAAGGGTGAACGCTCCTTCTTTCTCTTCAGAAAACTTTTAATAATTTGGAGACATTTTGTTTGAGATTCTGATACTTAGTCAACCAAAATGGAATGTTCAGTTCCCCAAATTTGATGGGAAATGTCATCCATAACTTACAACCCTTGGCTTTCAAAGGCCATAAGCAAAGTGGGTTATTAAGAATCCTTTATTCAGGAGAAAAATGATGGTCATTTCATGGGGAGTAAGATTTATATTTATCAACACATACAAGAGGGAAGATAGATCATGCTGAGAATAAGTATTGTTCATGGAGTCCCAATCTGGGTTTCCTGAATTCGCTTGATTGCCTTTGTAGTGGATGAGTTTAGATCATCTGTTAAAAGTTTAAAGTCTTTCAAAATAAGTCAGTTAGTGGCAGGTCTTGAGGATTTATCTGAGCAAGAGTCTGAGTGTTGGTATCCCTTTCCCCAACTAGATGTCAGAAGACCTTCACTATGCAACTCCGCCCTCTAGTGTTTCCTGTTAACTCCAGTTACGTTCTTGAGATGTGTCTCAGGGCACAGAATTCCATCCATCACGTTAGAGGTGTTTCTCTACTTTTTTCATGCTATTTGAAAATAAATTTGGCCCAGGTTGCATTTACTTAATTGACATCTGTTATTGTTCACCTGATTTGTTTCAAAAAAGGTGCCTGTTTTTCTATTTGATTCAATTTGATTAAATCAAACATTTCTATTTTCTTTTTTCTTTTCTTTTTTTTTTACACTTTGCAATTTGGGGAAGTTAAATTTTACTTTGTTCAGAGATTTTGGAATAGCCACTTCTTAAATACTTGAAGAGTATGAAGTATGTGAACTCAAGCAGAATGTTAAATCTATTTAAAGTGATTTTAGGGGGGCGCCTGGGTGGCACAGCGGTTAAGCGTCTGCCTTCGGCTCAGGGCGTGATCCCGGCGTTATGGGATCGAGCCCCACATCAGGCTCCTCCGCTAGGAGCCTGCTTCTTCCTCTCCCACTCCCCCTGCTTGTGTTCCCTCTCTCGCTGGCTGTCTCTATCTCTGTTGAATAAATAAATAAAATCTTAAAAAAAAAAATAAAGTGATTTTAGGGAGTGCATTCACATTTTGATTGCCCATTTACTATCTGGACACAACAAGTTTATATTGAAGATCATTACAGCACTTAGCGGTCTCTGTCAAAATATTTGCAATATATCGATGATTAAGTATTTTAGATATTTTTGTCAGCAGGACAAAAAAATATCCTTTATTTGGATTCATAAATATTGGAGCAGTTTTGTTATTTGAAAAACAGTGATTGCGTTTTGGCTTTTTTTTTTTTTTTTGGTTTGGCTTTAGTTTTTTTATTTTTATTTTTATTATTTTATTTATTTTATTTTTTTTAAAGATTTTATTTATTTATTTGCCAGAGAGAGAGACAGGCAGCGAGAGAGGGAACACAGGCAGGGGGAGTGGGAGAGGAAGAAGCAGGCTCCCAGCGGAGGAGCCTGATGTGGGGCTCGATCCCAGGACCCCAGGATCACACCCTGAGCCAAAGGCAGACGCCCAACGACTGAGCCACCCAGGCGCCCCATGGCTTTAGTTTTTTTAAAGAGGGCCTTTTATTTTGCTTAGGGCAAAATTTTAAAAGAGTTAGATGAGAAGCAATTCTCTTGATGAAAAACTTATGAACTATATTTGAAAATGAAGTTTTTAATTACTACTGATTGTCTTACTAATGGCAAGTCATCCTGCTTGAGGGAGAAAATTTTTCCAAGCAGCTTGAGTTCTTAGTTAACAACCAGAGGAACTGTAATTAAGCAGTAACTAGGCACTGGCCATCTCCTGAGGTTCATCACTGGTGGGAGGGGATATGGAGAATGAGTCTCTGGCTGGTTGTGAATCCCCAGGAAAGGCTCCGTTACCCCGGAAATAACTGGAAACTGAACAAAGAAATAGAGGAAGGAAAAAGGAGAGATAAGTAGAATTTTCTTTTTCTAAATGGGAAATATAATTTAAGTTTAGAGATACAGGCATTTCAAAAACACTAATAGGGAGCGTTAGACAAATACTGTTTGTTTGGACTCACATGATGTCCTTTCCATATCAAGGAGGCCACAATTACTCTTGTTTTCCACATAGTAAATATGATATATTAGTTACTGAAAGTAAACGATGCATAAATACTCAAAAAACTTAGTTTGTAACACTGTCCCTGCCTCCTTTACTGAGTAACTCTTTTATCAAATAGTCCATGAGAGCATGGCAGAAGGTACAAGGAATGTTCCGTTTGGTCAGGGAAAACCATTTCAACTGTGGTTTCCAAGCATCTTCAGTGGGACTGTAGGAATATGCAGCTTCTGTTAGAGAATGATGTGGCCATAATGTTCATTAAATGTGTTTTAAATATGGTTAAAGTGTGGGGGATTTTAAGTGACCAAAGAAATACATGAAGTAAAGACAATATCTTTTACATAAAAATGTACATATAGTACTTTTGCCTTATCAAAAATTGAAATGTGTTTCTAGGCCAAACTAAATTTCAGAGAATACTTAAAAAGCCAAACATGACAATAATTGCATACATTAGCATGGTTAACTTGAAGTTCAATATCTTGGTAGCTAGCGTATATTTTAGTTTGAACAGCTAGAAAAATATTCTTCATCAGATTTTGATACAGTAAGAAAAATGGTTTATATTACTTATTAAGTACCTTTTTTCTCTCTGCTACAAAACCATAGGGTACTAAATGACAAGCACAGTAAATTAAAATTGTTTTGCATGGTCAATAACATGTTTTCAGCAGTTAAACCTTGAGTAAGTGCTGAGCATATTAATTTTTGTGGCAATTTACAGCAAAGAGTTGGCGCAACATTGGGACAGTTTTCAATAAAATAGCATAAAGTATCGTTGGAAGTAAGGAGAGAAATACTTACATTGATGATGTCTCTGCACTGCATGTTCTGTATTAAAACCATTGCCCAGCAGCTCCAAGCTCACAGAAGGTGACTATTCCCATGAAGGACTAAGAGAATATTGGCCATTGTTGAAGGCAGTTTTAGTTTGTAACTTGAAGACAAGGTCCTTACTGCGGATAAGGTGTTAACTCTACACGGGTACAGTTGTATGCTATGAAAAGTAATACAGAGCTCCTTATCAAGCATGGGTCTGAGTTTTTCTAGCACTTCAGACATGAGAGAGCTCACTTGTCATATGCTTTTGGAGTCTGATAATGGAATTTCTTCTAGATGTCTGATCAGAACCAAACTGTGACAGCAAAGTGACTATACCATAATGAAATGATACAATTATTCTCATTTAACTTTTGTATAGTAAATCCATTCAGCACTCAGTGCAATGAATATATTGTTTTACTGGCTTCCAGATATTTAAGGATTAAAGCTGACTTGATTGCACAGCAAACAGGTATGGAAAGTGATGTAGATTAGACACGTGTTTACTTTAAGCGAATCTCGATATGTCATTTCCAGGACCAAAAGTATTTCTTAAGCATGGTTGAGAGTGATCTGGAGTAGGAGGTTAAGGGTATGTTTGGGCACCTCCCCATGGACACGCTTTCTCAGGCTGACCGCGGCTGAACCTTGGATGAGCCTGGGAAGCAAGCACATTGTTACAAAGTTTGTGTCGTGCTACAATGACTATTTCTGGAGAAACTTCCCGGTATTAGGAGCTGCCATTTATTGAGCACTTGTGCGCCAGGCACTTTGCAAAGGGCTTAAGAGGCATTGCCCCATGTCCTTCCCAAACTGCTGTAAGAATGAGCAGTGTAGAGAAATGTATCTTCCTCTGAGGTGCTTCAGTTTAAGTTGTGCCAAGATTTACAGGATTACATTTAAATCAGTTTGGGAAAAGGGAAAGGACGCTTTCCAATCCGTGAGGGAGCTTGAATATTAGTTCATGAGCCAGCACGCATCACTGTGGGATTTGGGGTGAGTCTAATGATTCACTAAACTGTTTTAAACTACATAAATAATTCAGGAAAATGTGATATTGTTAAAATGTATGTTAAAATTTAAATGATCAGATAAGAAAGAAACCAGTAGAATAAAAATGGATAATCCCTCCTTTTATTTATCTCCCAGGCCCCACCCCCAATCCATTACCACAATCCTGGTGATCCCCTTGTTAAGGCTGTCTTTTCCCTTCTAAGACTTTCTGAAGAATGCGTTTACATATATATTCAAATTCTGTGTATTTATAGTATTTCTCTTTCCCTATTACCTGCCTTGTTCTGTAATTTCTTTCACTTGACAGTGTATCAGTACATATGACCCTCTATTATTTTTTTTAACCAATGTATACTTCACGATAAATTTAACAATTTATTTAACAGTTTTCCTGTAGAGGGACATTTAGGTAGTTTATAAATTCTCACCACTGTAAAAATGCTGCAGTGAACTCTACACACACATTGGGTGTATTACTGTAGAGTAGGGTCAAATGTGGAAATGTTGGGTTATGGAGTCTGCACCATTAAATTTTTGACAAATACTTCCAAATTGCCCACTGTTAGCATTGTATGAATATGACTTTCTATCAGCATTGTAGGACAGTGGCCATTTCTCCTATTCTGACCAACATGAGAAATTACCAATTATTAATTATTAATAAATTAATTATTAATGTCGCATAAAAGTGATATCTTATTATTTTGATTTGCATTTCCCTGATTACTAGTGAGGTTGAACATTGCTTTTTATGTTTACTGACCATTGGTATATCTCTGGGCCTGTGAATTATATGTTCATATACTCTTTTTATTGAGATCAAGCTTATTAATTTTAAAAATTTATATTTACATCATTAAAATTTCCCCCCTTTTTTTGGCCAGCTTGATCTGTCAACTTCTGTTATATAACTTACAATCTAATTGGGAGATAGAAATTAATAAATCATCATGCCATTAATTTTTAAACTCGATATTAGGATTATCCTTGTGTTTCTGATTTCTAGCTTAATTGCCTTGTGACTAGAAAACATAGATGTTGAATTCCTTCTGTCAGTATCGCTGAGACTTGAATTTTGGCCAAGTATGTGGTTAATTTTTGCATTTATGTTTCGCGAGTGCTGGAAAAGAATGTGTTTTCTCCAGTTGTTGGATGTACTTTCTAAGGTTTGATTGGATTGTCTGGTAGGGCATGTTGCGCCTCTTACAGAATTCTTTAAGTTCCTACCTAAGGTGAAACTAACAGATGTCCTGGACATGGTGTTACAGAAAGCTCTTCACGTTACTTCCTAACCGCGTCAGATATGATCTGTTTTAGATGCCAGTGGTGAATATCCAAACTGTGAAACTGAAAAGAGATAGGACTTTCTTTTTTCATAGAAGTGTCAGGTAAGATGCTCCTGGGCTGTGAAGGTGCTTCATGTGTCAGAATCCAGACTCTTCCTCTCTTATTGTCCTGATAACGTGACCTCCATTCCCAAGTTCATCTTATTGCACAAAATGGCTATTTCACCTCCAGACATCATATCCGTATGCCAGCTGGGAAGAAGGAAAAAGAGAGGAAAGCACATCCCTGTAGAAATGTGTCTACAGATGTCTAGAGGCCATTTCCCAGAAGGTGTGCACAGCACATCAGACTACGTCCCATGGGCTAGGGGACGTATGGGCCACATGACTAATGATGACCACATTTAGCTTTAAGGCAAACAAGGGAATGGGTGGTGTTCATTCTGGTCAGCCTGTGACCAAAGGAATTTTGGGAATTTTTTTTAACAAGAAAGGAATGAATAGGTACTGAGCAACAGCTAGCAGTCTCTGCCATAGCCAATTCTATCAGTGGTATATCCATCAATGAATACTCAATTTTACCAAATACAAGTGTCTTGAGGTGTAAAGAATACTATACTTCATTTTGTGTGCAATCTTTGCTAAAATACTTAGACTTTCACCTTTTCTGCATCCTAAAACACAACTTAAGAGCCTCTCCAGCAGCACTTGTTTGCCTGCAGAGTGACGTTCGTGCTCCCAACATGGTGGTCAGGTCTTATTCGAGCTAGCCACGTCTCAGTTACCAAACATATGTCCACTTCCATGCTTCTGGTAACCTGTGATCCTGCCAAGGAGTTATCCTCATTTCTCCAGCACAAACCACGAGTCCCCTCTTAGTTCCTGAGCCAAAGACACTCCTTTCTCGTCTAGAAATGCCCCTTCTCTATTTCCTACGTGGCGAAGTTCCCTCTTGCTTTCCAAGTCTAATCTAAAAGCCACTTGTCGACCAAGTCATCTTTAAACACTCCAGCATGTGTGTAATCTTCTCTGCCTCGCAACTGCCACAGCACTGTAACTGTTTTCTGCTTCTGTGATGATGCACACGTTTTTATGTTGGCGCTCGAGGGCAGGACTGTACCCGAGTTAGTATTCTGTCCTCCACAGGGCCCAGCCGTGTGTATAACATTGGACAATCCATCAAGAAAGGAAAATTAAGTGAATGATTGACTGCTTGTAAAATGTGTGCATTTAGTGTCATAATATTTATTTTATACAGTCTAAATTACCATATTACGTTAATGTAACTTCGCTCTGTGTGGTCCAAATGACATGGTTGCTGCTTGATCATTGTAATAAGCTGAGAGATGCATTTAGTTCAAAGATAGCACAAGCAGCTGCAGGCGGCAGGAGAGAGCATGATACCACTTACTGGCACATCTTAATATTTTAATAGACTCATTCTTAGCCAAATAGAGGCAGCAGAATTTAGAAACAATGCCAGTTCCTGCCATTGGCTTCATCGGGGGCACTTTATTCCATCAACTTTGGGAGGGAGTGATGAAACTTCTGGGGCTCCATTTGTGTCTCTGACTGAGGGTAAGAAATGGATCCCCGATTTTGCTCTGAGAACTGTTTGTAGACAATCTTATCTTGTGGTCTTCTACCTATCGTCTCAATCAGGATTTCTTGGTATCCGACTGGACCCCGCTAAAATTTGGCTTAGTTTCTTTAAGATGAATTAATAAACAGGGCTTGATATGCTTTGTGACGTTGCTCTTGATAACACTGTTAGCATTCTTAGGCCATATATATACTCAGAATGTGTGTTTTAACTATATTTTTCCATGTTGGTCTGAAAACTTGGAACAAATCTCAAGTTTGGACAAAAACTGAAAAATTGCTCTGTTAGACAGATGGGTAGGCAGGTAGAAACTGACTTGCATCATACCCATCATAAGCATATTAATTACTGTGTCTTTATCTTAAAAAATACAACATGCATTTGGCAAAAGTCATTTGTTTATAATAGAGCCGTGAGTGAAATAGAAATAAAAATATAAAGCTCAACTAAAAACCTCTTCATGCTTAATGACTGAGATACTGGAAACACAGCTGGTACCATCTTACCTGAGGTTGTTCTGGAAGTACTAACTAATGGAGTTAGGAAAGAGAACCAAAAAATGGGCATTGCTGCCTTTTCCTCACGGTCAACATCAACAAAGAATACCATTCTTGGTCTTCACCCAAAAATGACAACAACAAAAAAGCCCCCCAAAAGTCACTATTATTTTATTTGCATTCCTTTGGTTAGTGGGGAGATTAGGTATCTTTTCTGGTTTTATTGGCAATGTGAAGAGTGAGATATGAAATGTTTACTTGTGGCAATAACTGGAGACACGGAAGGAAGAATTCTTTTTTTTTTTAAGATTTTATTTATTTATTCGACAGAGATGGAGACAGCCAGCAAGAGAGGGAACACAAGCAGGGGGAGTGGGAGAGGAAGAAGCAGGCTCATAGCGGAGGAGCCTGATGTGGGGCTCGATCCCATAACGCCAGGATCACGCCCTGAGCCGAAGGCAGATGCTCAACCGCTGTGCCACCCAGGCGCCCCGGAAGGAAGAATTCTAATTGACATTGGTTTTCAATAGCTTCCATCTCTCTCTCTCTCTCTCACACACGCACACACACACGCACACACACACACACAGGCTCTTAAGGCAAAGATGCAAAACCATAGGCTGCCAGGTTTTTGTCCTTCTAGGAGACAAAAAAATGAATCAGTCTCAAAGAGTGGGGTATGGTGGGGGAGTGGTTCTGGGAAAAGGATTTGGGGCCTATAAACTGATACTATGTTTTTGGAGAGTGGTCTAGAAATGTTTATCTGAATATAAAATAAAATATGTTCAGCTCTTTGTCTTGGCAATCATACCTCAAGAGGTTTACTCTAAGGATATAATTATACGAGTCTGAAATGATGTATGTATGAGGATATTGGTTTCAGCCTTGTTTGTGACAGAGAAGTATTGAGAAAGAGCTAAATGCTCACGCATAAGAGCTGGTGGATGGTTATGCAGTGGAGTACTATGAAGCCAGTGAAATGTGTTGACTCGGAAGAATTTCCACAACCTATTGTTGAGGAAAAGAACAGGTTATAGAACCCGTGCGTGCTCTAATTCTACTTAGTAGTTGAATAGATAGGTAGACCTGTAACTATATATCTGAACTTTTCTGTGAATGTATAGAGAGAGCTAGAAAAAAGTGCTAAAAATATGGACATTGGTAATTAAAATCGAGCTGGGAAGATACACGCAACAAAGAGGCTGTTGGAGAGTAATGGAAGGTATTTACAACAACTCAAGCCCACAGGGTTTCAGAGCAGGGAAAGATCAGCGTAGCAAGAGAGATCAAAGAGGGGCTCACATAGTAGGAAGCACTTGAGTTGATTCATTTTCCAGAGTCAGGGTTTGATTGGCTGGAGAGGCAGGAGCAGAATTACACGTAAGAGTAACAGCATTCATCCCGCAATGTTTGTGTGGAGCAGTGAGGCAGACACGAGGAATCACATGTTAAGTTATAGCTCCCAGCCTGGAAGAGTTTATAGCCCATTGGAGAATAAAAGTACATAAATTACAGTCTAGTGTGGAAAACACATCTCTAAAAGCACTGTGGGAGTGCTAAAAATGGGTACCTGCCTAAGCCTTGAGTGTGGTGAACAGGGGTAGACAGCAAGGGGCTGCGTGAGGGAAGTTTCTAGGAGAGGCGAGCATGAGTTGAAATTCAGGATGAGTTAGCTATGTGGAGAGTAAATAATACTGAAAGCAAGCATGAATGCTTACCTCAGACTTGACCATTATACTGATACAAAAGGCCATCTCCAGCTCACTGACAGGTTATGTGCTGAGCCTGTTTGGAAATCGCACTATTTTTCCACTCATGGAGTCCGTGTGAACTTCTCCTGCTTGTCCACAGAGGCCATTTAGCCTGTATGCTTAATCCCACATATCGAGTTGCTTAGGTGAATTGTTTTCTGGGTCTGGTGAGGGAGGAAACATAGTTCTCCTCATCTCCACTCTCTCCAGCTTGGTGACAGGCATGGAGACAGGGCAGGGTGAAGAACTGGGGCCATATGCGGTAGGATGCACTGGGTCATGGGCGTATGTATAGATAGCTTTAGTAGAGACTACCAAAGTTTCCCAAGTGCTTGTACAATTGATAGTCCCACTGGGAGTATAAGAGAACACTTCCACATCCTCACCAGGAAGCCTCCATAAGGTAAAAGGGCTCTTTCCTGATCTCAGTTTTCCATGGCCTTTTCTCCTCATTTCACTTGGACCCTAGGTCTTTAAAACAAGAAGTGGAAGTGACTTTCTGGAAAAACTCCACTTATATTTCAAAAGAAAGCCCTGGAAGTTGAGGCCAGCCACGGCTTTGGGGGAGGCGGAGACACTGGGTGAGGAGATGGGAGGGGCCTGCTAGCAAGGTGCCTCTGTAATGGCTGGGGAAGATTCAGTAGGGGGCATGGGGAACAAGTCATGGAAGGACAGGACGCTTATTCCCTCTTCCCCAAACTCACCATTGTGCACATGCTTTTGGACGAGGGTCAGTACTGATTATAGTTGGAAGTTGGTGCTAGGGGTAGGGAAAGGTGGCCAAATGTTAGGGTGTGTAGACCACTGAGGAAAGAAGGGAAGAGGAGAGGAACATCCCATGTAGCCACTGAATTTGGTCAATTTCTGGGTAGCCATTCTTTTGTAAGGTGTATGGAAATTATCTAAACCTGGGATTGGAAATCGTCTAAACCTGGGATTATAAAATAGTGTTACATTTATGATGTGTTTGTATTTTTACTCAATATGTGTGTGTGTGTATTTAATCCTACACGTTGGTTTTCTCTCAACAGAAACTAAATTCATGCGTTCTGTTTCTTAGCAGTGCACTTCATACTCTGATTATTTATTAGATCTGCTGTTGATTGTACCTTTCCCACACTTTTTCCTTAATATTTCCTAAAGTGTGCAATATAAAACAGGGGCAGAAGATGAGGAAAAACTCCCTTTATAGAGATTTGCTTATGGCCAAGTGTGCACTACGTGGCCTTGCAGGGGGCATAGATGTTTCCTGGAGTATACAGTCTCGTAAACCACAAACCAGCTGTTCCTTTCCGGGGTTCTGTAGCTTATTCTATCCATTCACGTGTGCTCATTGAATGCGTATTGTATTCAAGACATGGACAACAAGCCTAAATCACAGCAAACCCACGTGCAGAGTGTTCGGAATTCCTATGTGTGCCACATAATATTTAGTTAGCAAAAATAGATCCAGTAGACTCCACTTTCTAGAACAGGCTCCTCTGAGTTAATGGGGGGCTGATTCATGGTCACTCAACATACAGGTTAAAGATCTAGACCAGGGGTGCCTGGGTGGCTCAGTCGTTAAGCGTCTGCCTTCAGCCCAGGGTGTGATCCCAGGGTCCTGGGATCGAGCCCCGCATCAGGCACCCTGCTCCGCTGCGAGCCTGCTTCTTCCTCTCCCACTCCTCCTGCCTGTGTTCCCTCTCTCCCTGGCTGTCTCTCTCTCTGTCAAATAAATAAAAATAAAATCTTTAAAAAAAAAAAAAAAGATCTTCTAGACAGCCCTCTTCACTGAAAGAAGAGATGTGGGAGCCAACCTCCCCGAGACAATTAGTGGCTGAGCCGTGTCTAGAACCAGGGTCTGCTGTTTCTTCCAAGAAGCGTTATAGACAAGAGCATGGCTTAACAAGCCCATGGGTCTGGTTTTGAGTCTCCACATCTATGGGCTTTGTAAATTTGGGCCTGCTTTTTAATCCTGGTGCACCAGTTTTCTCGATTGTCAAAGAGGGATGATAACATAGTAAGTGTGTCATAGGGTTTTGGAGGATTAAATGAGAATACACGTGTAATGCGCTCAGCAGAGTGGTGGAAGGCAGAGAAAGACTAAGTACTGATTGAAGGGGTTCTTGAAAATCCCTCTAGACTGACCAGTGAAAACCTGTTCTTTTGTGGCCATGCCCTACATTAGACGCAGTCCCCTCAAACACGGCATCTACCACGGTATCAAATGAAAGAGAGGTCTTTGAACTGTTCCTTCCTTTGAGAACATTGATGGAAGGACTACGGAGATACTTCCAGGATTGGCGCTCTGGTACACGTGAACACGCTTAGCATCTTCTCTCTGTCTCTGTTTCTGTGTCTGTCTGTCTGTCTCTCTTGACGTTATTTAAGAATAGCTAAGCTGGAATTTCCAGTTACCTAGTCTCCTCCAGAGGACTATATAATGGAAGGCAAGAGCTGTATTACTTGCAGCATGTGAGTGCTAAGGCTGTATTTCTGCACGAGCTGGACTGCTTTGATACCATTCCAACAGAAAGCCTACATGGAAGTCATTGCTTATCTTCCAGTTTAGCTCTTGTGCCACAAACTTCAAAACTTGGAAACAGCCCACCCCGAAGAGTTTCTGCTTTTCACGGTCTTTGAAATCAGGACTTCCACAGTCTTTGAAATCAGGACTTGGGATTAGTATGAGGTTTTTAGTTGTTAGAGCTGTAGATACCTTAGTCATCACAGACTCCAAACCCCCAGTGTCGTAAAGCTGGTGGAGTGAGCCCCAAAGTCCTGGCTCCTGGGATCCAGGGGCCTTTTCCCTCTTCTCCAAGTAGTGATGAACCAGAGAGGGTTCTCCAGTTCTGAGCTGACATCTTTCTCTCTCGGTGTGAATACTCTTTGTGAAACTATTTCAACCGTCAGAGCTAAAGAGAATAAATAAAATGCTGTTAGTAAATTAAAGGTTTTGCTTAACTGTACCTAGTTTTGTGTTTTGTTTTTTAAATTTATGATCTTAACTGATGTGTAGCAGGCATTGACTTCCATGAGTTGGAATGATATGATAAATATAAAGAAAGCCACCGTGAGAGGCCACAGGGAACACTGCCTGGCTCTTTATCTTGACGAAATAGAAACAAACTGAGTCTTGACATTTAGACAGTGAGATTAACATCATCACCTGCTCATGATTGAGGAGGTTGACCTTATGTTCCAATTCTTTTGATTATTGACAAACTCAAGCAATTTTCTGCTGTTCTTGAAAGATAGTCACATTTATGAAATTTGGGAGAATGTTCATTGAATTTAGGTAGAAGAGACTGTAAATGCTTCCACACAGAACCCTCTTAAAGATCCAAGGCCTAAAAAAAGGTAAAATCATATATAATTTTTTCCCTTGGGCAGGTATGGATAAACTTATCTAGAAATGGAAGGACATTCATTACTAGGACACCCATCTCAGGGGTCATGTACTGCATGAATATTGAAATTTAGAGAGAGTGGTTCTGTGAAAAGTTAGCACTAGTGACATTCACGAAGAAGAAAAACATCTTTCTACATTTACTTGGTTAATGGAATGTTCTGGAAGGGGAAAAAATGGACATGGTTTATATTTTTCCCCAAATATACTTCTAGCAATATTGAAAAATTGATATTTTCAACACATGTATTATTTTTGGTAGCATACTTACGTTTGGTCCTGTATTCTAAATCCACATTTTCTTTCATAAAGAACACTATTAGTTAGCTTGGGCTGCTGTAACCAGACAGACTGGGAGGCTTCACCAGCAGAAATGTATTTCTTACAGTGCTGGAGGCTGTGAAGTGTAAGAGCAAGGTGTCCGCTGATTCTGTTACTGGTGTGGCTCTCTTCCTAGCCTGCAGAAGGCTGCCTTCTTCCTGTGTTCTTCATGGAAGGCTATCTTCTTATAAGGTCACATCTCTATCAGATTAGGGCCCTATCTTTATGACCTTTAACCTTAATACGTCTTAAAGATCTTACTTCCAAGTACGGCCTCATTGGCGATTAGGGCTTGAACGATGAAGTTTGTGGGGGACACAGTTTAGTCTATAATGTGAACTTACCGCCAGACTGAAAGTGGATACCTGTAAAACAAAAGTTGTCAATTTCATTTAAAGTCTGGCAAGGACTTTATCATCATCCCTGGGCATGATGAAAGAATCCAAAAAATCTTGCTTTACCCCCTCCCCTCTCAATTTATGGGCCTTTCCCCCTTAAATTCACTTCTTTGTCTTTAAACATTATTCCAGGTAACTTCAGAGCTGTTGATATATTAACATTAATGAATGGGTCAGCTCTTCCCAGAGAACAGAGAGGGGAGGTCAAGGTGGGGATCAAGAAAGAGACTGAGTTTACGGTCCTGTGAAGACAGCAGGCTAGATAGGGATGGAGGACAAGAAGAAGATGAAGGTGAGGCCCAGTCTGGAATTTGAGGATATAGAAGCAAAACAACAACAGGACATAACTTACCCGTTATTTATTCCAGTCCTACAAAATGCTTGCAATGAAAGCAGTTAGTTTAGCGTTTGGGACACCTGGCTGGCTCAGTCAGCAGAGCATGTGACTCTCAATCTTGGGGTTGTAAGTTTGAGCCCCATGTTGGGTGTAGAGGTTGCTTAAAAATAAAATCTAAAAATAAAAGCAGTTTAGGAAGAAGAAAGGGGGGGGTAAACAGAAGGGGGAATGAACCATGAGAGACTATGGACTCTGGGAAACAAACTGAGGGCTTCAGAGGGGAGGGGGGTGGGGGAATGGGATAGGCCAGTGATGGGTAGTAAGGAGGGCACGTATTGCATGGTGCACTGGGAGTTATACGCAACTAATGAATCATGGAACTTTACATCAAAAACTAGGGATGTACTGTATGGTGACTAACATAATATAATAAAAAAATATTATAAAAAAATAAAAGCAGTTTAGTTTTTCTGATTGTTAGTGATCTTTGACATTTTGATCAATTTTTAATTTTAGAATAGTTTTATGTCTACAGAAGGGTTGCAGAGATAGTGCAGGGAGGTCTTGTACACCCCCACACCCAGCTTTCCTGGTTAACGTCTTCTATTACTACGGTACACCTGTCACAATGAAGAAAGAAACATTGGTGTGTTATTATTGACTAAGATTCACATTTTACTAAAATTCCACTAGTTTTCCCTTAATTTTCTTTTTCTGTTCCAGGATCCTCTCCAGGGTACCACATTAGGTTTAGTTGTTTGTGTCTCCTTAGGCTCGTCTTGGCTGTGACAGTTTCTTGACTTCCCCTGTTGCTGATGACCTTGACCAATTGTGGATTATTGGTCAGGTGTCATCTCGTATTCCCTGCATTTGGGTTTGCGTGCTGGTCTTCTTTTGGGTTGACCAAGATTGTGGGGTTTGGGGGGGAAGACCATGTAGGTAACGTGCCACTGTCATCTCATGTTACCAGGGGTACGTGCTGTCAACACAACTTATCACTGTTGATGGTGACATTGACTGCATGGCTTGAGGTCATGTTTGTCAGGTTTCTCCACCGGAAAGTAACCCTTCCCTCTTTCCCCCTCCATAACAGACTCTTGGAAAACAAGTCAGTAGGTATACAGCCCACACTCAGAGAGTGGAAGATCTTGAACTTTTTAAATTGAACATATTCCTCTGTCTTCTTTTAACCTGCAACATTTAAGCACATCTCAATTCTAACACTTAACTCTAACGGAAGAATTTGTCTAGTGATTTTCTCACAAGCTGTATGCACCATCATTTTTTTCTCCTTTCTGGCAGCTGTCACTCTTAATTTTGCAGGTTTTCTGCTGTGTGCACATGGCATTTAAAATCTAGATTAAGACTGAAAAAGTTAGTCTGCTATCCCCATGTTCCCACTTAATGTAAATGTTTGCCTAATAGCCTGAAAATTCAAATAACGAACTGAAAAGCATTTCTTAATCACAGTGTTTGGCACTGCTAAGTGATATACTTACTCTGGTACAATGAATCCCCCACTCTGCTATTGAACTAGGATATAATTTCACTGGATGTAGAGTCTTGTGACTCATCTGAGCATTCCTCTGTGTGCTCGACAAACAGATTGCAATATGTTGCTTTGATTAGGAATCAAAATGCATGCTTTAACTAAAAGCTAAAACCCCCAAATCAATCAAACAGGCTGACAGAAAAACAAGACGTAGGATTATAGGATAAAGAGGAGAGAAGGTCAGTGAGCACATGTTTCACAGTTAATGGTAGAGAACGAAGGAGGAGACGGGGAGTGTGTGGAGCGGTGCTGTCGAGAAGCATTCTGTTATGGGGAGGGCAGTGAGGACCCACTGGTGATTGTACGTGGAGGCAGATGGGACCCTGGGAGAGAATGTATGATCTGGGCGATTTGATAAATTCTGTTTTAAAGAGCACAGTTGCTTTAATGAAACACGTTCTTGACTTTTGTATTTACTAAACTCATTTTCCCGTGTTCATTCTGAGTTTCTCTGAGAAATAGTAACAAACATCTGCTTCTTGTTTTTCCATGTATAAAGTGTTTTTGCACGCATTGGCTCATTAATCTCTTACGAAGCATCCAAGGTGTTAATTTTGTCATCAGTCCCATTTTGCAGATGGGTCTGTTGAGACTTAAGGAGGTCTCACTCGCTCAGGGACAAAGAACTAGGAATTTCACTTTGTTTCAATTCAAGTCCATTGTCTCAGGTAAAAGGGAGGGAGCAGCCTTCCCTGCTGAGCTTGGGGGAGTCTTGCACACGTGACTGTAGTCCATTTAAATAAAACTGCCTCCTGAAGCCTACCAGTATTTTGAAGAGATTTTGCTATCAGGATGTTCAAGCTGTGTCTCTCTTTTGGTATAGTGGGTGCTTACCCAAACCAAGGCCTGAGGATTCTGACTGCACCTCCCACTCCTTGCTCTCATTCCCCTAGATCTGAACAAAATTCTCCCAAACGCCCGCCTCTCTCTCTTTGACCTTGCTGTATTGTGTAAGTAGTCTCTCTGGTTTAGGTAAAAAGATCGATTATAGTTGAGGAAAAATGCCTGTGTTCCTTGGACTACTAACCGGGGCCGAGCTCTTGGGTAGAACAGTTCTCTTCCATGAGCACGTTCTTGTACATTCGCTGCTTGAGAGATCAACCAAGGGGGGAATTGTCAAATTCAGTGGCACGGTGAGCCTGCTCCTGGAAGATGGCGAGATGGCATAGCCACATTGCCTTGGCCCAGTGGGTCAGATCTAGGGTTGTTGGAAGGGCAGGGAATAACTGGGAAATAGAAGCAGAGAGGGCAGGTCAAGACATGTGTCCCCATCAGCCGTCCTCTCCCACCCAGCTCCTACCCCCCTGTCTGCCTTCACCTCCATGGTGTCTTGTCACTCTTCGCCTCTCTCTGCTAACATAGGAGTCAGACAGGGACAGAACAAAAGGATAAGCTAGAGAAGCTTCCAATAGAATGATGGTCCAAGGACAGGTAAGGGACCTGAGGAACGCAGAAAGGAGAAAGGAAGAGAGAGAGGCATAGGATGTCCCCACATACCGCCCCCCCCCACTCCCGAGGGAGCTGGGGTGGGCAGGGGAGGAGGGCAGAGAGAGAGGAGAGAGAGAATCTCAAACAGGCTCCATGCCCAGCGTGGAGCCCGACTTCGGGCTCTATCTCACAACAATGAGATCATGACCTGAGCCGCAACCAAGAGCTGGACGCTTAACTGCCTGAGCCATCCAGGCGCCCCTGTTTCCCGCCTTTTAAGGTCTGATGTTAGTTGCCTATATGCATTAATAGGTAACCTGCACAGAGCATATGCCGTGCTTTCCCTTTGAATGGCTCTGACAAAGGAGTGGAAGTCGGGGTCCTGGAAGCAAGAACGGGAACCTCCCTGGGTCCAGTAGATTGCACAGCATACCGCACTCCACTGAAACCCTGATCCAGGGCTTGTAGGCTGTCAGAATCCTCAGGGCACAGCCAGGCCGCACTGTCCTCCTCTACAGTGTATCTTGTTATCTCGTCACCTTTTGAGCCATCTACTTGGCTGAAGGCACTGTTGAGTTCAGAGGAGGGATTTTTCTGAAATCTGTCCCAATGGCTCTAGCGTAGAATTGCTTTTGATGTCATTGTTGTAACAAGGAAAGTGGGCTTGAGTGAAGGAGGTGATGACATAGGAACACACTAGATTACGCAGAAAACCGTGTTAGAATTGATTGTATGTTCTTGGAAGCTTTTGCCTCTTAAAATCTCACCTTAGAAATGGCTTGTCTTTGTAAAATAGAGTACAATTTAATAATTTCCCCCCAGTTTTAACTACTTGTCGATAATTATTTTGGTTTTGAAATAGTGATGCCAACTCCTTCCAGTGAGGTTTTTAGTCATTTTGGCCTGAGTTGATACTGTGAGACTAGGATAGAATCTGCTGTTTTTCCTCTTAAAAATGATCACAGGGCCGTCTTCTAACTTTTTGTCAGTGAGTCATGTGGAAACCATAGGGTGGCTCTGTTTTGCCTTTTAAAATTTTTGTATTAAAGTGATTTTCCAGGAGGATGGAAAAGAAATCCCTCTAAAAATTAGGCAACATCCTGGTTTGCTGAATGCCTTGAGGGGGTCCTTGTGCCATGAGGTAATGAACGTGAAGAACTTGGATGCTGGAAAGTACTTTCCACAGCATCGATGTTTTGGAGGCCATGCTACTTTTTGTGCTCAAGGTCAGAATATATTGTTCTCATGTGTTTCTTGGCTCTTGAGTTTCAATTCAGATTTTCAAGGTGAATGGAAAGTAGAGTTTATGGTTTTAAAAAAAAATGTCATTTTTTTTTCAAAATACTAAAGTGAACGTGCGGTGTAGACAAGTGTATCCCAAGCTCTTTAGCCTCTAAAGGATGTGCTTCTCTCACATTTCTGTTTGATGACTTTCCAAGGACATCCTTCTTCGATTTTGCCAATTGAACATGGCTGAGGGATTTGCAGTTTGCCGGTTTCCAGACAGCCTTCACGCCCTTGTGGACACTGTGGGCTCCTCAGAGAAGGGCCATGTTTTTGTTTTTATTTCACTCAGTGCCTGAGATCTGGGAAGTGTTTACTACCAATAAAGAGGGTTTATGTGGCTAAATTCTTCCTGCCTTTATTTTAATTTTTTTTAAAGATTTTATTTATTTATTCGACAGAGATAGAGACAGCCAGCGAGAGAGGGAACACAAGCAGGGGGAATGGGAGAGGAAGAAGCAGGCTCCCAGTGGAGGAGCCTGATGTGGGGCTCGATCCCAGAACACCCGGGATCACTCCCTGAGCCGAAGGCAGACGCTTAACGACTGCGCCACCCAGGCGCCCCTCTTCCTGCTTTTAGATTCAGGACCAGAAAGTTAGCTGGATGAGGACACTTTATCTGTACCGGTTTATCTTTAACACCTCGAACAGCGTCTGGCACCCAGCAGGCACCCAATAAATATTTGCACGCTGAATGGATGTGTCTACCATCTGATGTGTTACACACCAGTAATTAGATAAAGCAGAGAGTTTTATACACAGTCTCTAAGGTGTCCTGTAAAGAGCGTTGAAAGAATTCTGGGAGGTGGACTTTGGATGTTTCTTCTTCTGTTGGTTTGGCAACTAGATGATTCCTTCAACTTTCAGAATAGATCAAGAGTTCTACAGCGTCGGCTCTGCCCGCTGCCCCCTTCATTCCCACTGCCGTGGCCTTCTTTAACCATGGCTTTAGGAAAAGGAAAAAGAACAGTTTGGAGTAGGTACACATCCACTTACAGCAGCACCAGGCATGTGATACGCACTTTGTAAATGCTCATCTTATCACTCATTTTATTATATTACTCAGTATAATGATATTGGTGATGTCTCCATATTTTTCTATCTTATTAAGTGTCTTAAGAAATACAAAATAGACTAATTTTGGGCACCTGGGTGGCTCAGTTGGTTGGGCGTCTACCTTTGGCTCAGGTCATGATCCCAGAGTCCTGGGATCGAGTCCTACATTGGGCTTCCTGCTCAGCGGGGGAGCCTGCTTCTCCCTCTGCCCCTCCCCTGTGCTTGTGATGTCTCTCTCTCTCAAATAAAAAAAGGAAAACATAGATAAATTTTAAATTTTACTAAATTTTGTCCCATTCTTTCCCAACATTAATAGAGAACTAAAGTTTCTCTCTTTTTACTTACTAATATGAATAATTGTATTGGCATATTTTCTAATGTTGAACATTCCTTGCATACCTGTTATGAGCTCCATTGTGCTGCATAATTCAGCTTGTACATATTTACTTTGAGATTTTTGCATTGAGAACGTAAGTGAAATTTGCCTGTAGTTTCTTTTTGTGTGGGTGCGTTTTCTCTTTCAGATGTTGGTGTGGATGTTATGCTGGTGTTTTAGAAGGAATCAAAAGCTGCCCTTCATTTGCAATGTACGTTGTAGATAGCATTGCAATGATCTGTTCCTTCAAGGATTTGTAGAATTCACAAGTGTGAAATTGATTAAGTCTGGTGCATTTTGGGAGGGGTTATTCTTTGAAAACGTACTGCAGTTTCATTTGTGGTAATTGGTAATGTACTACGTCATCCATTTGTTTAGGTTTTTACATTTATTATAATATTTCGGAGCCCAGTAGTTTTTATGATTCACATTGTCCATGAAAAATTTATGGTTGTTTCTATATTCTCAATTTTTTTTCCTCTTTATTTTGGTGAGCTAAAAGTTTAATCTCATATATTGGCCTTAGATTTCTTGACTCGAAAAAAAGACTTTTTGTTTCTTATTTGTTGATATAAATAGTGTAATCTGTGAAATTTCTTCTGAGCACATCACAGCTGTATCCCAGAGTTTCTGATCTAGAGCATTCCATCTTTGCTATTTTCTGCTTATTCTGTATTCTTGATTTTAATTTTATTTTTGACACAAAGTTTATTTTGAAGGCTTAAAAATTTTCAGATGGTAGGGTCCCTTGATTTTCTGGTTTTGTTATAGATTTTAATTTTTATTGCAGTGTGAGCAGAAGTTGTTTTTTGTTTCATTTCTGATTGAAGCTTTGTTTTTGATTTAATTAATGATCAAAATAGTCCATGGATTTGGAAAGAAGTCACATCCTCTCTTTTAAGATACAGAATCCCATTAATAAATCAATCAGAAGAGCCTTGTGATTTTATTCTTATTTTTTGTTCATGTGATCATTCTTCTGCAGAAAGAGATAAATTTCAATACTTATGTATTTCTTTTTTTTTTTTTAAAGATTTTATTTATTTATGTGACAGAGAGACAGCCAGCGAGAGAGGGAACACAGCAGGGGAGTGGGTGAGGAAGAAGCAGGCTCCTAGCCGAGGAGCCCGATGTGGGACTCGATCCCGGAATGCCGGGATCACGCCCTGAGCCAAAGGCAGACGCTTAACAACTGCACTACCCAGGCGCCCCCAATACTTATGTATTTCTTATACTTTGTACTTCATCTAGGTTTTGCTATAGAAACGATGATGCCATATTTATAACTGTTAGATGTTCACTGTGGATTACAATCTCTACAATTTTAAAGTAGCTATTTCTTATTGGATGCAAATTGCTTTGAATTCAATGTGTCTGAAATTTAGATCAGAATTCCAAGTTTTGGTTGGTACTCACCTGGCATGTCTTTGCCCAAACTTTTATTTTCAACTTTTCTGAGTCACTTTATTTTAGGTGCTTCTTCAATAGAGCACACCATCTGTTTTTCCCCTCTGGGAGCCAGTCTGGGGGTCTTTTTGTTTTGATTACTTAATGTAGCACAGATATGTTCACTTATAAAATAGATGTGTTTAGTCTTAATTCTGTAATCATATTTTATGTTATTCTTTTATTTCTTAACTTTTTATCATATGGTCTTGGTTTCATTGTATGTTTTTTTCCTCTTATTTGTAAAGTTCCTCTCTGTTATAGCATAACTCTTTTAGTAACAACCTTTGTAACTGTAGCTTCATAGATATATTTAATGATATTTCTTTAGACAGTATCTACTTATGCCCCCAAGACTCACGAAGAAATAAGTATCATTCCACTTATTTCTACTTTCCACGCCTTTCTTCTACTACCTAATTTTAGTTGATGATACTAGATGTGTTTAGCTATTCTGTTTGCCTTTATATTTTTAATATACTTCAGTCTCTTTTCCTTTTCCTTTCCCAGATTTAAGTGTTGTGGTTTTGCCCTGGCTATAAGGGATGAAACAATCAGGTCCTTTGCCTCCTCTCCTCCTCCCGTCTCACAGTACAGACGATTCGCATTCTGTTCTAGAACTAGTTCTCACAGTGGCTTTAACTCTCATTCCTTGTTTAAATGTAGCCAGGGATCACCGCTAGTCATTTTGCTAAGGATTTTTATTTGTCTCTTGAGTTTCTTTGTCTGAGGACTTCAGACACCTTCTGCCATCTTTCAATATTGAACGTTGCTAGGGAGCAGCCCAAGGTTGGCTGATGTCTTCCCCTTCGAGATAAATTTATCTCTTTCTCCTAGGTGGATGCCCAAAGGATTGTTCTTTATCACCGAAGTCTACTAACTTCATGTTTGTTGTTTTATATCAAATTTACTTCTAGTATGCAATGTATACTTTCAATCTGTTTTTTTATTTCTTAAGCATTTTCTTGTATTATATCTTCTTCCCTCCCTCCTCCCCTTTCTCCTCACCTCCCTCGCTCCCTACTTGCTTTCTCGGTCCTATTTGCTCTCTTTTCTTATTCTGAGCTCTCATTTGTACAAATACAGTTTCTCTTTGTCTAACTGCTACCACTTTCTCCTTGAATTTTTTTAAGAGCCTATTCCTTAATTTATAAATGAGAAACTGAGGCATAGTAAGCAACAGGGCTGGCTGGGATTCAAAACCACATGTACTTTCCCTCTGTCTTTTCAGATGAACACCTTTCTTCCTATTTTGGATCTTTCCAAGTTTGTCCCACCTCCCTTCCTTTCCTTCCTCCCTCCCTCCCTCCATTCCTTCCTTCCTTCCTCACTCCCCATACCTCTCTCTCTCTTCCTCTCACTCTGACTTCTCTCTCCCTCTATTCCTTCATTCTTTCTTACTTCCTTTGATATCTTTTCCCACATCTTTGCACTGGGGAACATGTTCAATATAAAAATGTGGCTGGTTGGGGGTGAGGGGGTGGTGGTGGTGAGAGGGAGGGAGATTATGTGATTATCACATGATTTACTCATACTTTTTGGGGGGCATTTTATCAGTAAACATGGAGACCATTGCCAGCTACATAATAGGGGAGCCACATGATCTCATTTCTGAAGAAATACTATTATTTATAGTGTTTTCCTTTGAATTTTCTTAAATTGTGAATCCAAAAACTGTAGATGATATTCATAAAAGATATACACGACCAGTAGGGTGGGGAGGAATTAATCTCATGTTTTACTTGTCAATTTAGATTTCAAAAATGCACTTGATTTTACACATAGCTTTTTAATTCATGTTCAGTTTCTGGTCCACTAACTCCTAGATGTATTTCAGACACACCTGCACTCGTTGTCTATTACATTGTGTAATTAACTTACCCTCTGTAAATGATTCAGCGGAGGTCCCTTTTGCATTTCATCCTTTTTGCTTCTGATCATGTCAGTGTTTAACCATGTCATTCTGAATTCATAAAGTCTGCTGGTCCGGTGAAAGACCCAAAGCTCTTAAGTTTTACACTGTCCAATGTGTAGTCGCTGAAGAAAAGATTATAAAATGCCCCCGGCCAGGAATGACTTCTCAATTGACCCAAAACCCTAACCAATCATTAAAAAAGTGAATTTATTGGTTGTAGTTGAAAAATTAATCTATGCTTACTATAGGGAATTTGAAAACCACGTTTGTGTGATCTATCACCCATAATCATAATCCTGAGGGCATAAAGATTACTTAGCATGATTTTGCATTTCCTTTTAGTCTTAAGCATCCATACACACACATATAATTTTGTTAAATTATAGTCCTGCTGCGTACACTGAAAATTTGGTAACACGTTTTTCTCTTTATAATTGCCATGTTATCTCATTTTGATAACTATTCTTTACATGTAGTTTTTGTAATGACTACCTAATTTTTAAATTAGGCTATACCTGAATTTACTTAGTCACTCCCTCATTGTTGAAATTCTTGTGTTATCAAATTTTGTCCATATTTATAAGTATTTCATTGAGATAAGGTCCAAGAAGTAGAGTTAATAGGTGAGCATGAAGACTTTTTGGTGTCAAGTTTTTGGTTTGTTTTCTAAGCGTTTTATTTTGAAAAACTGCACATGCAGAAATAGAATGTGAGTGTGAGCGTTTTTAGTCCTGAGACGTGATGTGAAACTGACGAGAATAGTTGTGCCATTTTATGTTCTCACCAGGAGCATGTGTGTTCGTGTGGTTGTCTGCCCGTGCCAACATCAGCATTTATGTGAGTCTTAAATTTTGTTGTCAATTTAATATCATAAAAGTGGCATTTCTTTGCTTTAATGTGTTTATTTTATCAATGGAGCTGAGTAGATTATTGATGTTTGTTAGCCATATGTATTTTTTCTGTGAATTATCTAAAAAGATCTTTGCCAAATTATCTGTTGGAGTATTAGAATTTTGCTTATTTTCTTTAAAGGCATTTTCAATATTTCAACATGTTCCATATTTTTGTAGATCTGTGCATGTGTATGCTTGTAGGGGTGTGTGTGTGTGTGTGCATCTGCACGTTACAATTTTTTGTTCTTCTTTAGGTAAATTAGTTAGCTAGCGCTGTGTAACAAAACCCTCCAAAAACTCAGTGGCTCACAACAATAATCCTTTCTTATTGTTTGTTAGTTTTGGGGTAGTTTATGTACTCTTCTTGGTTGGATTCTCTCATGCCTGTGTGGTCCACTGCAGGGTAAGGAGACGCTTCTGCTGATTATACCCAAGATCTTTTACATTTAAGCATTTAAGGCTTTGGCAGGCTGGCTGGACTCTAATGACCTGGACTAAGCCAGCTGGGCGCTCTTTCTGTCTCCAGGCTAGCGTGGCTTGTTCAAATGGCAGGCTTCCAAGAAAGGCTTGGAACTGGTACACAGCTATTTCTGACGTTTCTGACATTCTTTTTTCTCCCCCCTGACATTCTTAATGGCAAAGGCAAGTCACAGAACCAGACCAGATTCAAGGGATGGTGAAATGGACTCTTACCTCTTGATGGGAGGAACTGCAAAATACATTGCAAAAGACGATGGGAGGAGTGGTTAATTGTGGCTATTTCAGTTTTCCACAGTAGGTGAATGGTTTTTTGTTGGTGGTGATTTTGTTTTTATTTTTTTTTTCCTGGATCTTTTTAGGATATTTCATCATCTTTTTGTTTCAAAAGGATGTATTTAAGAGACATTTAAAAAATAATTTTGCTTTTTTTTTTTCGGTGCAGGAAGGCTTTTTGATTATCGCATCTATTTCTGTTTTCTGTGATAATGTCAATTTCTTGCTGCAATGTGAATTTTGATTTACCTGTTACGTCTTGTTTCCTTGCTGTTATTTGTCTTTATCTCTATTGTAGCTGGTTGTTTCTGTCTTTTCCTACTGACTGTTCATCTGAGGACTTTGTCTCCTTGTTATTTTCTAATCCCAGTGTTTGCAGGGCATACCTTCTTTCATATTTCTTTCTTTCTTTTTTTTTTTTAAGATTTTATTTATTTATTTGAGAGAGCGAGAGGGAGGGAGCCCAACCGGGGTTCGATCCCAGGACCCTGGGGATCACGACCTGAGCCAAAGGCAGACGCTTAACTGACTGAGCCACCCAGGCGCCCCTTCTTTCATATTTCTGAAGCCTCTAAGAAGTCTTCTAAAATGTTCCTTGGGTTCCTTTCATAAAGATGTCAGCTGTCTTACTCTCGGGCTCCAGGCTAGCTCATCATGCTATATTATCCTCCGATGCTTTGAATAAATCATCCACATCCAAATGCAGCCCCTTTATTCTCCTGTTTCTCAGACTTTTTCTGTATCCTAGTAGTTTGCTTGTAAAAAATTTTCCTAATACAACCAGATTTCCACGCACAGTCTTTCTATCATTGACTTGTCTTGGTTCTGGCAATCCAGACACTGGAGGAAGGTTAGGAGGGCTCCTTTAAGGAAGAAGAAGCCAAAGATGGGTGTAAAGTGGAAGCTGCCAGACAAGTAAGAAATGGAGCCCTGAGACAGGTACTAAGTTGGACAGATAGCACACACAGGACCAGCCTGACGGTTGATAATAATCAGACTGAGAGGAACGTATCTAAATGGCTGCTCCTCAAGCTTTGTCCCTTCTCCTTTTCAGCTCTATAATTATTTCCTCTCGTTATCTTTTCTCTTGGACCATTTAAACACCTTGAGAAGAACTCATGTTATATACTTGGTTCTGAACATGGCAGCAGACCTGCTCTGTAGGCAAGAGGAAGTTCTGCCCCCGCTGCATTCTCCCTCATCCCTCCGAGAAGCCTCCCCAGCCAAAGTCAAGGTCCTTTGAGCTCTTGCGATGCGGCTTTCCCTTTCAGGGGTGAAAGGGATCCTCTGTAGCCAGCATGGACTCTACTCGAGGACTGCAGTCGGTGGCTTCACCCCTGCTTTTCCCTGCTGTTCTTTCTGTCAGTGAACACTACCCTACCTTGGAGCATCTGTGGCTTCATTATTGTGCCTCTCTTTAAATGGTGCCCCATCACCACTGTTTAATATCTCCCATCAGAAGTTGGCAGAAATTAGGAATTTTGGGGGGGGGGGGAAAGAGCATGTATTCCCTTCCTAAGCACAAAGTAAAATGAGCTTTCTATTTAAGTCGTCCTTTGTGAAATGGCAGTATTCCCAGAATATGTGAGCTGACAAGGATCTGATCGATCATCAGGTTGGACCAGAGGAACCTGAGCCCCAGAAAGGTTGGGATTGACTCATTCATGACTCCAGAGCGGGTAACTGAAAGACAGGATTTACACCCAGGTCCCCCCGGTCTGCTGCCTTTTATTCTTTATCTGCGCCCCAGGTCTCCACACCGCTTTGCCGATCATATTACATTTTGTTTCATGTTATATATTTTCTTCCCTTTCTACTACCACAGTACACTTTTTTTTCACCTTTGTCCTAGTATAATTACACATTCGTCTGTTTATTATATTTCAAAATTGAAATTATTTCCAGAATCTACTTCTTGTTGTCAAGAAAATCATAAATAACAAACCATACTTTACTATTTTCTGCTTCCATGTCTCCATACAAGGTAATTCTACTGGGGATGTGTTACTACTTACTGAGGCAGATGCTGTGTCTTCCATGACAGTGGTTTGCTTTCTTCCTTACAAATTAATTAGGACTCAAATTTTAACTTTTTTTTTTTTTTTAAGATTTTGTTTTTAAGTAATCTCTACACCCAACATGGGGCTCAAACCCACAACCCCGAAATCAGAAGTCGCCTGCTCTACTGACCGAGCCAGCCAGGCGCCCGTAGGATTTTGAACTTTTTAAAAAGAATTACTTTTAGCTGTTGTAGCCCTTGTCTTAATATTACCTGTGGATTCATGTTAATTTGCCCCTCCCTTCTATTTACTTCTTCAGGCTATCCTCTCAAGGTACTGCTGGCTTTAAAATGTGTATTTAAAGGCATGTGTAAATATTCAACATTATTTCATCTATTTAAAATGAAGGATCCATCAGATCGTATTTGTGTGGTAAATTAACGTGAGCCTTCAGGCATATGGATTAAAATAAATTTTGCCAGATAGGAAGCGATTTAGGAAGTGAATTTCAAGGAGAAGGGAAAATGGGGTGCCTCCTAAAAGTATCTGGAGTTAGGCGTCAGCTTCTGGTTTCAGCTCTGGAAGTGATACTGGGTTGATTTGTGGGTGATGACGATGGTCTTCGACGCTAGGAACTACAAGTTAGGAGCGTATTTTCAGCATCCCTGATGTCCTTCAATCGTGCTTTCTTGGTTGTTTCCATCTATGAAATTGTTACTGCCTTTTGCCCTTTTATGTCTGCTCCTTTCATGAATATCATCATCAAGAGATTTTTTTTTTAAACCAGAACCAAGGATGTTTTATTTTCCAGAGTGATTTGTCCTCTGTTTAGTAGCACCTGCATTGATTATATTCCATAACAGCCCACAGCTGGGCAGAAGCCTGTGAAACGACACAACCACTTCTAATGCCCAAGTATCACAAGCACAACATTTTGTATCCCTTATTCTAAGTTGCGAGCATGTTTAGCATAACAGAAGATTCAAGTTCAAGGTCTGTGCACACTCAGTCTTACTGAGGAGCTTATGATCTTCGTTGGTTAGAAACATGGTAATAATGGTTAATAAATGCTTAATAAAAATATGAACACACCTATTATATGTGGGTGTTGATCACCTAGAATTTATGGTATTTTCATCTGTACCACAGTTAATATGAATTGGTAGCTGAGAGGTAGACCAAATTTCTGAAATTGAATGCAGATATAATTATTAAATTTATTAACATGAGATTTGACCTGTATTTGCATAATGCAGTTAGACACATCTTAGGAGCAATAGTTACTTCTCATTTTCTCCGTAACTGCCAGAAAATATGTCTTAAAGTGCTAAAAAAGAGAAGGCATGGAAATTTAAGCCATTTTGGATTTCATAGCACAAATTTGACTGCATACTCTTTGTGATTTTGATTTATTTTTCCTTTGGTCCTTGTCTCACTGACAAGTACTCCTCACTCTGGTAACATTCCCACAGCACCATGTACAGATCAAACTAGGTTGGGACAGGTGTCATAAAGTGACCTTAAGCAAAAGAATTGTGCATCTCATTTGAATGAATGTCAATTGGAAATCACTGTTTCTGTAATGAAATACCTGAAAAGAAACTCAAGCAGGGTATTACAAATATCTTCTTCATGTCTACAGTTAGCTTTTATAAAATCTTTTCTGGAATTGCTGAAACTTAGTGTAACAATAAAGTATTGCTGAACTAGCAAGTTGTTTGAAAAATAATTTGCTTACAGCATAATGGGAATATAAAATAACCCTAAGATAAATATTTTAAATGTCTTGATTTGGACATCTTCATATTAAGTAAAATTAAATTTGAGGGGCGCCTGGGTGGCTCAGTGGGTTAAGCGTCTGCCTTTGGCGCAGGTCATGATCCTGGTGTCCTGAGATCAAGCCTCGTGTGGGGCTCACTGCTCAGCAGAGAGTCTCCTTCTCCCCCTCCCTGCTCTTGTGCTCTCACTTGTGCGCTCTCTCTCTCTTCCTCTCAAATAAATAAATAAAATCTTTAGAAAATAAAAAAAAATTAAATTTGACATAGCTATTTCAATATAAAACACTTGACTTAAAAATTCAAGTTCTCCCTTTGTAAACTGTGACTTTAAAAATCGTTTATTCTAATACATTGCTTTATAGAAAAAAATTGAAGGGCACAAACTATACGCTGGAAAAAGCTTTCCTGAGCAGTGTCATGAAAATATAATAAAAAAAACACCGGTAATAGTGTGAAGGTGATAGAAAACATTCCTAGCTATTCCACACCTTTAAAGACCTATACATGTCTTTGGACCATCCGACCTACACTGTTACATTTGTTAAGACATCTGACTCTTCAGAAATGAAAACCAAGTGGTGTGCCAAGATAACCAGCAGAGTACTGGCTCCTGGCAATGGCATGCCACAGCATGAACTGTGGCCAACAGCTGAGAAGTTCTTCGTAGCCCCAGGAAGGACTGAGTGGTGATAGTAAAGTGCATCTTCTAACCAACCCTTGCTAGTCAAGGGTTAATGGGACTTCTTTGTGTAAAAGTATAAATATTGAGAGGGGAGTGGTTCTGCATGCAAAATAAAAGAGACTATCTTGTAAATGAAAACAACGAGGCACGAAAGGGTAGAATAAGTGAATGTCTAAAGTTTAAATATCCATCTGGAATTGATGTTTTATGAATTACTTGTATGAACAGATGGCCAAGCTTGCTCACATTTTTTTTCTAAATTTTTGAATATTGGATCAGTTATTTTTTATGAGCTCTGAAATATGCATTTGAAAGTGGTGTACACACACACACACACACACACACACACACACACACACACACACAGAGTTTGGCATATGACCAGCGAACTTACAATTCATTCCAAGGAGGTTATTTCTTTTGTTAGGGCACATTCTTTCCTCGGAGACTTTTCCCATACCACCGTCTCCAGGAAAAATTATCTTCCAGGCCACATCAGCTGAGAATTACATGGGTAGTGACTGACATCAAGAGCATTCAATTCTGTTTCTTTGACTCTCATCCCCCCTTCCTATAATGGGACCCCGAGTGGCTTCCTACTCTTTCGTGTATATTTCTGGGTATCCCCACAGGTGCTCTCAGGGGGCTCAAGGCTGCCATGGTAGTTACTAGCTGTTCAGCAGTTTGCAAAGCTGTGTAAAAATACCCAGCCAGCCTCTTGTGTCTGTATTAGGACTGCCTGCAGACAGGCACTATCCCTTTTCCTCCAGACGTATGAGTACTGCCCGGGCATTCACTAGAGCTCTGAGGAGTCGGGCAAGGGGATGTTTCTGATAGCCTGCAAATAGTCAAGCTGCACTGTGCCTTGACTCTGAGTAAGAGGAAAACCATACTTTCTCTCTTTGGTCATTCTTTGCCTGATCGTGCTGCCTTGTGTCTTGGAGCTTACATTTCAATAAAGATATTAGCCTTTTTAACTACACGTAGCCTGCATCAACCCTGGTAGGAAACAGATGGATAACTCAATGGGTTTTGTGGGTGGGGTGAGCCGGGTTAAGAGAACCAAAAAGTGGTAGGCACTGGGAAGTGAAGGGCAGATGGAGATCTCCCGGAGTGCGTTCAGAGCTACAGCTGTGGAAGAAGCAGCTATCGCTGCGACCCTGCATTCTGAGGGTAGCAGAATGTCGCCACTGTCCTGTTCTTGATCAGGTGGGGAGGGAGCAGGGGGAGCAGATACTCTAACTTCACACCACTTCCTCCCTCTGACTTCTGGCGGGCCCCTCCCATTGGCCCCATCCAACCAGGAGCCAGAGGGCAGGGGAGCTAGTATGGTTTCATAAAGAACAGGACAGAAAAAGACAGAAATGAGATCTGGAGGGGCAAATGAGTGTTTGGCACACAGCCTTTCTTTCCCTCCCCGCTGTCCCATGCCATACTAGCTTATGGGTCTGAGGAGCTGGGTTAGAGCAGAAATTTGCAAAGGAAGAGAGAAAGAGAGAGGAACATATAAGGTGACTTTATGGCCAGGCCTGGTGTGGCTGACATCTGGTCACTCACATCCTATTGACCACTTAGCCACATGGCTCTAACCTGAGTGCAAAGAGAGGCTGGGTGTTCGAAGAGTATGACGGTCTCTGTTCTGTGTCTGAATCCCAACAATGAGCATAACCTAGAGTGAACTGGGACTCCTCAACACATATTAATTGAATACTCAGCCCCCATGTTTGCACATATCTGTTAATTCCTTTTGTCCTACAAGTTTTCACCATGTCCTGTGAAATGTTTGACCAGTTACTCTAGACATGCTACCATAATTATCTAATTTTTAAATTAAATGCAACTTTAATTATTTCCACCATTCATTATTTGGAAGAACCATGGAAGATGCTTTTTTTTTTTTTTTGACTGAGTTGAGATGATAAAAGAAGGTAGATTTACGTTATTAAAGATTTATGGTCTCTTAAAAATATTCCCCCAAATATTAATTAAGGCAAATATTAATGCTTTAATCAAGATTTTAATTTGACTCGTTATAAAATGTTCATGCCTGTTACAAGTAGGTGCTAACCAAAGCAGGACTTTTGCAGATGCTATTTCTGAAGGTTAGAACAATCATACTATGGGGAACAGTTAATATGGCAAATTGATTTAATGTCAGTGTTTTTAGAATCTTAACTCTACATGGCTACTACATGAGAGATTTTGAAGTATTTGAAACCAAATATTTAGGGCCAGAGAGAAATCCAGAGGGAGAAGATATCATTGAGCTTTCCCTGCCGTAGGAATTATAGGACCACCATCCGATGCTCTTTTTTCTATTCTTATAAGCAGCTAGTTCTTATTTATAAAATGTCTATGTAAGGCACTATAAAAAGTAGCTGTTGTAACAATAAGATTGCTATCAAATACGAGCTTTGCAATTAAGAACTTTAAATCCAGATGCAAAGTATTATAATTTGAAATAAATTACAAAATAATTCATGTGTTAAAAATTAGTCTATCTGCCAACATTTTCTTGTAAATGCTTTAGCTGTTAATTAGCGGCATTTATATGGTACATTCTTGGCATGTGAATTCACGGAATTTGGTGAGCACTCTGCAAATGAGAAAATAATTTATCTTCATTTCTGATTCTCCATTTATTAGATGTCAAGATCCCTGTGTGCCCCCTCCATCCACCACCCCAACTTAAAACCATCCCTGGGTTACGTTACGTTGTTCGCTCGTTAATGATTTCTCCTCGACTGCGCCAGCTACAACACTTAGCGTGCATAGTAACTGTGGGTTGGAGTGATGTTATTTAAGAAATCCAAACTAACAACTATGACGTTAAGGGATTCATCTTAACCTTTCACAAGGAACACTCAGAATGATCATTTTCTAAAGATGTGCAAGCAAGAAGTTATGTCCACAAATCAGAATGAGGAAATTCTCATCACGTTGACTTAGTGTCTGCAGACTTCACGGGCATCATGTCTTTGCTGTAACTTTCTTCTCATGGAGAAAAGTAAAAATGTAGGGTACCTCAGGCCTACTGGTATTTATCAACTGACCCTGGGCTAGCTGGGCAGTTCTTCTGTTGGTCTTGACTAGGCTCGCTTCTGTGTCTCTGGCAACCACCAGGAAGCTAACACCTGACTGGGGACCTCAGGCAGGATGTCTCTGGTCCACATTGGATGCGTCTCCACATGGCCAAGTCACTTGTGCCACATTCTATTGGTTAAAGCAAGTCTCATAGCCAATCCCAGTCTCAAAAGGTGGGGATTGGCCTCACCCCCTGTTGGGAAGAACTGCTAAGCATCGTAGCCATTTTTGCAATCTACCCTAACGGGAGTGGCAGCACATGAGGCCAGAGAATGGTGCAGCCTTGTGAGTTGTAAGTCTAAGTTTAGATTTCATTCATAATGTAAGTTGGAAAGCCAGCCTGGAGTCTGGAGCAGAGCTTTAACATGATCTGACTTAGTAACGGAAAACTCTCTGTCCAGCTGCTCTGTGGAGAAGAGACCATGGAGGGGCCAGCAAGCTGAACGAGCAGCTAGGAGGCTGTTGTGGTGACCCTGTCCGACTTGGTCGCAGCCTGAACTGGAGGGTAGTGGTGAGGGTGGTGAGAAATGACCACGTTCTAGATACACACTGAGTGCCTTCCCCTGCTTATTCCTTCTTTTTGTCACCATGATTGAAAGCTCTTTACGGGTGAGGAATGTTTTATTTCTCACAGTGTTCTCAGCACCCAGGACCATGGCTGGCACATAGCAGTTGTTCGATACATATTTGTTGAATGAAAGAATGAGGGAGTAAATGAACCTGTTGGACTTTTGATTTCCAAGGTGAACTTACAGAAAGAAATAGAACCCCATTCTCGGAAACTCCTTGGGACCCGACTGGCTGTGGGCAGCTCACAGCTGCTCGTGGCATGCTGTGCCTACGTAGGCTTTCTGCTTGTTGTCCTTGGACCGGGCTTCTGGGATGGGAGTGTCCTTGAGTTGAGCACTTAGCGGCATATGTATGGACATAAAGCCTAGGGGAATCCATTTGCGAAGGGTTATTTAGTAAAGCATTTTAAGCTAGTTCATTTTGCTTCATTGCATTCTGCATGTTTATTTGAATCTGCGGGTTGAGTTTTTATTACTATAAATAGAAGTAATAAAACACAGAGCCTTGGGTTTTTTGCCTTGGAGGAATAATTGGTGGGATAAACTCAGAATTTGAACGTTCTTAAATGGTATTGTCAGCAAGTCAGTAAATATAATTGTTTTGTTGGCTGATAAGGACTTCAGTATCCCCAAAACATACAGTGTTCATCAATAGGCATCCTTTAACGTTTTAAAATCACAAGGCTTCCAACCTGCATGGCTCTAGGAACTTGGAAAAATTAAAATTAATTTTTTCTCAAGTCCAGCCTAGGAAGAATGTGAGGGCAATGTTTCCTGCAGGCTCTCTCTGCCTGGTGCCAGAGGAAATGTCAGCCTCTTCAGGACCCATCCTTCTACTCCTGCTCCCGAGCTCAGCCCCTCTACGGCTCAAGGCTTTTGTTCCTCAGTTGCTTTTCTTCTCTTCCCTGACTCTTCAGTGTCTCCTCTCCATTAGATTATCCCCAGGGGTAGTTATGTAGAGTTCTGACGTCCCCTAGCCGCATTTGAAGAAGCAGAACAGAAGAAGCAAGGTGCTGACAAATCCGCCTTCCTCTGACGCACCCAGCTCCTGCTTGCTCTCCTTGTCTTTCCCGGCCATCCGCTTAAAAATATTGCCCCCCTCACCGTTTCTGCCTCTTCCCTTCCCTGTCCTTCTTCAGCCCACTCTAAGCTGCTGCCTCTTCTGTTACTTTTCTGAAACCGTTCTTGCTGAAGCCAGTCAGGACCTGGAAGAGGGGTCTTCAGACATGTCAGAGCACGAGGCAGGGGGCGATGCGTTCCTTTCTTCTCCTGCTCTCATGTCTCTTTACTGCTTCCCCATACCTTGTCCACTGCTCTGTTTTGTTTTGATTTTTATCTTGGTTCTTCCTTCTCTTTCAAATACAGTAATTCTTTCATGCTCATAAATCCAACTACCTACCTAATGTCTTCACTTGAAGACTTCATGGGAATTTCGATCTAAATGTCTGTAACCGGACTCTTGGTCTTTCCCCTCAAAGCTTTCTCTCCTCCAGGCTCCCCATCTCAGTGTGTTGCTCCTCTATTCACCTGCCTCCTGAAGATACCATGTGGCGCAAATCATGGCCCCCTCCTTTTGGACCCATTGAATGACCTTCTAAATGGATTTTCTGTTTCTCCCCTGCTCGGATCCATTCTCTAAATGGTGATCAAGGAAGCATCACCTTCTGCCTTAAAATACTTTGGTTGTTGGTTCCCCAGTGATGTTGGGAGAAAACCTCAGCTCTCGAAAGGACTTTCAGGCTCTGCCGGACCCAAACGTGCCTGAGGCTTTGAGCTCCTCTCATGTCACTTCATCTGCTCGCATGCGTGTGCCCTCCACACCGCCACAGGTGCTCGGGGCTCTGCCCTCTGCCAGGCACATCTATCCCCCTGCTCTCCTCCTAAGACTTCTTACCCGTCCCTCAGGTCTCAGGAGAAAGTGCCTTCTGATCAAACAGGCTTCCCTGAACTCCCAAACCCCAAAGAGCTCTTCCCGCTTTCCTCCTTCAGAGCAGCCCATGTGGGCTCTCAGAGCCCTTGTCACAATTTGTAGTTACATGCTGACTTTCTTGGTGCCATTTCGGTCTTGTATCTGTGCCCTTCTGCTCTTCTCTAGGCACCACGTGGGCGGGAACTTGCCTGACTTTTCACCAACATATGCCCAGCATCAGGCACATAGTGAGCACCAGGTTACTGGGTGAATATGTGGATTTTATTTCCTCCCTTATTTTGGCAGATAACTGAGTTTAAAGAAAGCAGTCGTCAGTTTCTGAGGGCCTGTGGCCTTCCTGAGGGACCAGACCTAATGGGGGCAGGAGTGCGCTCTTCCTAGACGGCATGATGTTTTTTCCGGATGCTTAACCCAAAAATTCTTCAGGAGAGCAAAGAAGGAAGCTAGTCCTGAGGCATGCCTACCCAAATAAATCAGTTTAAGAAAAGTTTGCACCATTTTGTCAGATGGCTTTAAAAGGTTAGTGAATAAACATGCCGAGTGGGTACAGTCAGGAATAAATAATTCACAGCATCCCAAATGAGCCATATTATAGCACAGCCGATGCAGTCATATTTTATTCATCTCTGTATTGAAGAAAATCAATTTGAGAAAATTTCCAGAGCAATCCTGGTGCTTAGCTGACCCCCCCCCCC